>NW_026061963.1:311960-623920 GCF_023897955.1 Schistocerca gregaria | reverse complement strand
CCGTTATCGTCATTTGTTATCGAATAGACTTAAACCAAGATCGTCACGTAGGCCGCTCTTCTCTCTGAAACGGTTACATTTATCGTCTGCAAAGCTATGTCTCATGCTGCGGTATGCGGAGACACAAAAAGCACCATAGTAGAACACAGAGGATGCTTCTAAGTTGAAGTAATAGCCAGTAAGTAGTACAATGCAAGTTTCAGTTATCGATTACTGACTTTTTAGCCGGCTTTGGTACCTTGGACATGAGCTAGGACGTTACGATTTTGCATGAAGGGAACTGTAGCAGCCGCTTTGCACGGAAGAATGTGAAAAATGTTCATATATAGTAAAAACCTGAGAATTCCCTCCGTTTCCGTCATTTGTTATCGAATTGACTTAAAGCCAGATCGTCTCATTGGTGGCTCTTCTCTCTGAAACAGTTACATTTATCGTCTGCAAAGCTATGTCGCGTGCTGCGGTATGGGCGAGACACTAAAAGCAGCATAGTAGAACACAGAAGAAGCTTCTAAGTTGTTGTAATAGACAGTAAGAGGTAGTACAATTCAAGTTTTAGTTATCGATTATTGACTTTTTATTCGGCTTTCGTGCCTTGGGCATAAGCTAGGACCTTAAGATTTTGCATGAAAGGAGGACTAGCAGCCGCGTTGCACGGGAGACTGTGAAAAGTGCTCATATGTAGTAAAAACCTAAGAAATCCGCCCGTTTTCGTCATTTGTTGTCAAATCGACTTAAAGCCAGTTCGTCACATTGCCCGCTCTTCTCTCTGAAACGGTTACATTTATCGTCTGCAAAGCTATGTCGAGTGTTGCGGTATGCGGAGACTCTAAAAGCACCATAGTACAACACAGCAGAAGTTTCTAAGTTCATGTATTAGCCAGTAAGAAACAGTGCAATTCAAGTTTTAGTTATCGATTATTGACTTTTTAGCCGGCTTTCATACCTTAGACATGAGCTAGGACTTTATGATTTTGCATGAAAGGAGGACTAGAATCTGCGGGCACGGGAGAATGTGAAAAGTGTTCATATATAGTGAAAACCTGAGAAATCCGTCAGTTTTCGTCATTTGTTATCGAATGGACTTAAACCCAGATCGTCACGTTGGCCGCTCGTCTCTCTGAAACGGTTACATTTATCGTCTGCAAAGCTGTGTCGCGTGATGCCGTATGCGGAGACAGTAAAAGCACCATAGTAGAACACTGATAAAGCTTCTACGTTTATGTAATAGGCATTAAGAAGTAGTACAATTCACGTTTTAGTTATCTATTATTGACTATTTAGCCGGCTTTGGTGCATTGGACATGAGCTAGGACCTTAAGATCTTGCATGAAAGGAGGACTATTAGCCGCGTTGCACGGGAGAATGTGAAAAGTGTTCATATGTATTAAAAACCTGAGAAATCCGGCCGTTTTCGTCATTTGTTATCGAATCGACTTAAAGCCAGATCGTCTTATTGGACGCACTTCCCACTGAAACGGTTACATTTATAGGCTGCTAAGCTATGTCGCTGGGTGCGGTATTCGGAGACACTAAAAGCACCATAGTAGAACACAGATGAAGCTTCTAAGTTGATGTAATACCCAGTAAGAAGTAGTACAACTAAAGTTCTAGTTGTCGATTATTAACTTTTTAGCCGGCTTTGGTGCTTTGGTCATGAGCTAGGACCTTAAGATTTTGCATGAAAGGAGGACTAGCAGCCGAATTGCACGGGAGAATGTGAAAACTGTTCATACGTGGTAAAAACCTGAGAAATCCTTCCGTTTTCGTCATTTGTTATCGAATCGACTTACAGCCAGATCGCCTTATTGACCGGTCCTCCCTCTGAAACGGTTACATTTATCGGCTGCTAAGCTATGTCGCAGGGTGCGGTATGCGGAGACACTAAAAGCACCATAGTAGAACACAGAAGAAGCTTCTAAGTTGATGTAATAGCCTGTAAGAAGTAGTACAATTCAAGTTTTCGTTAACGATTATTCACTTTTCAGCCGGCTTAGGTGCCTTGTACATGCTCTAGGACCTTAAGATTTTGCATGAAAGTAGGACTAGCAGCCGCATTGCATGGGAGAATGTGAAAATTGTTCTTATGTTGGAAACACCTGAGATTTGTTATCAAATCGACTTAAAGCCAGATCGTTACATTGGCAGCACTTGTCTCTGAAACGGTTACATTTATCGTCTGGAAAGCTATGTCGCGTGATGCGGTATGCAGAGACACTAAAAGCACCATAGCAGAACACAGAAGAAGATTCTAAGTTGAAGTAATAGCCAGTAATAAGTAGTACAATGCAAGTTTTAGTTATCGATTATTGACTTTTTAGCCTGCTTTGGTACCTTGGACAGGAGCTAGGACCTTACGATATTGCAAAAATGGACGACTAGCAGCTGCGTTGCATGGGAGAATTTGAATATTTTTCTTATGTAGTAAACACCTGAGATATCCGTCCCTTTTCCTCATTTGTTATCAAATCGACTTAAAGCCAGATCGTTACATTGGCAGCTCTTGTCTCTGAAACGGTTACATTTATCGTCTGTATAGCTATGTCGCGTGCTAAGGTATGCGGAGACACTAAAAGCACCATAGTAGAACACAGAAGAACCTTCTAAGTTGATGTAACAGCCAGTAAGCAGTAGTACAATCAAGTTTTAGTTGTTGGTTTTTGACTTTTTATTTTGCTATGTAATAGCCAGTAAGATGTATTACAATTCAAGTTTTAATTATCGATTATTGAATTTGTAGCCTTTTTTGGTGCCTTGGACATGAGCTAGGACCTTACGATTTTGTATGAAAGGAGGATTAGCAGCCGTGTTGCTCGGGACAATGTGAAAAGAATTCATATGTAGTAACAAACTGAGAAGTCCGTCCGTTTTCGTCATTCGTTATCGAATCGACTTAAGGCAAGGACATTACATTGGCCGCTCTTCTCTCTGAAACGGTTACACTTATCATCTGCAAAGCAATGTCGCGTGCTCCAGTATGCGGAGACACTAAAAGCACCATAGTAGAACACAGAAGAAACTTCCAAGTTGATGTAATTGCCAGTAAGAAACAGTACAATTCAAGTTTTCGTTATCGATTATTGATCTTTTACCCTTCTTTGTTGCCTTGGACATGAGCTGTTACCTTAAGGTATTGCATGAATCGAAGTGTACCAGCCGCTTTGCGCGGGAGAATGTGAAAAGTGTTCATATATAGTAAAAACCTGAGAAATCCGTCCGTTATCGTCATTTGTTATCGAATAGACTTAAACCAAGATGATCACGTAGGCCGCTCTTCTCTCTGAAACGGTTACATTTATCGTCTGCAAAGCTATGTCTCGTGCTGCGGTATGCGGAGACACAAAAAGCACCATAGTAGAACACAGAGGAAGCTTCTAAGTTGAAGTAATAGCCAGTAAGTAGTACAATGCAAGTTTTAGTTATCGATTACTGACTTTTTAGCCGGCTTTGGTACCTTGGACATGAGCTAGGACGTTACGATTTTGCATGAAGGGAACTGTAGCAGCCGCTTTGCACGGGAGAATGTGAAAAGTGTTCATATGTATTAAAAACCTGAGAAATTCGTCCGTTTTCGTCATTTGTTATCGTATCGACTTAAAGCCAGATCGTCTTATTGGACGCACTTCCCTCTGAAACGGTTACATTTATCGGCTGCTAAGCTATGTCGCTGGGTGCGGTATGCGGAGACACTAAAAGCACCATAGTAGAACACAGAAGAAGCTTCTAAGTTGATGTAATACCCAGTAAGAAGTAGTACAACTAAAGTTCTAGTTGTCGTTTATTGACTTTTTAGCCGGCTTTGGTGCTTTGGTCATGAGCTAGGACCTTAAGATTTTGCATGAAAGTCGGACTAGCAGCCGAATTGCACGGGAGAATGTGAAAAGTGTTCATACGTGGTAAAAACCTGAGAAATCCTTCCGTTTTCGTCATTTGTTATCGAATCGACTTAAAGCCAGATCGTTACATTGGCAGCACTTGTCTCTGAAACGGTTATATTTATCGTCTGCATAGCTATGTCGCGTGTTAAAGTATGCGGAGACACTAAAAGCACCATAGTAGAACACAGAAGAACCTTCTAAGTTGATGTAACAGCCAGTAAGCAGTAGTACAATCAAGTTTTAGTTATTGGTTTTTGGCTTTTTATTCTGCTATGTAATAGCCAGTAAGATGTAGTAAAATTCAAGTTTTAATTATCGATTATTGAATTTTTAACCTTTTTTGGTGCCTTGGACATGAGCTAGGACCTTACAATTTTGTATGAAAGGAGGAGTAGCATACGCGTTGCTCGGGACAATGTGAAAAGTGTTCATATGTAGTAACAAACTGAGAAGTCCGTCCGTTTTCGTCATTTGTTATCGAATCGACTTAAGGCAAGGACGTTACATTGGCCGCTCTTCTCTCTGAACTGGTTAGATTTATCGTCTGCAAAGCTATGTCGCTGGGTGCGGTATGCGGAGACACTAAAGGCACCACAGTAGAAGCTTCTAAGTTGATGTAATAGCCAGTAAGAAGTGGTACAATTCAAGTTTTAGTTATCTGTTTTTGACTTTTTATTCGGTTTTGTAATAGCCAGTAAGATTTATACAATTCAAGTTTTAACTATCGATTATTGAATTTCTAGCCTTCTTTGGTGCCTTGGACATGAGCTAGGACCTTACGATTTTGTATGAAAGGAGGATTAGCAGCCGCGTTGCTCGAGACAATGTGAAAAGTGTTCATATGTAGTAACAACCTTAGAAATCCGTCAGTTTTCTTCATTTGTTATCGAATCGACTTAAAGCAAGGACGTTACATTGGCCGCTCTTCTCTCTGAAACGGTTACATTTATCGTCTGCAAAGCTATGTCGCGTGCTGCGGTATGGGCCAGACATTAAAAGCACCATGGGAGAACACAGAAAAAGCTTCTATGTTGACGTAATAGCCAGTAAGAGACAGTAAAATTCAAGTTTTAGTTATTGATTATTTACCTTTTACCTTCCTTTGGTGCCTTGGACATAAGCTAGAACCCTACGATTTTGCTTGATGGGAAGTCTAGCAGCCGCGTTGCACAGGAGAATCTGAAAAGTGTTTATATGTAGAAAAAACCTGAAAAATCCGGCCGTTTTCGTTATTTGTTATCTGTTCGACTTAAAACCAGATCGTCACACTGGCCGCTCTTCTCTCTGAAACGGTTACATTTATCGTCTGCAAAGCTATGTCGCGTGCTGTGGTATGCGGAGACACAAAAAGCACCATAGTAGCACACAGAAGAAGCTTCTAAGTTGATGTAATAGCCAGTAAGAAACACTACAATTCAAGTTTTACTTATCGAATATTGACCTTTTACCCTTCTTTGGTGCATTGGCATGAGGTAGTACCTTAAGATTTTGCATGAAATGAGGACCAGCAGCCGCGTTGCACGGGAGAATGGGAAAAAAGTTCATATGTAGTAAAAACCTGAGAAATTGGGCCGTTTTCGTCATTTCTTATCAAATCGACTTAAAGCCATATCGTCACATTGGTCGCTCTTCTCTCTGAAACAGTTACATTTATCATCTGCAAAGCTGTGTCGAGTGCTGCAGTATGCGGAGACACTACAAGCACCATAGTAGAACACAAAGAACCTTCTAAGTTGAAATAATAGCCAGTAAGAAGTAGTACAATGCAAGTTTTAGTTATCGATTACTGACTTTTTAGCCGGCTTTGGTACCTTGGACATGAGCTAGGACGTTACGATTTTGCATGAATGGAGGACTAGTAGCTGCGTTGCACGGGAGAATGTGAAAAGTGTTCATGTGTAGTAAAACCTGAGATATCCGTCCATTTTCGTCATTTGTTAACAAATCGATTTAAAGCCAAATCGTTACATTGGCCACTCTTCTGTCTGAAACGGTTACATTTATCGTCTGCAAAGCTACGTCGCGTGCTGCCGTATGCGCAAGACACTAAAAGCACCGCAGTTGAACACAGAAGAAGCTTCTAAGTTCATGTAATAGTCAGTAAGAAACATTACAATTAAAGTTTTAGTTATCGATTATTGACCTTTTACCCTTCCTGGGTGCGTTGGACGTGATCTAGGACCTTAAGACTTTGCATGAAAGGACCACTAGCAGCCGCGTTGCACGGGAGAATGTGTTAAGTGTTCATTTGTAGTAAAAACCTTAGCAATCCGTTCGGTTTCGTCATTTGTTATCAAATCGACTTAAAGCCAGATCGTCACATTGGTCGCTCTTCTCTCTGAAACGGTTACATTTATAGTCTGGAAAGCTATGTCGCGTGATGCGGTATGCGTAGACACTAAAAGCACCATAGCAGAACACAGAAGAAGCTTCTAAGTTGAAGTAATAGCCAGTAATAAGTAGTACAATGCAAGTTTTAGTTATCGATTATTGACTTTTTAGCCCAGCTTGGTACCTTGGACAGGAGCTAGTACCTTACGATATTGCAAAAATGGACGACTAGCAGCTGCGTTGCATGGGAGAATTTGAATATTTTTCTTATGTAGTAAACACCTGAGACATCCGTCCCTTTATCTCATTTGTTATCAAATCGACTTAAAGCCAGATCGTTACATTGGCAGCTCTTGTCTCTGAAACGGTTACATTTATCGTCTGTATAGCTATGTCGCGTGATGCGGTATGCGGAGACACAAAAAGCACCATAGTAGAACACAGAGGAAGCTTCTAAGTTGAAGTAATAGCCAGTAAGTAGTACAATGCAAGTTTTAGTTATCGATTACTGACTTTTTAGCCGGCTTTGGTACCTTGGACATGAGCTAGGACGTTACGATTTTGCATGAAGGGAACTGTAGCAGCCGCTTTGCACGGGAGAATGTGAAAAATGTTCATATATAGTAAAAACCTGAGAATTCCCTCCGTTTCCGTCATTTGTTATCGAATCGACTTAAAGCCAGATCGACTCTTTGGTGGCTCTTCTCTCTGAAACAGTTACATTTATCGTCTGCAACGCTATGTCGCGTGCTGCGGTATGCGGAGACACTAAAGGCAGCATAGTAGAACACAGAAGAAGCTTCTAAGTTGTTGTAATAGACAGTAAGAAGTAGTACAATTCCAGTTTTAGTTATCGATCATTGACTTTTTATTCGGCTTTCGTGCCTTGGGCATAGGCTAGGACGTTAAGATTTTGCATGAAAGCAGGACTAGCAGCCGCGTTGCACGGGAGACTGTGAAAAGTGCTCATTTGTAGTAAAAACCTAAGAAATCCGCCCGTTTCCGTCATTTGTTGTCAAATCGACTTAAAGCCAGTTCGTCACATTGCCCGCTCTTCTCTCTGAAACGGTTACATTTATCGTCTGCAAAGCTATGTCGCGTGCTGCTGTATGTGGAGTCACTAGAAGCACCATAGTAGAACACAGATGAAGCTTCTAAGTTGATGTAATACCCAGTAAGAAGTAGTACAATTCACGTTAATTTATCGATTATTGACTTTTTAGCCTTTTTTGGTGCTTTGGGCATGAGCTAGGACCTTAAGATTTTGCATGAAAGGAGAACTAGCAGCAGCGTGGCACGGGAGAATGTGAAAAGTATTTATATGTAGTAAAAACTCTTAGAAATCCGTCCGTTTTCGTCATTTGTTATCGAATCGACTTAAAGCCAGATCGCACATTGGCCGCTCTTCTCTCTGAAACGGTTACATTTATCGTCTGCAAAGCTATGTCGCTGGGTGCGGTATGCCGAGACACTAAAAGCACCATAGTAGAACACAGAAGAAGCTTCTAAGTTGAAGCAATAGCCAGTAAGAAGTAGTACAATTCAAGTTTTAGTTGTCGATTATTCACATTTTAGCCGGCTTTGGTGGCTTGGATATGACTTAGGACCTTAAGATTTTGCATGAAAGGAGGACTAGCAGCCGCGTTGCACGGGAAAATGGGAAAAGTGTTTCATATGTAGTAAAAACCTGAAAAATCCGTCCGTTTTCGTCATTTGTTATCGAATCGACTTAAAGCCACATGGTCACATTGCCCGCTCTTCTCTCTGAAACGATTACATTTATCGTCAGCGAAGCTATGACGCGTGCTGCAGTATTCGGAGTCACTAAAAGCACCATAGTAGAACACAGAAGAACTTCTAAGTTGATGTAATAGCGAGTAAGAAGTATTACAATTCAAGTTTTAGTTATCGATTATAGACTTTTTAGCCGGCTTTGGTACCTTGGACATGAGCTATGACCTTACGATTTTGCATGAAAGGATAACTAGGAGCTGCGTTGCACGGGAGAATGTGAAAAGTGTTGATATGTAGTAAAAACCTAAGATATTCGCCCGTTTTCCTCATTTGTTATCAAACCGACTTTAAGCCAGATCGTCACTTTTGCCGCTCTTCTCTCTGAAACGGTAACATTTATCGTCTGCAGAACTATGTCGCGTGTTGCGGTATGCGGAGACACTAAAAGCACCATAGTAGAACACAAAAGCAGGTTATAAGTTGATGTAATACCCAGTAAGATGCAGTACAATTCATGTTTTAGTTATCGATTATTGACTTTTTATAATTTTTTGGGGCCTAGGGCATGAGCTAGGACCTTAAGATTTCGCATGAAAGGCGGAATATTAGCCGCGTTGCACGGGAGAATGTAAAAAGTGTTCATATGTAGTAAAAACCTGAGATATCCGGCCGTTTTCGTCATTTGTTATCGAATCGACTTAAAGCCAGATCGCCACATTGGCCGCTCTTCTCTCTGAGACGGTTACATTTATCGTCTGCAAAGCTATGACGCGTGCTGCGGTACGCGGAGACACTAAAAGCACCATAGTAGAACACAGAAAAATCTTCTAAGTTGAAGCAATAGCCAGTAAGAAGCAGTACAATTCAAGTATTGTTTATCGATTATTGATTTTTAGCCGAGTTTGGTGCTTTGTACAGCAGCTAGGACCTTAAGATTTTGCATGAAAGGCGGAATATTAGCCGCATTGCACGGGCGAATGTGAAAAGTGTTCATATGTAGTAAAAACATGAGATATCCGGCCGTTTTCGTCATTTGTTATCGAATCGACTTAAAGCCAGATCGTCACATTGGCCGCCCTTCCCTCTGAAACGGTGTTATTTATCGTCTGCAAAGCTATGTCGCTGGGTGCAGTATGCGGAGACACTTAAAGCACCATAGTACAACACAGAAGAAGCTTCTAAGTTGATGTAATAGCCAGTAATAAGTAGTACAATTCACATTCTAGTTATCGATTATTCACTTTTTAGCCGGCTTTGGTGCCCTTTACATGAGCTAGGACCTTAAGATTTTGCATGAAAGGAGGACTATTAGCCGCGTTGCACGGGAGAATGTGAAAAATGTTCATATGTAATAAAAACCTGAGAAATCACTCCGTTTTCGTCATTTGTTATCGAATTGACTTAAAGCCATTTCGTCACATTTGCCGCTCTTCTCTCTGAAACGGTTACATTTATCGTCTGCAAAGCTATGTCGCGTGCTGCGGTATGTGGAGACACTAAAAGCACCATAGTAGAACACAGAAGAAGCTTCTAAGTTGAAGCAATAGCCAGTAAGAAGTAGTACAATTCAAGTTTTAGTTGTCGATTATTCACTCTTTAGCCGCCTTTGGTGGCTTGGACACGACCTAGGTACTTAAGTTTTTGCATGGAAGGAGGACTAGCAGCCGCGTTGCACGGGAGAATGTGAGAAGTGTCTGCAAAGCTATGTCGCGTGCTGCGGTATGCGGAGACACTAAAAGCATCATAGTAGAACACAGAAGAAGCTTCTAAGTTGAAGCAATAGCCAGTAAGAAGTAGTACAATTCAAGTTTTAGTTGTCGATTATTCACTTTTTAGCCGGCTTTGGTGGCTTGGACATGACCTAGGACCTTAAGATTTTGCATGAAAGGAGGACTAGCAGCCGCGTTGCACGGGAGAATGTGAAAAGTGTTCATATGTAGTAAAACCTGAGAAATCCGTCTGTTTTCGTCATTTGTTATCATATCGACTTAAAGCCAGAACGTCACATTGGACGCTCTTCTCTCTGAAACGGTTACATTTATCGTCTGCAAAGCTATGACGCGTGCTGCGGTATGTGGAGACACTAAAAGCACCATAGTAGAACACAGAAGAAGCTTCTAAGTTGAAGCAATAGCCAGTAAGAAGTAGTACAATTCAAGTTTTAGTTGTCGATTATTCACTTTTTAGCCGGCTTTGGTGGCCTGGACATGACCTACGACCTTAAGGTTTTGCATTAAAGGAGGTTTAGCAGCTACGCTGCAAGGGAGAATGTGAAAAGTGTTCATATGTAGTAAAAACCTGAGAAATCCGTCTCTTTTCGTCATATGTTATTGAATCGACTTAGAGCCAGATCGTCAAATTGGCCGCTCTTCTCTCTGAAACGGTTACATTTATCGTCTGCAAAGCTATGTCGCGTGCTGCGGAATGTGCGAGACACTAAAAGCACCATAGTAGAACACAGAGAAAGCTTCTAAGTTTATGTAATAGCCAGTAAGAAGTAGTACAGTTCACGTTTAAGTTATCGATTTTTGACTTTTAGGGGGCTATGGGGCATTGGACGTGAGCTAGGACCTTAAGATTTTGCATGAAAGGAGGACTAGAGGGTGCGTTGCACGGGATAATGTGAAAAGTGTTCATATGTAGTAAAAACCTGAGAAATGCGTCTGTTTTCGTCATTTGTCATCGAATCGACTTAGAGCCAGATCGTCACATTGGCCGCTCTTCTCTTTGAAACGGTTACATTTATCGTCTGCAAAGCAATGTCGCGTGCTGCGGTATGCGGAGACACTAAAAGCACCATAGTAGAACACAGAAGAAGCTTCTAAGTTGAAGCAATAGGCAGTAAGAAGTAGTACAATTTAAGTTTTAGTTGTCGATTATACACTTTTTAGCCGGCTTTGGTGCCTTGGACATGACCTAGGACCTTAAGATTTTGCATGAAAGGACGACTAGCAGCCGCGTTGCACGGAAGAATGTGAAAAGTGTTCACATGTAGTAAAAACCTGAGAAATCCGTCTGTTTTCGTCATTTGTTATCATATCGACTTAGAGCCAGATCGTCACATTGGCCGCTCTTCTCTCCGAAACGGTTACATTTATCGTCTGCAAAGCTATGTCGCGTGCTGCGGTATGCGGAGACACTAAAAGCACCATAGTAGAACACAGAAGAAGCTTCTAAGTTGAAGCAATAGCCAGTAAGAAGTAGTACAATTTAAGTTTTAGTTGTCGATTATACACTTTGTAGCCGGGTTTAGTGGCTTCCACATGACCTAGGACCTTAAGATTTGGCATGGAAGGAGGACTAGCAGCCGCGTTGCACGGGAGAATGTGAAAAGTGTTCATATGTAGTAAAAACCTGAGAAATCCGTCTGTTTTCGACATTTGTTATCATATCGACTTAGAACCAGATCGCCACAATGGCCGCTCTTCTCTCTGAAACGGTTACTTTTATCGTCTGCAAAGCTATGTCGCGTGCTGCGGTATGCGGAGACACTAAAAGCACCATAGTAGAAAACAGAAGAAGCTTCTAAGCTGAAGCAATAGCCAGTAAGAAGTAGTACAATTCAAGTTTTAGTTGTCGATTATTCACTTTTAGCCGGCTTTGGTGGCTTGGACATGACCTAGGACCTTAAGATTTTGCATGAAAGGAGGACTAGCAGCCGCGTTGCACGGGAGAATGTGAAAAGTGTTGATATGTAGTAAAAACCTGAGAAATACGTCCGTTTTCGTCATTTGTTATCGAATCGACTTAAAGCCAGATCGTCAAATTATACACTTTTCTCTCTGAGACGGTTACATTTATCGTCTGCAAAGCTATGTCGCGTGCTGCGGTATGCGGAGACACTAAAAGCACCATAGTAGAACATAGAAGAAGCTTCTAAGTTGAAGCAATATCCAGTAAGAAGTAGTACAATTCAAGTTTTAGTTGTCGATTATTCACTTTTTAGCCGGCTTTGGTGGCTTGGACATGACCTACGACCTTAAGATTTTGCATGAAAGTAGGACTAGCTGCCGCGTTGCACGGCAGAATGTGAAAAGTGTTCATATGTAGTAAAAACTTGAGAAATCCGTCTGTTTTCGTCATTTGTTATCATATCGACTTAGAGCCAGATCGTCACATTGGCCGCTCTTCGCTCTGAAACGGTTACATTTATCGTCTGCAAAGCTATGTCGCGGGCTGCGGTATGCGGAGACACTAAAAGCACCATAGTAGAACACAGAAGAAGCTTCTATGTTGATGTAATAGCCAGTAAGAAGTAGTACAATTCACGTCTTATTTATCGATTATTGACTTTTTAGAAGGCTTTGGTGCCTTGGACATTGGCTAGGACCTTAAGATTTTGCATGAAAGGGCGACTAGCAGCCGCGTTGCACGGGAGAATGTGAAAAGTGTTCATATGTAGTAAAAACCTGAGAAATCCGTCTGTTTTCGTCATTTGTTATCATATCGACTTAGAGCCAGGTCGTCACAAAGGCCGCTCTTCTCTCTGAGACAGTTACATTTATCGTCTGCAAAGCTATGTCGCGTGCTGCGGTATGCGGAGACACTAAAAGCACCATAGTAGAACGCAGAAGAAGCTTCTAAGTTGAAGTAATATCCAGTAAGATGTAGTACAAATCAAGTTTTAGTTGTCGATTATTCACTTTTTAGCCGGCTTTGGTGGCTTGGATATGACCTAGGACCTTAAGATTTTGCATGAAAGGAGGACTAGCAGCCGCGTTGCACGGGAGAATGTAAAAAGTGTTCATATGTAGTAAAAACCTGAGAAATCCGTCTGTTTTCGTCATTTGTTATCATATCGACTTCGAGCCAGATCGTCACATTGGCCGCTCTTCGCTCTGAAACCGTTACATTTATCGTCTGCAAAGCTATGTCGCGTGCTGCAGTATGCGGAGACACTAAAAGCACCATAGTAGAACACAGAAGAAGCTTCTATGTTGATGTAATAGCCAGTAAGAAGTAGTACACTTCACGTCTTAGTTATCGATTGTTGACTTTTTAGAAGGCTTTGGTGCCTTGGACATTGGCTAAGACCTTAAGATTTTGCATGAAAGGGCGACTAGCAGCAGCGTTGCCCGGGAGAATGTGAAAAGTGTTCATATGTAGTAAAAACCTGATAAATTCGCACGTTTTCGTCATTTGCTATCGAATCGATTTAAAGCCAGACCGTTACATTGGCCGCTCTTCTCTCTGAAACGGTTACATTTATCGTCTGCAAAGCTATGTCGTGTGCTGTGGTATGCGGAGACACTAAAAGCACAATAGTAGAACACAGACGATGCTCCTAAGGCGAAGCAATAGCCAGTAAGAAGTAGTACAATTTAAGTTTTAGTTGTCGATTATACACTTTTTAGCCGGCTTTGGTGGCTTGGACATGACCTAGGACTTTACGATTTTGCATGAAACGGCGACTAGCAGCCGCGTTCCACGGGAGAATGTGGAAAGTGTTCATATGTAGTAGAAAAGCTGATAAATCCGCACGTTTTCGTCATTTGCTATCGAATCGATTTAAAGCCAGACCGTTACATTGGCCGCTCTTCTCTCTGAAACGGTAACATTTATCGTCTCCAAAGCTATGTCGCGTGCTGCGGTATGCGGAGACACTAAAAGCACCATAGTAGAACACAGAAGAAGCTTCTAAGAGAATGTAATAGTAAGTTAGAAGAAGTACTATTCAAGTTTTAGTTATCGATTATTGACTTTTTTGCCGGCTTTGGTGTTTTGGCCATGAGCTAGGACCTTAAGATTTTGCATGAAAGGGCGACTAGCAGCCGCGTTGCACGGGAGAATGTGAAAAGTGTTCATATGTAGTACAAACCAGATAAATCCGTCCGTTTTCGTCATTTGTTATGGAATCGACTTTAAGCCAGATCGTCACATTGGCCGCTCTTCTCTCTGAAACGGTTACATGTATCGTCTGCAAAGCTATGTCGCGTGCTGCGGTATGCGGCCACACTAAAAGCACAATAGTAGAACACAGAAGAAGCTCCTAAGGCGAAGCAATAGCCAGTAAGAAGTAGTACAATTCAAGTTTTTGTTTTCGATTATTCACTTTTTAGCCGGCTTTGGTGGCTTGGACATGACCTAGGATCTTACGATTTTGCACGATAGAAGGTCTAGCAGCCGCGTTGCACGGAAGAATGTGAAAAGATTTCATATGTAGTAAAAACTTGAGAAATCCGTACGATTTCGTCATTTGTTATCGAATCGACTTAAACCCAGATCGTCACATTGGACGCTCTTCTCTCTGAAATGGTTACATTTATCGTCTGCAAAGCTATGTCGCGTGCTGCGGTATGCGGAGCCCCCTAAAGCACCATAGTAGAACACAGAAGAAGCTTCTAAGAGAATGTAATAGTAAGATAGAAGTAGTACAATTCAAGTTTTAGTTGTCGATTATTCGCTTTTTAGCCGGCTTTGGTGGCTTGGACATGACCTAGGACCTTAAGACTTTGCATGAAAGGAGGACTAGCAGCTGCGTTGCACGGGAGAATGTGAAAAGTGTTCATATGTAGTAAAAACCTGAGAAATCCGTCCGTTTTCGTCATTTCTTATCGAATCGACTTAAAGCCAGATCGTCACAATGGCCGCTTTTCTCTCTGAGACGGTTACATTTATCCCTCTGCAAAGTTATGTCGCGTGCTGCGGTATGCGGAGACACTAAAAGCACCATAGTAGAACACAGAAGAAGCTTCTAAGAGAATGTAATAGTAAGTTAGAAGTAGTACTATTCAAGTTTTAGTTATCGATTATTGACCTTTTTGCCAGCTTTTGTGCCTTGGCCATGAGCTAGGACCTTAAGATTTTGCATGAAAGGGCGACTAGCAGCCGCGTCGCACGGGAGAATGTGAAAAGTGTTCATATGTAGTAAAAACCTGAGAAATCCGTCTGTTTTCGTCATTTGTTACCATATCGACTTAGAGCCAGATCGTCACAAAGGCCGCTCTTCTCTCTGAGACAGTTACATTTATCGTCTGCAAAGCTATGTCGCGTGCTGCGGTATGCGGAGACACTAAAAGCACCATAGTAGAACGCAGAAGAAGCTTCTAAGTTGAAGTAATATCCAGTAAGATGTAGTACAAATCAAGTTTTAGTTGTCGATTATTCACTTTTTAGCCGGCTTTGGTGGCTTGGATATGACCTAGGACCTTAAGATTTTGCATGAAAGGAGGACTAGCAGCCGCGTTGCACGGGAGAATGTAAAAAGTGTTCATATGTAGTAAAAACCTGAGAAATCCGTCTGTTTTCGTCATTTGTTATCATATCGACTTCGAGCCAGATCGTCACATTGGCCGCTCTTCGCTCTGAAACCGTCAGATTTATCGTCTGCAAAGCTATGTCGCGTGCTGCAGTATGCGGAGACACTAAAAGCACCATAGTAGAACACAGATGAAGCTTCTATGTTGATGTAATAGCCAGTAAGAAGTAGTACAATTCACGTCTTAGTTATCGATTGTTGACTTTTTAGAAGGCTTTGGTGCCTTGGACATTGGCTAGGACCTTAAGATTTTGCATGAAAGGGCGACTAGCAGCAGCGTTGCCCGGGAGAATGTGAAAAGTGTTCATATGTAGTAAAAACCTGATAAATTCGCACGTTTTCGTCATTTGCTATCGAATCGATTTAAAGCCAGACCGTTACATTGGCCGCTCTTCTCTCTGAAACGGTTACATTTATCGTCTGCAAAGCTATGTCGTGTGCTGTGGTATGCGGAGACACTAAAAGCACAATAGTAGAACACAGAAGATGCTCCTAAGGCGAAGCAATAGCCAGTAAGAAGTAGTACAATTTAAGTTTTAGTTGTCGATTATACACTTTTTAGCCGGCCTTGGTGGCTTGGACATGACCTATGACTTTACGATTTTGCATGAAACGGCGACTAGCAGCCGCGTTCCACGGGAGAATGTGAAAAGTGTTCATATGTAGTAGAAAACCTGATAAATCCGCACGTTTTCGTCATTTGTTATCGAATCGATTTAAAGCCAGACCGTTACATTGGCCGCTCTTCTCTCTGAAACGGTAACATTTATCGTCTGCAAAGCTATGTCGCGTGCTGCGGTATGCGGAGACACTAAAAGCACCATAGTAGAACACAGAAGAAGTTTCTATGAGAATGTAATAGTAAGATAGAAGTAGTACTATTCAAGTTTTAGTTATCGATTATTGACTTTTTTGCCGGCTTTGGTGCCTTGGCCATGAGCTAGGACCTTAAGATTTTGCATGAAAGGGCGACTAGCAGCCGCGTTGCACGGGAGTATGTGAAAAGTGTTCATATATAGTAAAAACCTGATAAATCCCCACGTTTTCGTCATTTGCTATCGAATCGATTTAAAGCCAGACCGTTACATTGGCCGCTCTTCTCTCTGAAACGGTAACATTTATCGTCTGTAAAGCTATGTCGCGTGCTGCGGTATGCGGAGACACTAAAAGCACCATAGTAGAACACAGAAGAAGCTTCTAAGAGAATGTAATAGTAAGTTAGAAGTAGTACTATTCAAGTTTTAGTTATCGATTATTGACCTTTTTGCCAGCTTTTGTGCCTTGGCCATGAGCTAGGACCTTAAGATTTTGCATGAAAGGGCGACTAGCAGCCGCGTTGCACGGGAGAATGTGAAAAGTGTTCATATGTAGTACAAACCTGATAAATCCGTCCGTTTTCGTCACTTGTTATCGAATCGACTTAAAGCCAGATCGTCACATTGGCCGCTTTTCTCTCTGAGACGGTTACATTTATCGTCTGCAAAGCTATGTCGCGTTTTGCGGTATGCGGAGACACTAAAAGCACCATACTGGAACACAGAAGAAGCTTCTAAGTTGAAGCAATAGCCAGTAAGAAGTAGTAAAATTCAAGTTTCAGTTGTGGATTATTCACTTTTTAGCCGGCTTTGGTGGCTTGGATATGACCTAGGACCTTAAGATTTTGCATGAAAGGAGGACTAGCAGCCGCGTTGCACTGGAGAATGTGAAATGTGTTCATATGTAGTAAAAACCTGAGATATCCGTCTGTTTTCGTCATTTGTTATCAAATCGACTTAGAGCCAGATCGTCACATTGGCCGCTCTTCGGTCTGAAACGGTTACATTTATCGTCTGCAAAGCTATGTCGCGTGCTGCGGTATGCGGAGACACTAAAAGCACCATAGTAGAACCCAGAAGAAGCTTCTATGTTGATGTAATAGCCAGTAAGAAGTAGTACAATTCACGTCTTAGTTATCGATTATTGACATTTTAGAAGACTGTGGTGCCTTGGACATTGGCTAGGACCTTAAGATTTTGCATGAAAGGACGACTAGCAGCGGCGTTGCACGGGAGAATGTGAAAAGTGTTCATATGTAGTAAAAACCTGATAAATCCGCACATTTTCGTCATTTGCTATCGAATCGATTTAAAGCCAGACCGTTACATTGGCCGCTCTTCTCTCTGAAACGGTAACATTTATCGTCTGCAAAGCTATGTCGCGTGCTGCAGTATGCGGGGACACTAAAAGCACCATACTGGAACACAGAAGAAGCTTCTAAGTTGAAGCAATAGCCAGTAAGAAGTAGTACAATTCAAGTTTTAGTTGTGGATTATTCACTTTTTAGCCGGCTTTTGTGGCTTGGATATGACCTAGGACCTTAAGATTTTGCATGAAAGGAGGACTAGCAGCCGCGTTGCACGGGAGAATGTGAAAAGGGTTCATATGTAGTAAAAGCCTGAGAAATCCGTCCGTTTTCGTAATTTGTTATCGAATCGACTTAAAGCCAGATCGTCACATTGGCCGCTTTTCTCTTTGAGACGGTTACATTTTTCGTCTGCAAAGCTATGTCGCGTGCTGCGGTATGCGGAGACACTAAAAGCACCATAGTAGAACACAGAAGAATCTTCTAAGTTGAAGCAATAGCCAGTAAGAAGCAGTACAATTCAAGTTTTGGTTATCTATTATTGATTTTTCGCCGGCCTTGGTGCCTTGGACATGAGGTGGAACCTTAAGATTTTGCATGAAGGGAGGACTAGCAGCCGCGTTGCACGGGAGAATGTAAAAAGGGTTCATATGTAGTAAAAACCTGAGAAATCCGTCCGTTTTCGTCATTTGTTATCGAATCGACTTAAAGCAAGATCGTCACATTGGCCGCTTTTCTCTCTGAGACGGTTACATTTATCGTCTGCAAAGCTACGTCGCGTGCTGCGGTATGCGGAGACACTAAAAGCACCATAGTAGAAGACATAAGAAGCTTCTAAGTTGAAGTAATAGCCAGTAAGAAGTAGTACAATTGAAGTTATAGTTGTCGATTATTCACTTTTTAGCCGGCTTTGGTGGCTTGGACATGACCTAAGACCTCGCGATTTTGCATGAAAGGAGGACTAGCAGCCGCGTTGCACGGGAGAATGTGAAAAGTGTTCATATGTAGTAAAAACCTGTGAAATCCGTCCGTTTTCGTCATTTGTTATCGAATCGACTTAAAGCCAGATCGTCACATTGGCCGCTTTTCTCTCTGAGACGGTTACATTTATCGTCTGCAAAGCTATGTCGCGTGCTGCGGTATGCGGAGACACTAAAAGCACCATAGTAGAACACAGAGGAAGCTTCTAAGTTGAAGTAATATCCAGTAAGATGTAGTACAAATCAAGTTTTAGTTGTCGATTATTCACTTTTTAGCCGGCTTTGGTGGCTTGGATATGACCTAGGACCTTAAGATTTTGCATGAAAGGAGGACTAGCAGCCGCGTTGCACGGGAGAATGTGAAAAGTGTTCATATGTAGTAAAAACCTGAGAAATCCGTCTGTTTTCGTCATTTGTTATCATATCGACTTCGAGCCAGATCGTCACATTGGCCGCTCTTCGCTCTGAAACCGTTACATTTATCGTCTGCAAAGCTATGTCGCGTGCTGCAGTATGCGGAGATACTAAAAGCACCATAGTAGAACACAGAAGAAGCTTCTATGTTGATGTAATAGCCAGTAAGAAGTAGTACAATTCACGTCTTAGTTATCGATTGTTGACTTTTGAGAAGGCTTTGGTGCCTTGGACATTGGCTAGGACCTTAAGATTTTGCATGAAAGGGCGACTAGCAGCAGCGTTGCCCGGGAGAATGTGAAAAGTGTTCATATGTAGGAAAAACCTGATAAATTCGCACGTTTTCGTCATTTGCTATCGAATCGATTTAAAGCCAGACCGTTACATTGGCCGCTCTTCTCTCTGAAACGGTTACATTTATCGTCTGCAAAGCTATGTCGTGTGCTGTGGTATGCGGAGACACTAAAAGCACAATAGTAGAACACAGAAGATGCTCCTAAGGCGAAGCAATAGCCAGTAAGAAGTAGTACAATTTAAGTTTTAGTTGTCGATTATACACTTTTTAGCCGGCCTTGGTGGCTTGGACATGACCTATGACTTTACGATTTTGCATGAAACGGCGACTAGCAGCCGCGTTCCACGGGAGAATGTGAAAAGTGTTCATATGTAGTAGAAAACCTGATAAATCCGCACGTTTTCGTCATTTGCTATCGAATCGATTTAAAGCCAGACCGTTACATTGGCCGCTCTTCTCTCTGAAACGGTAACATTTATCGTCTGCAAAGCTATGTCGCGTGCTGCGGTATGCGGAGACACTAAAAGCACCATAGTAGAACACAGAAGAAGTTTCTAAGAGAATGTAATAGTAAGATAGAAGTAGTACTATTCAAGTTTTAGTTATCGATTATTGACTTTTTTGCCGGCTTTGGTGCCTTGGCCATGAGCTAGGACCTTAAGATTTTGCATGAAAGGGCGACTAGCAGCCGCGTTGCACGGGAGTATGTGAAAAGTGTTCATATATAGTAAAAACCTGATAAATCCCCACGTTTTCGTCATTTGCTATCGAATCGATTTAAAGCCAGACCGTTACATTGGCCGCTCTTCTCTCTGAAACGGTAACTTATATCGTCTGTAAAGCTATGTCGCGTGCTGCGGTATGCGGAGACACTAAAAGCACCATAGTAGAACACAGAAGAAGCTTCTAAGAGAATGTAATAGTAAGTTAGAAGTAGTACTATTCAAGTTTTAGTTATCGATTATTGACCTTTTTGCCAGCTTTTGTGCCTTGGCCATGAGCTAGGACCTTAAGATTTTGCATGAAAGGGCGACTAGCAGCCGCGTTGCACGGGAGAATGTGAAAAGTGTTCATATGTAGTACAAACCTGATAAATCCGTCCGTTTTCGTCACTTGTTATCGAATCGACTTAAAGCCAGATCGTCACATTGGCCGCTTTTCTCTCTGAGACGGTTACATTTATCGTCTGCAAAGCTATGTCGCGTTTTGCGGTATGCGGAGACACTAAAAGCACCATACTGGAACACAGAAGAAGCTTCTAAGTTCAAGCAATAGCCAGTAAGAAGTAGTAAAATTCAAGTTTCAGTTGTGGATTATTCACTTTTTAGCCGGCTTTGGTGGCTTGGATATGACCTAGGACCTTAAGATTTTGCATGAAAGGAAGACTAGCAGCCGCGTTGCACTGGAGAATGTGAAATGTGTTCATATGTAGTAAAAACCTGAGATATCCGTCTGTTTTCGTCATTTGTTATCAAATCGACTTAGAGCCAGATCGTCACATTGGCCGCTCTTCGGTCTGAAACGGTTACATTTATCGTCTGCAAAGCTATGTCGCGTGCTGCGGTATGCGGAGACACTAAAAGCACCATAGTAGAACACAGAAGAATCTTCTAAGTTGAAGCAATAGCCAGTAAGAAGCAGTACAATTCAAGTTTTGGTTATCGAAAATTGATTTTTAGCCGGCTTTGGTGCCATAGACATGAGGTGGAACCTTAAGATTATGCATGAAAGAGGACTAGCAGCCGCGTTGCACGGGAGAATGTGAAAAGGGTTCATATGTAATAAAAATCTGAGAAATCCGTCCGTTTTCGTCATTTGTTTTGGAATCGACTTAAAGCCAGATCGTCACATTGGCCGCTCTTCTCTCTGAATCGGTTACATTTATCGTATGCCAAGCTATGTCGCGTGCTGCGGTATACGGAGACACTAATAGCACCATAGTAGAACACAGAATAAGCTTCTAAGTTGAAGCAATAGCCAGTAAGAAGTAGTACAATTCAAGTTTTAGTTGTCGATTATTCACTTTTTAGCCAGCTTTGGTGGCTTGGACATAACCTAGGACCATAAGATTTTGCATGAAAGGAGGACTAGCAGCCGCGTTGCACGGGAGAATGTGATAAAGGGTTCATATGTTGTATAAACCTGAGAAATCCGTCCGTTATCGTCATTCGTTATCGAATAGACTTAAAGCCAGATCGTCACATTGGCCGCTTTTCTCTCTGAGACGGATACATTTATCGTCTGCAAAGCTATGTCGCGTGGTGCGGTATGCGGAGACCCTAAAAGCACCATAGTAGAACACAGAAGAAGCTTCTAAGTTGAAGCAATAGCCAGTAAGAAGTAGTACAATTCAAGTTTTAGTTGTCGATTATTCACTTTTTAGACGGCTTTGGTGGCTTGGACATGACCTAGGACCGTAAGATTTTGCATGAAAGGATGACTAGAAGCCGCGTTGCACGGGAGAATGTGATAAAGGGTTCATATGTAGTAAAAACATGAGAAATCCGTCCATTATCGTCTTTTGTTATCGAATCGACTTAAAGACAGATCGTCACAGTGGCCGCTTTTCTCTCTGAGACGGTTACATTTATCGTCTGCAAAGCTATGTCGCGTGCTGCGGTATGCGGAGACACTAAAAGCACCATAGTAGAACACAGAAGAATGTTCTAAGTTGAAGCAATAGCCAGTAAGAAGCAGTACAATTCAAGTTTTGTTTATCGATTATTGATTTGTAGCCGGCCTTGGTGCTTTGGACATCAGGTGGAAACTTAAGATTTTGCATGAAAGGAGGACTAGCAGCCCCGTTGCACGGGAGAATGTGAAAAGTAAAAACCTGAGAAATCAGTCCGTTTTCGTCATTTGTTATCGAATCGACTTAAAGCCAGATCGTCACATTGGCCGCTTTTCTCTCTGAGACGGTTACATTTATCGTCTGCAAAGCTATGTCCCGTGCTGCAGTATGCGGAGACTCTAAAAGCATCATAGTAGAACACAGAAGAAGCTTCTAAGTTGAAGGAATCGCCAGTAAGAAGCAGTACAATTCAAGTTTTGGTTATCGATTATTGATTTTTAGCCGACTTTGGTGCCTTGGACATGAGGTAGAATCCTTAAGATTTTGCATGAAAGGAGGACTAGCAGCCGCGTTGCACGGGAGAATGAGAAAAGGTTTCATGTGTAGTAAAAACCTGAGAAATCCGTCCGTTTTCGTCATTTGTTATCGAATCGACTTAAAGCCAGATCGTCACATTGGCCGCTTTTCTCTCTGAGACGGTTACATTTTTCGTCTGCAAAGCTATGTCGCGTGCTGCGGTATGCGGAGACACTAAAAGCACCATAGTAGAACACAGAAGAATCTTCTAAGTTGAAGCAATAGCCAGTAAGAAGCAGTACAATTCAAGTTTTGGTTATCGATTATTGATTTTTAGGGGGCTTTGGTGCCTTGGACATGAGGTGGAACGTTAAGATTTTGCATGAAAGGGGGACTAGCAGCCCCGTTGCACGGGAGAATGTGAAAAGTAAAAACCTGAGAAATCAGTCCGTTTTCGTCATTTGTTATCGAATCGACTTAAAGCCAGATCGTCACATTGGCCGCTTTTCTCTCTGAGACGGTTACATTTTTCGTCTGCAAAGCTATGTCGCGTGCTGCGGTATGCGGAGACACTAAAAGCACCATAGTAGAACACAGAAGAATCTTCTAAGTTGAAGCAATAGCCAGTAAGAGTCAGTACAATTCAAGTTTCTGTTATCGATTATTGATTTTTAGGGGGCTTTGGTGCCTTGGACATGAGGTAGAACGTTAAGATTTTGCATGAAAGGAGGACTAGCAGCCGCGTGGAACGGGAGAATGTGAAAAGTAAAAACCAGAGAAATCAGTCCGTTTTCGTCATTTGTTATCGAATCGACTTAAAGCCAGATCGTCACATTGGCCGCTCTTCTCTCTGAGACGGTTACATTTTTCGTCTGCAAAGCTATGTCCCGTGCTGCGGTATGCGGAGACTCTAAAAGCACCATAGTTGAACACAGAAGAAGCTTCTAAGTTGAAGCAATAGCGAGTAAGAAGTAGTACAATTCAAGTTTTAGTTGACGAGTATTCACATTTTAGCCGGCTTTGGTGGCTTGGACATGACCTAGGACCTTAGGATTATCCCTGAAAGTAGGACTAGAAGCCGCGTTGCACGGGAGAATATGAAAAGGGTTCATATGTAGTAAAAGCCTGAGAAATCCGTCCGTTTTCGTCATTTGTTATCGAATCGACTTAAAGCCAGATCGTCACATTGGCCGCTTTTCTCTCTGAGACGGATACATTTTTCGTCTTCAAAGCTATGTCGCGTGCTGCGGTATGCGGAGACACTAAAAGCACCATAGTAGAACACAGAAGAATCTTCTAAGTTGAAGCAATAGCCAGTAAGAAGCAGTACAATTCAAGTTTTGGTTATCGATTATTGATTTTTAGGGGGTTTTGGTGCCTTGGACATGAGGTGGAACGTTAAGATTTTGCATGAAAGGAGGACTAGCAGCCCCGTTGCACGGGAGAATGTGAAAAGTAAAAACCTGAGAAATCAGTCCGTTTTCGTCATTTGTTATCGAATCGACTTAAAGCCAGATCGTCACATTGGCCGCTTTTCTCTCTGAGACGGTTACATTTATCGTCTGCAAAGCTATGTCGCGTGCTGCGGTATGCGGAGATTCTAAAAGCACCATAGCAGAACACAGAAGAAGCTTCTAATTTGAAGCAATAGCCAGTAACAAGCCGTACAATTCAAGTTTTGGTTATCGAAAATTGATTTTTAGCCGGCTTTGGTGCCATGGACATGAGGTGGAACCTTAAGATTATGCATGAAAGGAGGACTAGCAGCCGCGTTGCACGGGAGAATGTGAAGAGGGTTCATATCTAGTAAAAACCTGAGAAATCCGTCCGTTTTCGTCATTTGTTATCGAATCGACTTAAAGCCAGATCGTCACATTGGCCGCTTTTCTCTCTGAGACGGTTACATTTATCGTCTGCAAAGCTATGTCGCGTGCTGCGGTATGCGGAGACACTAAAAGCACTATAGTAGAACACAGAAGAAGCTTCTAAGTTGAAGCAATAGCCAGTAAGAAGCAGTACAATTCAAGTTTTGGTTATCGATTATTGATTTTTGGCCGGCTTTGGTGTCTTGGACATAAGGTGGAATCTTAAGATTTTGCATGAAAGGAGGACTAGCAGCCGCGTTGCACGGGAGAATGTGAAAAGGGTTCATATGTAGTAAAAACCTGAGAAATCCGTCCGTTTTCGTCATTTGTTATGGAATCGACTTAAAGCCAAATCGTCACATTGGCCGCTCTTCTCTCTGAATCGGTTACATTTATCGTCTGCAAAGCTATGTCGCGTGCTGCGGTATACGGAGACACTAAAAGCACCATAGTAGAACACAGAAGAAGCTTCTAAGTTGAAGCAATAGCCAGTAAGAAGTAGTACAATTCAAGTTTTAGTTGTCGATTATTCACTTTTTAGCCTGCTTTGGTGGCTTGGACATAACCTAGGACCTTAAGATTTTGCATGAAAGGAGGACTAGCAGCCGCGTTGCACGGGAGAATGTGATAAAGGGTTCATATGTAGTAAAAACCTGAGAAATCCGTCCGTTATCGTCATTTGTTATCGAATCGACTTAAAGCCAGATCGTCACATTGGCCGCTTTTCTCTCTGAGACCATTACATTTATCGTCTGCAAAGCTATGTCGCGTGCTGCGGTATGCAGAGACACTAAATGCACCATAGTAGAACACAGAAGAAGCTTCTAAGTTGAAGTAATAGCCAGTAAGAAGTAGTACAATTCAAGTTTTAATGGTCGATTACTCACTTTTTAGCCGGTTTTGGTGGCTTGGACATGACCTAGGACCTTAAGATTTTACATGAAAGGAGGACTTGCAGCCGTGTTGCACGGGAGAATGTGAAAAGTGTTCATATGTAGTAAAAACCTGAGAAATCCGTCCGTTTTCGTCATTTGTTACCGAATCGACTTAAAGCCAGATCGTCACATTGGCCGCTTTTCTCTCTGAGACGGTTACATTTATCGTCTGCAAAGCTATGTCGCGTGGTGCGGTATGCGGAGACACTTAAAGCACCATAGTAGAACACAGAAGAAGCTTCTAAGTTGAAGCAATAGCCAGTAAGAAGTAGTACAATTCAAGTTTTAGTTGTCGTTTATTCACTTTTTAGCCGGCTTTGGTGGCTTGGACATGTCCTAGGAACTTAAGATTTTGCATGAAAGGATGACTAGCAGCCGCGTTGCACGGGAGAATGTGATAAAGGGTTCATATGTAGTAAAAACATGAGAAATCCGTCCGTTATCGTCTTTTGTTATCGAATCGACTTAAAGCCAGATCGACACATTGGCCGCTTTTCTCTCTGAGACGGTTACATTTATCGTCTGCAAAGCTATGCCGCGTGCTGCGGTATGCGGAGACACTAAAAGCACCATAGTAGATCACAGAAGAAGCTTCTAAGTTGAAGCAATAGCCAGTAAGAAGCAGTACAATTCAAGTTTTGTTTATCGATTATTGATTTTTAGCCGGCCTTGGTGCTTTGGACATAAAGTGGAACCTTAAGATTTTGCATGAAAGGAGGACTAGCAGCCCCGTTGCACGGGAGAATGTGAAAAGTGAAAACATGAGAAATCAGTCCGTTTTCGTCATATGTTATCGAATCGACTTAAAGCCAGATCGTCACATTGGCCGCTTTTCTCTCTGAGACGGTTACATTTATCGTCTGCAAAGCTACGTCGCGTGCTGCGGTATGCGGAGACACTAAAAGCACCATAGTAGAACACAGAAGAAGTTTCTAAGTTGAAGTAATAGCCAGTAAGAAGTAGTACAACTCAAGTTTTGGTTGTCGATTATTCACTTTTTAGCCGGGTTTGGTGGCTTGGACGTGACCTAGGACCTTAAGATTTTGCATGAAAGGAGGACTAGCAGCCGCGTTGCACGGGAGAATGTGAAAGGTGTTGATATGTAGTAAAAACCTGAGAAATCCGTTCGTTTTCGTCATTTGTTATCGAATCGACTTAAAGCCAGATCGTAACATTGGCCGCTTTTCTCTCTGAGACGGTTACATTTGTCGTCTGCAAAGCTATGTCTCGTGCTGCGGTATGCGGAGACACTAAAATCACCATAGTAGAACACAGAAGAAGCTTCTAAGTTGAAGCAATAGCCAGTAACAAGCAGCACAATTCAAGTTTTGGTTATCGAATATTGATTTTAAGGGGGCTTTAGTGCCATGGACATGAGGTGGAACCTTAAGATTTTGCATGAAAGGAGGACTAGCAGCCGCGTACCACGGTAGAATGTGAAAAGTGTTCAAATATAATAAACACCTGAGAAATCCGTCCGTTTTCGTCATTTGTTATCGAATCGACTTAAAGCCAGATCGTCACATTGGCCGCTTTCCTCTCTGAGACGGTTACATTTATCGTCTGCAAAGCTACGTTGCGTGCTGCGGTATGCGGAGACACTAAAAGCACCATAGTAGAACACAGAAGAAGCTTCTAAGTTGAAGCAATAGCCAGTAGTACAATTCAAGTTTTAGTTGTCGATTATTCACATTTTTGCCGGCTTTGGTGGCTTGGACATGACCTAGGACCTTAAGATTTTGCATGAAAGGAGGACTAGCAGCCCCGTTGCACGGGAGAATGTGAAAAGTAAAAACCTGAGAAATCAGTCCATTTTCGTCATTTGTTATCGAATCGACTTAAAGCCAGATCGTCACATTGGCCGCTTTTCTCTCTGAGACGGTTACATTTATCGTCTGCAAAGCTATGTCCCGTGCTGCGGTATGCGGAGACTCTAAAAGCATCATAGTAGAACACAGAAGAAGCTTCTAAGTTGAAGGAATCGCCAGTAAGAAGCAGTACAATTCAAGTTTTGGTTATCGATTATTGATTTTTAGCCGACTTTGGTGCCTTGGACATGAGGTAGAATCCTTAAGATTTTGCATGAAAGGAGGACTAGCAGCCGCGTTGCACAGGAGAATGAGAAAAGGTTTCATGTGTAGTAAAAACCTGAGAAATCCGTCCGTTTTCGTCATTTGTTATCGAATCGATTTAAAGCCAGATCGTCACATTGGCCGCTTTTCTCTATGAGACGGTTACATTTATCGTGTGCAAAGCTATGTCGCGTGCTGCGGTATGCGGAAACTCTAAAAGCACCATAGTAGAACACATAAGAAGCTTCTAAGCTGAAGCAATAGTCAGTAAGAAGCAGTACAAATCAAGTTTTGGTTATCGATTATTGATTTTTAGCCGGCTTTGGTGGCTTGGACATGACCTAGGACGTTAAGATTTTGCCTGAAAGGAGGATTAGAAGCCGCGTTGCACGGGAGAATATGAAAAGGGTTCATATGTAGTAAAAACCTGAGAAATCCGTCCGTTTTCGTCATTTGTTATCGAATCGACTTAAAGCCAGATCGTCACATTGGCCGCTTTTCTCTCTGAGACGGTTACATATTTCGTCTGCAAAGCTATGTCGCGTGCTGCGGTATGCGGAGACACTAAAAGCACCATAGTAGAACACAGAAGAATCTTCTAAGTTGAAGCAATAGCCAGTAAGAAGCAGTACAATTCAAGTTTTGGTTATCGATTATTGATTTTTAGGGGGCTTTGGTGCCTTGGACATGAGGTGGAACGTTAAGATTTTGCATGAAAGGGGGACTAGCAGCCCCGTTGCACGGGAGAATGTGAAAAGTAAAAACCTGAGAAATCAGTCCGTTTTCGTCATTTGTTATCGAATCGACTTAAAGCCAGATCGTCACATTGGCCGCTTTTCTCTCTGAGACGGTTACATTTTTCGTCTGCAAAGCTATGTCGCGTGCTGCGGTATGCGGAGACACTAAAAGCACCATAGTAGAACACAGAAGAAGCTTCTAAGTTGAAGCAATAGCCGTAAGAAGCAGTACAATTCAAGTTTTGGTTATCGATTATTGATTTTTTGCGGCTTTGGTGCCTTGGACAAGAGGTGGAACCTTAAGATTTTGCATGAAAGGAGGACTAGCAGCCGCGTTGCACGGGAGAATGTGAAAAGTGTTCATATGTAGTAAAAACCTGAGAAATCCGTCGGTTTTCGTCATTTGTTATCGAATCGACTTAAAGCCAGATCGTCACATTGGCCGCTTTTCTCTCTGAAACGGTTACGTTTATCGTCTGCAAAGCTATGTCACGTGCTGCGGTATGCGGAGACACTAAAAGCACCATAGTAGAACACAGAAGAAGCTTCTAAGTTGAAGCAATAGCCTTAACAAGCAGTACAATTCAAGATTTGGTTATCGATTATTGATTTTTATCCGGATTTGGTGCCTTGGACATGAGGTGGAGCCTTAAGATTTTGCATGAAAGGAGGACTAGCAGCTGCGTTCACGGGAGTATGTGAAAAGGGTTCATATGTAGTAAAAACCTGAGAAATCCGTCCGTTTTCGTCATTTGTTATCGAATCGACTTAAAGCCAGATCGTCACATTGGCCGCTCTTCTCTCTGAATCGGTTACATTTATCGTCTGCAAAGCTATGTCGCGTGCTGCGGTATGCGGAGACACTAAAAGCACCATAGTAGAACACAGAAGAAGCTTCTATGTTGAAGTAATAGCCAGTAAGAAGTAGTACAATTCAAGTTTTAGGCGTCTATTATTCTCTTTTTAGCCGGATTTGGTGGCTTGGAAATGACCTAGGACCTTAAGATCTTGCATGAAAGGAGGACTAGCAGCCGCGTTGCACGGGAGAATGTGAAAAGTGTTCATATGTAGTAAAAACCTGAGAAATCCGTCCGTTTTCGTCATTTGTTATCGAATCGACTTAAAGCCAGATCGTCACATTGGCCGCTTTTCTCTCTGGGACGGTTACATTTATCGTCTGCAAAGCTATGTCGCGTGCTGCGGTATGCGGAGACACTAAAAGCACCATAGTAGAACACAGAAGAAGCTTCTAAGTTGAAGCAATAGCCATAAGAAGCAGTACAATTCAAGTTTTGGTTATCGATTATTGATTTTTAGCCGGCTTTGGTGCCTTGGACATGAGGTGGAACCTTATGATTTTGCATGAAAGGAGGACTAGCAGCTGCGTTGCACGGGAGAATGTGAAAAGGGTTCATATTTAGTAAAAACCTGAGAAATCCTTCCGTTTTCGTCATTTGTTATAGAATCGACTTAAAGCCAGATCGTCACATTCTCCGCTTTTCTCTCAGAGACTGTTACATTTATCGTCTGCAAAGCTATGTCGCGTGCTGCGGTATGCGGAGACACTAAAAGCACCTTAGTAGAACACAGAAGAAGCTTCTAAGTTGAAGCAATGGCCAGTAAGAAGTAGTACAATTCAAGTTTTGGTTATCGATTATTGATTTTTAGCCGGCTTTGGTGCCTTGGACATGAGGTGGAACCTTAAGATTTTGCATGAAAGGAGGACTAGCAGCTGCGTTGCACGGGAGAATGTGAAAAGGTTTCATATGTAGTAAAAACCTGAGAAATCCGTCCGTTTTCGTCATTTGTTATCGAATCGACTTAAAGCCAGATCGTCACATTGGCCGCTTTTCTCTCTGAAACGGTTACGTTTATTGTCTGCAAAGCTATGTAACGTGCTGCGGTATGCGGAGACACTAAAAGCACCATAGTAGAACACAGAAGAAGCTTCTAAGTTGAAGCAATAGCCAGTAAGAAGTAGTACAATTCAAGTTTTAGTTGTGGATTATTCACATTTTAGCCGGCTTTGGTGGCTTGGACATGACCTAGGACCTTAATATTTTGCACGAAAGGAGGACTAGCAGCCGCGGTGCACGGGAGAATGTGAAAAGTGTTCATATGTAGTAAAAACCTGAGAAATCCGTCCGTTTTCGTAATTTCTTATCGAATCGACTTAAAAACAGATCGTCACATTGGCCGCTTTTCTCTCTGAGACGGTTACATTTATCGTCTGCAAAGCTATGTCGCGTGCTGCGGTATGTGGAGACACCAAAAGCACCATAGTAGAACACAGAAGAAGCTTCTAAGTTGAAGCAATAGCCATAAGAAGCAGTAGAATTCAAGTTTGGGTATCGATTATTGATTTTTAGCGGCTTTGGTGCCTTGGACAAGAGGTGGAACCTTTAGATTTTGCATGAAAGGAGGACTAGCAGCCGCGTGGCACGGGAGAATGTGAAATGTGTTCATATGTACTAAAAACCTGAGAAATCCGTCCGTTTTCGTCATTTGTTATCGAACCGACTTAAAGCCAGATAGTCACATTGGCCGCTTTTCTCTCTGAGACGGTTACATTTATCGTCTGCAAAGCTATGTCGCGTGCTGCGGTATGCGGAGACACTAAAAGCACCATAGTAGAACACAGAAGAAGCTTCTAAGTTGAAGCAATAGCCGTAAGAAGCAGTACAATTCAAGTTTTGGTTATCGATTATTGATTTTTTGCGGCTTTGGTGCCTTGGACAAGAGGTGGAACCTTAAGATTTTGCATGAAAGGAGGACTAGCAGCCGCGTTGCACGGGAGAATGTGAAAAGGGTTCATATGTAGTAAAAACCTGAGAAATCCGTCCGTTTTCGTCATTTGTTATCAAATCGACTTAAAGCCAGATCGTCACATTGGCCGCTTTTCTCTCTGAAACGGTTACGTTTATCGTCTGCAAAGCTATGTCACGTGCTGCGGTATGCGGAGACACTAAAAGCACCATAGTAGAACACAGAATAAGCTTCTAAGTTGAAGCAATAGCCTTAACAAGAAGTACAATTCAAGTTTTGGTTATCGATTATTGATTTTTAGCCGGCTTTGGTGCCTTGGACCTGAGGTGGAGCCTTAAGATTTTGCATGAAAGGAGGACTAGCAGCTGCGTTCACGGGAGTATGTGAAAAGGGTTCATATGTAGTAAAAACCTGAAAAATCCGTCCGTTTTCGTCATTTGTTATCGAATCGACTTAAAGCCAGATCGTCACATTGGCCGCTTTTCTCTCTGAAACGGTTACGTTTATCGTCTGCAAAGCTATGTCACGTCCTGCGGTATGTGGAGACACTAAAAGCACCATAGTAGAACACAGAAGAAGCTTCTAAGTTGAAGCAATAACCAGTACGAAGTAGTACAAATCAAGTTTTAGTTGTCGATTATTCACTTTTTAGCCGGCTTTATTGGCTTGGACATGACCTAGTACCTTAAGATTTTGCTTGAAAGGAGGACTAGCAGCCGCGTTGCACGGGAGAATGTGAAAAGTGTTCATATGTACTAAAAACCTGAGAAATCCGTCCGTTTTCGTCATTTGATATCGAATCGACTTAAAGACAGATCGTCACATTGGCCGCTTTTCTCTCTGAGACGGTTACATTTATCGTCTGCAAACCTATGTCGCGTGCTGCGGTATGCGGAGACACTAAAAGCACCAAAGTAGAACACAGAAGAAGCTTCTAAGTTGAAGCAATAGTGAGTAAGATGTAGTACAATTCAAGATTTAGTTGTCGATTATTCACTTTTTAGCCGGCTTTGGTGGCTTGGACATGACCTAGGACCTTAAGACTTTGCATGAAAGGAGGACTAGCAGCTGCGTTGCACGGGAGAATGTGAAAAGTGTTCATATGTAGTACAAACCTGAGAAATCCGTTCGTTTTCGTCATTTTTTATAGAATCGACTTAAAGCCAGATCGTCACATTGGCCGCTTTTCTCTCTGAAACGGTTACGTTTATCGTCTGCAAAGCTATGTCACGTGCTGCGGTATGCGGAGACACTAAAAGCACCATAGTAGAACACAGAAGAAGCTTCTAAGTTGAAGCAATAGCCTTAACAAGCAGTACAATTCAAGATTTGGTTATCGATTATTGATTTTTAGCCGGATTTGGTGCCTTGGACATGAGGTGGAGCCTTAAGATTTTGCATGAAAGGAGGACTAGCAGCTGCGTTCACGGGAGTATGTGAAAAGGGTTCATATGTAGTAAAAACCTCAGAAATCCGTCCGTTTTCGTCATTTGTTATCGAATCGACTTAAAGCCAGATCGTCACATTAGCCGCTTTTCTCTCTGAGACGGTTACATTTATCGTCTGCAAAGCTATGTCGCGTGCTGCGGTATGCGGAGACACTAAAAGCACCAAAGTAGAACACAGAAGAAGCTTCTAAGTTGAAGCAATAGTCAGTTAAATGTAGTACAATTCAAGATTTAGTTGTTGATTATTCACTTTTTAGCCGGCTTTGGTGGCTTGGACATGACCTAGGACCTTAAGACTTTGCATGAAAGGAGGACTAACAGCCGCGTTGTACGGGAGAATGTGAAATGTGTTCATATGTAGTAAAAACCTGAGAAATCCGTCCGTTTTCGTCATTTGTTATCGAATCGACTTAAAGCCAGATCGTCACATTGGCCGCTCTTCTCTCTGAATCGGTTACATTTATCGTCTGCAAAGCTATGTCGCGTGCTGCGGTATGCGGAGACACTAAAAGCACCATAGTAGAACACAGAAGAAGCTTCTAAGTTGAAGCAATAGCCAGTAAGAAGTAGTACAATACAAGTTTTAGTTGTCGATTATTCACATTTTAGCCGGCTTTGGTGGCTTGCACATGACCTAGTACCTTAAGATTTTGCTTGAAAAGAGGACTAGCAGCCGCGTTGCACGGGAGAATGTGAAGTGTTCATATGTACTAAAAACTTGAGAAATCCGTCCGTTTTTGTCATTTGTAATCGAATCGACTTAAAGCCAGATCGTCACATTGGCCGCTTTTCTCTCTGAGACGGTTACATTTTTCGTCTGTAAAGCTATGTCGCGTGCTGCGGTATACGGAGACACTAAAAGCACCATAGTAGAACACAGAATAAGCTTCTATGTTGAAGTAATAGCCAGTAAGAAGTAGTACAATTCAAGTTTTAGGCGTCTATTATTCTCTTTTTAGCCGGCTTTGGTGGCTTGGAAATGACCTAGGACCTTAAGATCTTGCATGAAAGGAGGACTAGCAGCCGCGTTGCACGGGAGAATGTGAAAAGTGTTCATATGTAGTAAAAACCTGAGAAATCCGTCCGTTTTCGTCATTTGTTATCGAATCGACTTAAAGCCAGATCGTCACATTGGCCGCTTTTCTCTCTGGGACGGTTACATTTATCGTCTGCAAAGCTATGTCGCGTGCTGCGGTATGCGGAGACACTAAAAGCACCATAGTAGAACACAGAAGAAGCTTCTAAGTTGAAGCAATAGCCATAAGAAGCAGTACAATTCAAGTTTTGGTTATCGATTATTGATTTTTAGCCGGCTTTGGTGCCTTGGACATGAGGTGGAACCTTATGATTTTGCATGAAAGGAGGACTAGCAGCTGCGTTGCACGGGAGAATGTGAAAAGGGTTCATATTTAGTAAAAACCTGAGAAATCCTTCCGTTTTCGTCATTTGTTATAGAATCGACTTAAAGCCAGATCGTCACATTCTCCGCTTTTCTCTCAGAGACTGTTACATTTATCGTCTGCAAAGCTATGTCGCGTGCTGCGGTATGCGGAGACACTAAAAGCACCTTAGTAGAACACAGAAGAAGCTTCTAAGTTGAAGCAATGGCCAGTAAGAAGTAGTACAATTCAAGTTTTGGTTATCGATTATTGATTTTTAGCCGGCTTTGGTGCCTTGGACATGAGGTGGAACCTTAAGATTTTGCATGAAAGGAGGACTAGCAGCTGCGTTGCACGGGAGAATGTGAAAAGGTTTCATATGTAGTAAAAACCTGAGAAATCCGTCCGTTTTCGTCATTTGTTATCGAATCGACTTAAAGCCAGATCGTTACATTGGCCGCTTTTCTCTCTGAAACGGTTACGTTTATTGTCTGCAAAGCTATGTAACGTGCTGCGGTATGCGGAGACACTAAAAGCACCATAGTAGAACACAGAAGAAGCTTCTAAGTTGAAGCAATAGCCAGTAAGAAGTAGTACAATTCAAGTTTTAGTTGTGGATTATTCACATTTTAGCCGGCTTTGGTGGCTTGGAAATGACCTAGGACCTTAATATTTTGCATGAAAGGAGGACTAGCAGCCGCGGTGCACGGGAGAATGTGAAAAGTGTTCATATGTAGTAAAAACCTGAGAAATCCGTCCGTTTTCGTAATTTCTTATCGAATCGACTTAAAGCCAGATCGTCACATTGGCCGCTTTTCTCTCTGAGACGGTTACATTTATCGTCTGCAAAGCTATGTCGCGTGCTGCGGTATGCGGAGACACTAAAAGCACCATAGTAGAACACAGAAGAAGCTTCTAAGTTGAAGCAATAGCCGTAAGAAGCAGTACAATTCAAGTTTTGGTTATCGATTATTGATTTTTTGCGGCTTTGGTGCCTTGGACAAGAGGTGGAACCTTAAGATTTTGCATGAAAGGAGGACTAGCAGCCGCGTTGCACGGGAGAATGTGAAAAGGGTTCATATGTAATAAAAACCTGAGAAATCCGTCCGTTTTCGTCATTTGTTATCAAATCGACTTAAAGGCAGATCGTCACATTGGCCGCTTTTCTCTCTGAAACGGTTACGTTTATCGTCTGCAAAGCTATGTCACGTGCTGCGGTATGCGGAGACACTAAAAGCACCATAGTAGAACACAGAATAAGCTTCTAAGTTGAAGCAATAGCCTTAACAAGAAGTACAATTCAAGTTATGGTTATCGATTATTGATTTTTAGCCGGCTTTGGTGCCTTGGACATGAGGTGGAGCCTTAAGATTTTGCATGAAAGGAGGACTAGCAGCTGCGTTCACGGGAGTATGTGAAAAGGGTTCATATGTAGTAAAAACCTGAAAAATCCGTCCGTTTTCGTCATATGTTATCGAATCGACTTAAAGCCAGATCGTCACATTGGCCGCTTTTCTCTCTGAAACGGTTACGTTTATCGTCTGCAAAGCTATGTCACGTCCTGCGGTATGTGGATACACTAAAAGCACCATAGTAGAACACAGAAGAAGCTTCTAAGTTGAAGCAATAACCAGTACGAAGTAGTACAAATCAAGTTTTAGTTGTCGATTATTCACTTTTTAGTCGGCTTTATTGGCTTGGACATGACCTAGTACCTTAAGATTTTGCTTGAAAGGAGGACTAGCAGCCGCGTTGCACGGGAGAATGTGAAAAGTGTTCATATGTACTAAAAACCTGAGAAATCCGTCCGTTTTCGTCATTTGATATCGAATCGACTTAAAGCCAGATCGTCACATTGGCCGCTTTTCTCTCTGAGACGGTTACATTTATCGTCTGCAAACCTATGTCGCGTGCTGCGGTATGCGGAGACACTAAAAGCACCAAAGTAGAACACAGAAGAAGCTTCTAAGTTGAAGCAATAGTGAGTAAGATGTAGTACAATTCAAGATTTAGTTGTCGATTATTCACTTTTTAGCCGGCTTTGGTGGCTTGGACAGGACCTAGGACCTTAAGACTTTGCATGAAAGGAGGACTAGCAGCTGCGTTGCACGGGAGAATGTGAAAAGTGTTCATATGTAGTACAAACCTGAGAAATCCGTTCGTTTTCGTCATTTGTTATAGAATCGACTTAAAGCCAGATCGTCACATTGGCCGCTTTTCTCTCTGAAACGGTTACATTTATCGTCTGCAAAGCTATGTCGCGTGCTGCGGTATGCGGAGACACTAAATGCACCATAGTAGAACACAGAAGAAGCTTCTAAGTTGAAGTAATAGCCAATAAGATGTAGTACTATTCAAGTTTTAAGCGTCGATTATTCACTTTTTAGCCAGTTTTGGTAGCTTGGTCATGACCTCGGACCTTAAGATTTTGCATGAAAGGAGGACTAGCAGCCGCGGTGCACGGGAGAATGTGAGAAGGGTTCATATGTAGCAAAAACCTGAGAAATCCGCCCGTTTTCGTCATTTGTTATCCAATCAACTTAAAGCCAGATCGTTACATTGGCCGCTCTTCTCTCTGAATCGGTTACATTTATCGTCTGCAAAGCTATGTCGCGTGCTGCGGTATGCGGAGACACTAAAAGCACCATAGTAGAACACTGAAGAAGCTTCTAAGTTGAAGCAATAGCCAGTAAGAAGTAGTACAATTCAAGTTTTAGTTGTCGAGTATTCACATTTTAGCCGGCTTTAGTGGCTTGGACATGACCTAGAACCTTAATATTTTGCATGAAAGGAGGACTAGCAGCCGCGGTGCACGGGAGAATGTGAAAAGTGTTCATATGTAGTAAAAACATGAGATATCTGTCCGTTTTCGTAATTTGTTATCGAATCGACTTAAAGCCAGATCGTCACATTGGCCGCTTTTCCCTCTGAGACGGTTACATTTATCTTCTGCAAAGCTATGTCGCGTGCTGCGGTATGCGGAGACACTAAAAGCACCATAGTAGAACTCAGAAGAAGCTTCTAAGTTAAAGCAATGGCCAGTAAGAAGTAGTACAATTCAAGTTTTGGTTGTCGATTATTGATTTGTAGCCGGCTTTGGTGCCTTGGACATGATGTGGAACCTTAAGATTTTGCATGAAAGGAGGACTAGCAGCTGCGTTGCACGGGAGAATGTGAAAAGATTTCATATCTAGTAAAAACCGGAGAAATCCGTCCGTTTTCGTCTTTTGTTATCGAATCGACTTAAAGCCAGATCGTCACACTGGCCGCTTTTCTCTCTGAGACGGTTACATTTATCGTCTGCAAAGCTATGTCGCGTGCTGCGGTATGCGGAGACACTAAAAGCAGCATAGTAGAACACAGAAGAAGCTTCTAAGTTGAAGTAATAGCCAGTAAGAATTAGTACAATTCAAGTTTTAGGCGTCGATTATTCACTTTTTAGCCAGTTTGGTGGCTTGGACATGACCTAGGACCTTAAGATTTTGCATGAAAGGAGGACTAGTAGAAGCGTTGCACGGGAGAATGTGAGAGGTGTTCATATGTAGTAAAAACCTGAGAAATCCGTCCGTTTTCGTCATTTGATATCGAATCGACTTAATGCCAGATCGTCACATTGGCCGCTCTTCTCTCTGAAATGGTTACATTTATCGTCTGCAAAGCTATGTCGCGTGCTGCGGTATGCGGAGACACTAAAAGCACCATAGTAGAACACAGAAGAAGCTTCTAAGTTGAAGCAATAGCCAGTAAGAAGTAGTACAATTCAAGTTTCAGTTGTCGAGTATTCACATTTTAGCCGGCTTTAGTGGCTTGGACATGACCTAGGACCTTAATATTTTGCATGAAAGGAGGACTAGCAGCCGCGGTGCACGGGAGAATGTGAAAAGTGTTCATATGTAGTAAAAACATGAGATATCTGTCCGTTTTCGTAATTTGTTATCGAATCGACTTAAAGCCAGATCGTCACATTGGCCGCTTTTCCCTCTGAGACGGTTACATTTATCGTCTGCAAAGCTATGTCGCGTGCTGCGGTATGCGGAGACACTAAAAGCACCATAGTAGAACACAGAAGAAGCTTCTAAGTTGAAGCAATAGCCATAAGAAGCAGTACAATTCAAGGTTTGGTTATCGATTATTGATTTTTAGCCGGCTTTGGTGCCTTGGACATGAGGTGGAACCTTAACATTTTGCATGAAAGGAGGACTAGCAGCTGCGTTGCACGGGAGAATGTGAGAAGGGTTCATATGTAGCAAAAACCTGAGAAATCCGCCCGTTTTCGTCATTTGTTATCCAATCAACTTAAAGCCAGATCGTTACATTGGCCGCTCTTCTCTCTGAATCGGTTACATTTATCGTCTGCAAAGCTATGTCGCGTGCTGCGGTATGCGGAGACACTAAAAGCACCATAGTAGAACACAGAAGAAGCTTCTAAGTTGAAGCAATAGCCAGTAAGAAGTAGTACAATTCAAGTTTTAGTTGTCGAGTATTCACATTTTAGCCGGCTTTAGTGGCTTGGACATGACCTAGGACCTTAATATTTTGCATGAAAGGAGGACTAGCAGCCGCGGTGCACGGGAGAATGTGAAAAGTGTTCATATGTAGTAAAAACATGAGATATCTGTCCGTTTTCGTAATTTGTTATCGAATTGACTTAAAGCCAGATCGTCACATTGGCCGCTTTTCCCTCTGAGACGGTTACATTTATCGTTTGCAAAGCTATGTCGCGTGCTGCGGTATGCGGAGACACTAAAAGCACCATAGTAGAACACAGAAGAAGCTTCTAAGTTAAAGCAATGGCCAGTAAGAAGTAGTACAATTCAAGTTTTGGTTATCGATTATTGATTTTTAGCCGGCTTTGGTGCCTTGGACATGATGTGGAACCTTAAGATTTTGCATGAAAGGAGGACTAGCAGCTGCGTTGCACGGGAGAATGTGAAAAGGTTTCATATCTAGTAAAAACCGGAGAAATCCGTCCGTTTTCGTCTTTTGTTATCGAATCGACTTAAATCCAGATCGTGACATTGGCCGCTTTTCTCTCTGAGACGGTTACATTTATCGTCTGCAAAGCTATGTCGCGTGCTGCGGTATGCGGAGACACTAAAAGCAGCATAGTAGAACACAGAAGAAGCTTCTAAGTTGAAGTAATAGCCAGTAAGAATTAGTACAATTCAAGTTTTAGGCGCCGATTATTCACTTTTTAGCCAGTTTGGTGGCTTGGACATGACCTAGGACCTTAAGATTTTGCATGAAAGGAGGACTAGTAGAAGCGTTGCACGGGAGAATGTGAGAGGTGTTCATATGTAGTAAAAACCTGAGAAATCCGTCCGTTTTCGTCATTTCTTATCGAATCGACTTAAAGCCAGATCGTCACATTGGCCGCTTTTCTCTCTGAGACGGTTACATTTATCGTCTGCAAAGCTACGTCGCGTGCTGCGGTATGCGGAGACACTAAAAGCACCATAGTAGAACACAGAAGAAACTTCAAAGTTGAAGTAATAGTCAGTAAGAAGTAGTACAATTCAAGTTTTAGTTGTCGATTATTCACTTTTTAGTCGGCTTTATTGGCTTGGACATGACCTAGTACCTTAAGATTTTGCTTGAAAGGAGGACTAGCAGCCGCGTTGCACGGGAGAATGTGAAAAGTGTTCATATGTACTAAAAACCTGAGAAATCCGTCCGTTTTCGTCATTTGATATCGAATCGACTTAAAGCCAGATCGTCACATTGGCCGCTTTTCTCTCTGAGACGGTTACATTTATCGTCTGCAAACCTATGTCGCGTGCTGCGGTATGCGGAGACACTAAAAGCACCAAAGTAGAACACAGAAGAAGCTTCTAAGTTGAAGCAATAGTGAGTAAGATGTAGTACAATTCAAGATTTAGTTGTCGATTATTCACTTTTTAGCCGGCTTTGGTGGCTTGGACAGGACCTAGGACCTTAAGACTTTGCATGAAAGGAGGACTAGCAGCTGCGTTGCACGGGAGAATGTGAAAAGTGTTCATATGTAGTACAAACCTGAGAAATCCGTTCGTTTTCGTCATTTGTTATAGAATCGACTTAAAGCCAGATCGTCACATTGGCCGCTTTTCTCTCTGAAACGGTTACATTTATCGTCTGCAAAGCTATGTCGCGTGCTGCGGTATGCGGAGACACTAAATGCACCATAGTAGAACACAGAAGAAGCTTCTAAGTTGAAGTAATAGCCAATAAGATGTAGTACTATTCAAGTTTTAAGCGTCGATTATTCACTTTTTAGCCAGTTTTGGTAGCTTGGTCATGACCTCGGACCTTAAGATTTTGCATGAAAGGAGGACTAGCAGCCGCGGTGCACGGGAGAATGTGAGAAGGGTTCATATGTAGCAAAAACCTGAGAAATCCGCCCGTTTTCGTCATTTGTTATCCAATCAACTTAAAGCCAGATCGTTACATTGGCCGCTCTTCTCTCTGAATCGGTTACATTTATCGTCTGCAAAGCTATGTCGCGTGCTGCGGTATGCGGAGACACTAAAAGCACCATAGTAGAACACTGAAGAAGCTTCTAAGTTGAAGCAATAGCCAGTAAGAAGTAGTACAATTCAAGTTTTAGTTGTCGAGTATTCACATTTTAGCCGGCTTTAGTGGCTTGGACATGACCTAGAACCTTAATATTTTGCATGAAAGGAGGACTAGCAGCCGCGGTGCACGGGAGAATGTGAAAAGTGTTCATATGTAGTAAAAACATGAGATATCTGTCCGTTTTCGTAATTTGTTATCGAATCGACTTAAAGCCAGATCGTCACATTGGCCGCTTTTCCCTCTGAGACGGTTACATTTATCTTCTGCAAAGCTATGTCGCGTGCTGCGGTATGCGGAGACACTAAAAGCACCATAGTAGAACTCAGAAGAAGCTTCTAAGTTAAAGCAATGGCCAGTAAGAAGTAGTACAATTCAAGTTTTGGTTGTCGATTATTGATTTGTAGCCGGCTTTGGTGCCTTGGACATGATGTGGAACCTTAAGATTTTGCATGAAAGGAGGACTAGCAGCTGCGTTGCACGGGAGAATGTGAAAAGATTTCATATCTAGTAAAAACCGGAGAAATCCGTCCGTTTTCGTCTTTTGTTATCGAATCGACTTAAAGCCAGATCGTCACACTGGCCGCTTTTCTCTCTGAGACGGTTACATTTATCGTCTGCAAAGCTATGTCGCGTGCTGCGGTATGCGGAGACACTAAAAGCAGCATAGTAGAACACAGAAGAAGCTTCTAAGTTGAAGTAATAGCCAGTAAGAATTAGTACAATTCAAGTTTTAGGCGTCGATTATTCACTTTTTAGCCAGTTTGGTGGCTTGGACATGACCTAGGACCTTAAGATTTTGCATGAAAGGAGGACTAGTAGAAGCGTTGCACGGGAGAATGTGAGAGGTGTTCATATGTAGTAAAAACCTGAGAAATCCGTCCGTTTTCGTCATTTGATATCGAATCGACTTAATGCCAGATCGTCACATTGGCCGCTCTTCTCTCTGAAATGGTTACATTTATCGTCTGCAAAGCTATGTCGCGTGCTGCGGTATGCGGAGACACTAAAAGCACCATAGTAGAACACAGAAGAAGCTTCTAAGTTGAAGCAATAGCCAGTAAGAAGTAGTACAATTCAAGTTTTAGTTGTCGAGTATTCACATTTTAGCCGGCTTTAGTGGCTTGGACATGACCTAGGACCTTAATATTTTGCATGAAAGGAGGACTAGCAGCCGCGGTGCACGGGAGAATGTGAAAAGTGTTCATATGTAGTAAAAACATGAGATATCTGTCCGTTTTCGTAATTTGTTATCGAATCGACTTAAAGCCAGATCGTCACATTGGCCGCTTTTCCCTCTGAGACGGTTACATTTATCGTCTGCAAAGCTATGTCGCGTGCTGCGGTATGCGGAGACACTAAAAGCACCATAGTAGAACACAGAAGAAGCTTCTAAGTTGAAGCAATAGCCATAAGAAGCAGTACAATTCAAGGTTTGGTTATCGATTATTGATTTTTAGCCGGCTTTGGTGCCTTGGACATGAGGTGGAACCTTAACATTTTGCATGAAAGGAGGACTAGCAGCTGCGTTGCACGGGAGAATGTGAGAAGGGTTCATATGTAGCAAAAACCTGAGAAATCCGCCCGTTTTCGTCATTTGTTATCCAATCAACTTAAAGCCAGATCGTTACATTGGCCGCTCTTCTCTCTGAATCGGTTACATTTATCGTCTGCAAAGCTATGTCGCGTGCTGCGGTATGCGGAGACACTAAAAGCACCATAGTAGAACACAGAAGAAGCTTCTAAGTTGAAGCAATAGCCAGTAAGAAGTAGTACAATTCAAGTTTTAGTTGTCGAGTATTCACATTTTAGCCGGCTTTAGTGGCTTGGACATGACCTAGGACCTTAATATTTTGCATGAAAGGAGGACTAGCAGCCGCGGTGCACGGGAGAATGTGAAAAGTGTTCATATGTAGTAAAAACATGAGATATCTGTCCGTTTTCGTAATTTGTTATCGAATTGACTTAAAGCCAGATCGTCACATTGGCCGCTTTTCCCTCTGAGACGGTTACATTTATCGTTTGCAAAGCTATGTCGCGTGCTGCGGTATGCGGAGACACTAAAAGCACCATAGTAGAACACAGAAGAAGCTTCTAAGTTAAAGCAATGGCCAGTAAGAAGTAGTACAATTCAAGTTTTGGTTATCGATTATTGATTTTTAGCCGGCTTTGGTGCCTTGGACATGATGTGGAACCTTAAGATTTTGCATGAAAGGAGGACTAGCAGCTGCGTTGCACGGGAGAATGTGAAAAGGTTTCATATCTAGTAAAAACCGGAGAAATCCGTCCGTTTTCGTCTTTTGTTATCGAATCGACTTAAATCCAGATCGTGACATTGGCCGCTTTTCTCTCTGAGACGGTTACATTTATCGTCTGCAAAGCTATGTCGCGTGCTGCGGTATGCGGAGACACTAAAAGCAGCATAGTAGAACACAGAAGAAGCTTCTAAGTTGAAGTAATAGCCAGTAAGAATTAGTACAATTCAAGTTTTAGGCGCCGATTATTCACTTTTTAGCCAGTTTGGTGGCTTGGACATGACCTAGGACCTTAAGATTTTGCATGAAAGGAGGACTAGTAGAAGCGTTGCACGGGAGAATGTGAGAGGTGTTCATATGTAGTAAAAACCTGAGAAATCCGTCCGTTTTCGTCATTTCTTATCGAATCGACTTAAAGCCAGATCGTCACATTGGCCGCTTTTCTCTCTGAGACGGTTACATTTATCGTCTGCAAAGCTACGTCGCGTGCTGCGGTATGCGGAGACACTAAAAGCACCATAGTAGAACACAGAAGAAACTTCAAAGTTGAAGTAATAGTCAGTAAGAAGTAGTACAATTCAAGTTTTAGTTGTCGATTATTCACTTTTTAGCCGGCTTTGGTGGCTTGGACATGACCTAGGACCATAAGATTTTGCATGAAAGGAGGACTAGCAGCTGCGTTGCACGGGAGAATGTGAAAAGGTTTCATATGTAGTAAAAACCTGAGAAATCCGTCCGTTTTCGTCATTTGTTATCGAATCGACTTAAAGCCAGATCGTCACATTGGCCGCTTTTCTCTCTGAAACGGTTCCGTTTATTGTCTGCAAAGCTATGTAACGTGCTGCGGTATGCGGAGACACTAAAAGCACCATAGTAGAACACAGAAGAAGCTTCTAAGTTGAAGCAATAGCCAGTAAGAAGTAGTACAATTCAAGTTTTAGTTGTGGATTATTCACATTTTAGCCGGCTTTGGTGGCTTGGACATGACCTAGGACCTTAATATTTTGCATGAAAGGAGGACTAGCAGCCGCGGTGCACGGGAGAATGTGAAAAGTGTTCATATGTAGTAAAAACCTGAGAAATCCGTCCGTTTTCGTAATTTCTTATCGAATCGACTTAAAGCCAGATCGTCACATTGGCCGCTTTTCTCTCTGAGACGGTTACATTTATCGTCTGCAAAGCTATGTCGCGTGCTGCGGTATGCGGAGACACTAAAAGCACCATAGTAGAACACAGAAGAAGCTTCTAAGTTGAAGCAATAGCCGTAAGAAGCAGTAGAATTCAAGTTTGGGTATCGATTATTGATTTTTAGCGGCTTTGGTGCCTTGGACAAGAGGTGGAACCTTTAGATTTTGCATGAAAGGAGGACTAGCAGCCGCGTGGCACGGGAGAATGTGAAATGTGTTCATATGTACTAAAAACCTGAGAAATCCGTCCGTTTTCGTCATTTGTTATCGAACCGACTTAAAGCCAGATAGTCACATTGGCCGCTTTTCTCTCTGAGACGGTTACATTTATCGTCTGCAAAGCTATGTCGCGTGCTGCGGTATGCGGAGACACTAAAAGCACCATAGTAGAACACAGAAGAAGCTTCTAAGTTGAAGCAATAGCCGTAAGAAGCAGTACAATTCAAGTTTTGGTTATCGATTATTGATTTTTTGCGGCTTTGGTGCCTTGGACAAGAGGTGGAACCTTAAGATTTTGCATGAAAGGAGGACTAGCAGCCGCGTTGCACGGGAGAATGTGAAAAGGGTTCATATGTAGTAAAAACCTGAGAAATCCGTCCGTTTTCGTCATTTGTTATCAAATCGACTTAAAGCCAGATCGTCACATTGGCCGCTTTTCTCTCTGAAACGGTTACGTTTATCGTCTGCAAAGCTATGTCACGTGCTGCGGTATGCGGAGACACTAAAAGCACCATAGTAGAACACAGAATAAGCTTCTAAGTTGAAGCAATAGCCTTAACAAGAAGTACAATTCAAGTTTTGGTTATCGATTATTGATTTTTAGCCGGCTTTGGTGCCTTGGACATGAGGTGGAGCCTTAAGATTTTGCATGAAAGGAGGACTAGCAGCTGCGTTCACGGGAGTATGTGAAAAGGGTTCATATGTAGTAAAAACCTGAAAAATCCGTCCGTTTTCGTCATTTGTTATCGAATCGACTTAAAGCCAGATCGTCACATTGGCCGCTTTTCTCTCTGAAACGGTTACGTTTATCGTCTGCAAAGCTATGTCACGTCCTGCGGTATGTGGATACACTAAAAGCACCATAGTAGAACACAGAAGAAGCTTCTAAGTTGAAGCAATAACCAGTACGAAGTAGTACAAATCAAGTTTTAGTTGTCGATTATTCACTTTTTAGCCGGCTTTATTGGCTTGGACATGACCTAGTACCTTAAGATTTTGCTTGAAAGGAGGACTAGCAGCCGCGTTGCACGGGAGAATGTGAAAAGTGTTCATATGTACTAAAAACCTGAGAAATCCGTCCGTTTTCGTCATTTGATATCGAATCGACTTAAAGCCAGATCGTCACATTGGCCGCTTTTCTCTCTGAGACAGTTACATTTATCGTCTGCAAACCTATGTCGCGTGCTGCGGTATGCGGAGACACTAAAAGCACCAAAGTAGAACACAGAAGAAGCTTCTAAGTTGAAGCAATAGAGAGTAAGATGTAGTACAATTCAAGATTTAGTTGTCGATTATTCACTTTTTAGCCGGCTTTGGTGGCTTGGACATGACCTAGGACCTTAAGACTTTGCATGAAAGGAGGACTAGCAGCTGCGTTGCACGGGAGAATGTGAAAAGTGTTCATATGTAGTACAAACCTGAGAAATCCGTTCGTTTTCGTCATTTGTTATAGAATCGACTTAAAGCCAGATCGTCACATTGGCCGCTTTTCTCTCTGAAACGGTTACATTTATCGTCTGCAAAGCTATGTCGCGTGCTGCGGTATGCGGAGACACTAAATGCACCATAGTAGAACACAGAAGAAGCTTCTAAGTTGAAGTAATAGCCAATAAGATGTAGTACTATTCAAGTTTTAAGCGTCGATTATTCACTTTTTAGCAAGTTTTGGTAGCTTGGTCATGACCTCGGACCTTAAGATTTTGCATGAAAGGAGGACTAGTAGCCGCGTTACACGGGAGAATGTGAAAAGTGTTCATATGTAGTAAAAACCTGAGAAATCCGTCCGTTTTCGTAATTTGTTATCGAATCGCCTTAAAGCCAGATCGTCACATTGGCCGCTTTTCTCTCTGAGACTGTTACATTTATCGTCTGCAAAGCTATGTCGCGTGCTGCGGTATGCGGAGACACTAAAAGCACCATAGTAGAACACAGAAGAAGCTTCTAAGTTGAAGCAATAGCCATAAGAAGCAGTACAATTGAAGGTTTGGTTATCGATTATTGATTTTTAGCCGGCTTTGGTGCCTTGGACATGAGGTGGAACCTTAACATTTTGCATGAAAGGAGGACTAGCAGCTGCGTTGCACGGGAGAATGTGAGAAGGGTTCATATGTAGCAAAAACCTGAGAAATCCGCCCGTTTTCGTCATTTGTTATCCAATCAACTTAAAGCCAGATCGTTACATTGGCCGCTCTTCTCTCTGAATCGGTTACATTTATCGTCTGCAAAGCTATGTCGCGTGCTGCGGTATGCGGAGACACTAAAAGCACCATAGTAGAACACTGAAGAAGCTTCTAAGTTGAAGCAATAGCCAGTAAGAAGTAGTACAATTCAAGTTTTAGTTGTCGAGTATTCACATTTTAGCCGGCTTTAGTGGCTTGGACATGACCTAGGACCTTAATATTTTGCATGAAAGGAGGACTAGCAGCCGCGGTGCACGGGAGAATGTGAAAAGTGTTCATATGTAGTAAAAACATGAGATATCTGTCCGTTTTCGTAATTTGTTATCGAATCGACTTAAAGCCAGATCGTCACATTGGCCGCTTTTCCCTCTGAGACGGTTACATTTATCTTCTGCAAAGCTATGTCGCGTGCTGCGGTATGCGGAGACACTAAAAGCACCATAGTAGAACACAGAAGAAGCTTCTAAGTTAAAGCAATGGCCAGTAAGAAGTAGTACAATTCAAGTTTTGGTTATCGATTATTGATTTTTAGCCGGCTTTGGTGCCTTGGACATGATGTGGAACCTTAAGATTTTGCATGAAAGGAGGACTAGCAGCTGCGTTGCACGGGAGAATGTGAAAAGGTTTCATATCTAGTAAAAACCGGAGAAATCCGTCCGTTTTCGTCTTCTGTTATCGAATCGACTTAAAGCCAGATCGTCACATTGGCCGCTTTTCTCTCTGAGACGGTTACATTTATCGTCTGCAAAGCTATGTCGCGTGCTGCGGTATGCGGAGACACTAAAAGCAGCATAGTAGAACACAGAAGAAGCTTCTAAGTTGAAGTAATAGCCAGTAAGAATTAGTACAATTCAAGTTTTAGGCGTCGATTATTCACTTTTTAGCCAGTTTGGTGGCTTGGACATGACCTAGGACCTTAAGATTTTGCATGAAAGGAGGACTAGTAGAAGCGTTGCACGGGAGAATGTGAGAGGTGTTCATATGTAGTAAAAACCTGAGAAATCCGTCTTTTTTCGTCATTTGTTATCGAATCGACTTAATGCCAGATCGTCACATTGGCCGCTCTTCTCTCTGAAATGGTTACATTTATCGTCTGCAAAGCTATGTCGCGTGCTGCGGTATGCGGAGACACTAAAAGCACCATAGTAGAACACTGAAGAAGCTTCTAAGTTGAAGCAATAGCCAGTAAGAAGTAGTACAATTCAAGTTTTAGTTGTCGAGTATTCACATTTTAGCCGGCTTTAGTGGCTTGGACATGACCTAGGACCTTAATATTTTGCATGAAAGGAGGACTAGCAGCCGCGGTGCACGGGAGAATGTGAAAAGTGTTCATATGTAGTAAAAACATGAGATATCTGTCCGTTTTCGTAATTTGTTATCGAATCGACTTAAAGCCAGATCGTCACATTGGCCGCTTTTCCCTCTGAGACGGTTACATTTATCGTCTGCAAAGCTATGTCGCGTGCTGCGGTATGCGGAGACACTAAAAGCACCATAGTAGAACACAGAAGAAGCTTCTAAGTTGAAGCAATAGCCATAAGAAGCAGTACAATTCAAGGTTTGGTTATCGATTATTGATTTTTAGCCGGCTTTGGTGCCTTGGACATGAGGTGGAACCTTAACATTTTGCATGAAAGGAGGACTAGCAGCTGCGTTGCACGGGAGAATGTGAGAAGGGTTCATATGTAGCAAAAACCTGAGAAATCCGCCCGTTTTCGTCATTTGTTATCCAATCAACTTAAAGCCAGATCGTTACATTGGCCGCTCTTCTCTCTGAATCGGTTACATTTATCGTCTGCAAAGCTATGTCGCGTGCTGCGGTATGCGGAGACACTAAAAGCACCATAGTAGAACACAGAAGAAGCTTCTAAGTTGAAGCAATAGCCAGTAAGAAGTAGTACAATTCAAGTTTTAGTTGTCGAGTATTCACATTTTAGCCGGCTTTAGTGGCTTGGACATGACCTAGGACCTTAATATTTTGCATGAAAGGAGGACTAGCAGCCGCGGTGCACGGGAGAATGTGAAAAGTGTTCATATGTAGTAAAAACATGAGATATCTGTCCGTTTTCGTAATTTGTTATCGAATCGACTTAAAGCCAGATCGTCACATTGGCCGCTTTTCCCTCTGAGACGGTTACATTTATCGTCTGCAAAGCTATGTCGCGTGCTGCGGTATGCGGAGACACTAAAAGCACCATAGTAGAACACAGAAGAAGCTTCTAAGTTAAAGCAATGGCCAGTAAGAAGTAGTACAATTCAAGTTTTGGTTATCGATTATTGATTTTTAGCCGGCTTTGGTGCCTTGGACATGATGTGGAACCTTAAGATTTTGCATGAAAGGAGGACTAGCAGCTGCGTTGCACGGGAGAATGTGAAAAGGTTTCATATCTAGTAAAAACCGGAGAAATCCGTCCGTTTTCGTCTTTTGTTATCGAATCGACTTAAAGCCAGATCGTCACATTGGCCGCTTTTTTCTCTGAGACGGTTACATTTATCGTCTGCAAAGCTATGTCGCGTGCTGCGGTATGCGGAGACACTAAAAGCAGCATAGTAGAACACAGAAGAAGCTTCTAAGTTGAAGTAATAGCCAGTAAGAATTAGTACAATTCAAGTTTTAGGCGCCGATTATTCACTTTTTAGCCAGTTTGGTGGCTTGGACATGACCTAGGACCTTAAGATTTTGCATGAAAGGAGGACTAGTAGAAGCGTTGCACGGTAGAATGTGAGAGGTGTTCATATGTAGTAAAAACCTGAGAAATCCGTCCGTTTTCGTCATTTCTTATCGAATCGACTTAAAGCCAGATCGTCACATTGGCCGCTTTTCTCTCTGAGACGGTTACATTTATCGTCTGCAAAGCTATGTCGCGTGCTGCGGTATGTGGAGACACTAAAAGCACCATAGTAGAACACAGAAGAAGCTTCTAAGTTGAAGCAATAGCCATAAGAAGCAGTAGAATTCAAGTTTGGGTATCGATTATTGATTTTTAGCGGCTTTGGTGCCTTGGACAAGAGGTGGAACCTTTAGATTTTGCATGAAAGGAGGACTAGCAGCCGCGTGGCACGGGAGAATGTGAAAAGTGTTCATATGTACTAAAAACCTGAGAAATCCGTCCGTTTTCGTCATTTGTTATCGAACCGACTTAAAGCCAGATAGTCACATTGGCCGCTTTTCTCTCTGAGACGGTTACATTTATCGTCTGCAAAGCTATGTCGCGTGCTGCGGTATGCGGAGACACTAAAAGCACCATAGTAGAACACAGAAGAAGCTTCTAAGTTGAAGCAATAGCCGTAAGAAGCAGTACAATTCAAGTTTTGGTTATCGATTATTGATTTTTTGCGGCTTTGGTGCCTTGGACAAGAGGTGGAACCTTAAGATTTTGCATGAAAGGAGGACTAGCAGCCGCGTTGCACGGGAGAATGTGAAAAGGGTTCATATGTAGTAAAAACCTGAGAAATCCGTCCGTTTTCGTCATTTGTTATCAAAATCGACTTAAAGCCAGATCGTCACATTGGCCGCTTTTCTCTCTGAAACGGTTACGTTTATCGTCTGCAAAGCTATGTCACGTGCTGCGGTATGCGGAGACACTAAAAGCACCATAGTAGAACACAGAATAAGCTTCTAAGTTGAAGCAATAGCCTTAACAAGAAGTACAATTCAAGTTTTGGTTATCGATTATTGATTTTTAGCCGGCTTTGGTGCCTTGGACATGAGGTGGAGCCTTAAGATTTTGCATGAAAGGAGGACTAGCAGCTGCGTTCACGGGAGTATGTGAAAAGGGTTCATATGTAGTAAAAACCTGAAAAATCCGTCCGTTTTCGTCATTTGTTATCGAATCGACTTAAAGCCAGATCGTCACATTGGCCGCTTTTCTCTCTGAAACGGTTACGTTTATCGTCTGCAAAGCTATGTCACGTCCTGCGGTATGTGGAGACACTAAAAGCACCATAGTAGAACACAGAAGAAGCTTCTAAGTTGAAGCAATAACCAGTACGAAGTAGTACAAATCAAGTTTTAGTTGTCGATTATTCACTTTTTAGCCGGCTTTATTGGCTTGGACATGACCTAGTACCTTAAGATTTTGCTTGAAAGGAGGACTAGCAGCCGCGTTGCACGGGAGAATGTGAAAAGTGTTCATATGTACTAAAAACCTGAGAAATCCGTCCGTTTTCGTCATTTGATATCGAATCGACTTAAAGCCAGATCGTCACATTGGCCGCTTTTCTCTCTGAGACGGTTACATTTATCGTCTGCAAACCTATGTCGCGTGCTGCGGTATGCGGAGACACTAAAAGCACCAAAGTAGAACACAGAAGAAGCTTCTAAGTTGAAGCAATAGTGAGTAAGATGTAGTACAATTCAAGATTTAGTTGTCGATTATTCACTTATTAGCCGGCTTTGGTGGCTTGGACATGACCTAGGACCTTAAGACTTTGCATGAAAGGAGGACTAGCAGCTGCGTTGCACGGGAGAATGTGAAAAGTGTTCATATGTACTAAAAACCTGAGAAATCCGTTCGTTTTCGTCATTTGTTATAGAATCGACTTAAAGCCAGATCGTCACATTGGCCGCTTTTCTCTCTGAAACGGTTACATTTATCGTCTGCAAAGCTATGTCGCGTTTTGCGGTATGCGGAGACACTAAATGCACCATAGTAGAACACAGAAGAAGCTTCTAAGTTGAAGTAATAGCCAATAAGATGTAGTACTATTCAAGTTTTAAGCGTCGATTATTCACTTTTTAGCCAGTTTTGGTAGCTTGGTCATGACCTCGGACCTTAAGATTTTGCATGAAAGGAGGACTAGTAGCCGCGTTACACGGGAGAATGTGAAAAGTGTTCATATGTAGTAAAAACCTGAGAAATCCGTCCGTTTTCGTAATTTGTTATCGAATCGCCTTAAAGCCAGATCGTCACATTGGCCGCTTTTCTCTCTGAGACGGTTACATTTATCGTCTGCAAAGCTATGTCGCGTGCTGCGGTATGCGGAGACACTAAAAGCACCATAGTAGAACACAGAAGAAGATTCTAAGTTGAAGCAATAGCCATAAGAAGCAGTACAATTCAAGGTTTGGTTATCGATTATTGATTTTTAGCCGGCTTTGGTGCCTTGGACATGAGGTGGAACCTTAACATTTTGCATGAAAGGAGGACTAGCAGCTGCGTTGCACGGGAGAATGTGAGAAGGGTTCATATGTAGCAAAAACCTGAGAAATCCGCCCGTTTTCGTCATTTGTTTTCCAATCAACTTAAAGCCAGACCGTTACATTGGCCGCTCTTCTCTCTGAATCGGTTACATTTATCGTCTGCAAAGCTATGTCGCGTGCTGCGGTATGCGGAGACACTAAAAGCACCATAGTAGAACACAGAAGAAGCTTCTAAGTTGAAGCAATAGCCAGTAAGAAGTAGTACAATTCAAGTTTTAGTTGTCGAGTATTCACATTTTAGCCGGCTTTAGTGGCTTGGACATGACCTAGGACCTTAATATTTTGCATGAAAGGAGGACTAGCAGCCGCGGTGCACGGGAGAATGTGAAAAGTGTTCATATGTAGTAAAAACATGAGATATCTGTCCGTTTTCGTAATTTGTTATCGAATCGACTTAAAGCCAGATCGTCACATTGGCCGCTTTTCCCTCTGAGACGGTTACATTTATCGTCTGCAAAGCTATGTCGCGTGCTGCGGTATGCGGAGACACTAAAAGCACCATAGTAGAACACAGAAGAAGCTTCTAAGTTAAAGCAATGGCCAGTAAGAAGTAGTACAATTCAAGTTTTGGTTATCGATTATTGATTTTTAGCCGGCTTTGGTGCCTTGCACATGATGTGGAACCTTAAGATTTTGCATGAAAGGAGGACTAGCAGCTGCGTTGCACGGGAGAATGTGAAAAGGTTTCATATGTAGTAAAAACCTGAGAAATCCGTCCGTTTTCGTCATTTGTTATCGAATCGACTTATAGCCAGATCGTCACATTGGCCGCTTTTCTCTCTGAAACGGTTACGTTTATTGTCTGCAAACCTATGTCACGTGCTGCGGTATGCGGAGACACTAAAAGCACCATAGTAGAACACAGAAGAAGCTTCTAAGTTGAACCACTAACCAGTACGAAGTAGTACAATTCAAGTTTTAGTTGTCGATTATTCACTTTTTAGCCGGCTTTATTGGCTTGCACATGACCTAGTACCTTAAGATTTTGCTTGAAAGGAGGACTAGCAGCCGCGTTGCACGGGAGAATGTGAAAAGTGTTCATATGTACTAAAAACTTGAGAAATCCGTCCGTTTTCGTCATATGTTATCGAATCGACTTAAAGCCAGATCGTCACATTAGCCGCTTTTCTCTCTGAGACGGTTACATTTATCGTCTGCAAAGCTATGTCGCGTGCTGCGGTATGCGGAGACACTAAAAGCACCATAGTAGAACACAGAAGAAGCTTCTAAGTTGAAGCAATAGCCATAAGAAGCAGTACAATTCAAGTTTTGGTTATCGATTATTGATTTTTAGCCGGCTTTGGTGCCTTGGACATGAGGTGGAACCTTATGATTTTGCATGAAAGGAGGACTAGCAGCTGCGTTGCACGGGAGAATGTGAAAAGGGTTCATATGTAGCAAGAACCTGAGAAATACGCCCGTTTTCGTCATTTGTTATCGAATCTACTTAAAGCCATATCGTCACATTGGCCGCTCTTCTCTCTGAATCGGTTACATTTATCGTCTGCAAAGCTATGTCGCGTGCTGCGGTATGCGGAGACACTAAAAGCACCATAGTAGAACACAGAAGAAGCTCCTAAGTTGAAGCAATAGCCAGTAAGAAGTAGTACAATTGAAGTTTTAGTTGTGGATTATTCACATTTTAGCCGGCTTTGGTGGCTTGGACATGACCTAGGACTATAATATTTTGCATGAAAGGAGGACTAGCAGCTGTGGTGCACGGGAGAATGTGAAAAGTGTTCATATGTAGTAAAAACCTGAGAAATCCGTCCGTTTTCGTAATTTCTTATCGAATCGACTTAAAGCCAGATCGTCACATTGGCCGCTTTTCTCTCTGAGACGGTTACATTTATCGTCTGCAACGCTATGTCGCGTGCTGCGGTATGTGGAGACACTAAAAGCACCATAGTAGAACACAGAAGAAGCTTCTAAGTTGAAGCAATAGCCATAAGAAGCAGTACAATTCAAGTTTTGGTTATCGATTATTGATTTTTAGCGGCTTTGGTGCCTTGGACAAGAGGTGGAACCTTTAGATTTTGCATGAAACGAGGACTAACAGCCGCGTTGCACGGGAGAATGTGAAAAGTGTTCATATGTACTAAAAACCTGAGAAATCCGTCCGTTTTCGTCATTTGTTATCGAACCGACTTAAAGCCAGATCGTCACATTGGCCGCTTGTCTCTCTGAGACGGTTACATTTATCGTCTGCAAAGCTATGTCGCGTGCTGCGGTATGCGGAGACACTAAAAGCACCATAGTAGAACACAGAAGAAGCTTCTAAGTTGAAGCAATAGCTGTAAGAAGCAGTACAATTCAAGTTTTGGTTATCGATTATTGATTTTTTGCGGCTTTGGTGCCTTGGACAAGAGGTGGAACCTTAAGATTTTGCATGAAAGCAGGACTAGCAGCCGCGTTGCACGGGAGAATGTGAAAAGTGTTCATATGTAGTAAAAACCTGAGAAATCCGTCGGTTTTCGTCATTTGTTATCGAATCGACTTAAAGCCAGATCGTCACATTGGCCGCTTTTCTCTCTGAAACGGTTACGTTTATCGTCTGCAAAGCTATGTCACGTGCTGCGGTATGCGGAGACACTAAAAGCACCATAGTAGAACACAGAAGAAGCTTCTAAGTTGAAGCAATAGCCTTAACAAGCAGTACGATTCAAGATTTGGTTATCGATTATTGATTTTTAGCCGGATTTGGTGCCTTGGACATGAGGTAGAGCCTTAAGATTTTGCATGAAAGGAGGACTAGCAGCTGCGTTCACGGGAGTATGTGAAAAGGGTTCATATGTAGTAAAAACCTGAGAAATCCGTCCGTTTTCGTCATTTGTTATCGAATCTACTTAAAGCCAGATCGTCACATTGGCCGCTTTTCTCTCTGAAACGGTTACGTTTATCGTCTGCAAAGCTATGTCACGTGCTGCGGTATGTGGAGACACTAAAAGCACCATAGTAGAACACACAAGAAGCTTCTAAGTTGAAGCAATAACCAGTACGAAGTAGTACAAATCAAGTTTTAGTTGTCGATTATTCTTTTTTTAGCCGGCTTTATTGGCATGGACACGACCTAGTACCTTAAGATTTTGCTTGAAAGGAGGACTGGTAGCCGCGTTGCACGGGAGAATGTGAAAAGTGTTCATATGTACTAAAAACCTGAGAAATCCGTCCGTTTTCGTCATTTGTTATCGAATCGACTTAAAGCCAGATCTTCACATTGGCCGCTTTTCTCTCTGAGACGGTTACATTTATCGTCTGCAAAGGTATGTCTCGTGCTGCGGTATGCGGAGACACTAAAAGCACCATAGTAGAACACAGAAGAAGCTTCTAAGATGAAGTAATAGCCAGTAAGAAGTAGTACAATTCAAGTTTTAGGCGTCGATTATTCACTTTTTAGAGGGCTTTGGTGGCTTGGACATGACCTAGGACTTTAAGATTTTGCATGAAAGGAATACTAGCAGCCGCGTTGCACGGGAGAATGTGAAAAGTGTTCATATGTAGTAAAAACCTGAGAAATCCGTCTGTTTTCGTCATTTATTATCGAATCGACTTAAAGCCAGATCGTCACATTGGCCGCTTTTCTCTCTGAGACGCTTTCATTTATCGTCTGCAAAGCTATGTCGCGTGCTGCGGTATGCGGAGACACTAAAAGCACCATAGTAGAACACAGAAGAAGCTTCTAAGTTAAAGCAATAGCCATAAGAAGCAGTACAATTCAAGTTTTGTTTATCGTTTATTAATTTTTAGCGGCTTTGATGAATTGGGCAAGAGGTGGAACCTTAAGATTTTGCATGAAAGGAGGACTAGCAGCTGCGTTGCACGGGAGAATGTGAAAAGGGTTCATATGTAGTAAAAACCTGAGAAATCCGCCCGTTTTCGTCATTTGTTATCGAATCGACTTAAAGCCAGATCGTCACATTGGCCGCTCTTCTCTCTGAATTGGTTACATTTATCGTCTGCAAAGCTATGTCGCGTGCTGCGGTATGCGGAGACACTAAAAGCTCCATAGTAGAACACAGAAGAAGCTTCTAAGTTGAAGCAATAGCCAGTAAGAAGTAGTACAATTCAAGTTTTAGTTGTCGATTATTCACATTTTAGCCAGCTTTGGTGGCTTGGACATGACCTAGGACCTTAATATTTTGCATGAAAGGAGGACTAGCAGCCGCGGTGCACGGGAGAATGTGAAAAGTGTTCATATGTAGTAAAAACCTGAGAAATCAATCCGTTTTCGTCATTTGTTATCGAATCGACTTAAAGCCAGATCGTCACATTGGCCGCTTTTCTCTCTGAGACGGTTACATTTATCGTCTGCAAAGCTATGTCGCGTGCTGCGGTATGCGGAGACACTAAAAGCACCATAGTAGAACACAGAATAAGCTTCTAAGTTGAAGCAATGGCCAGTAAGAAGTAGTACAATTCAAGTTTTGGTTATCGATTATTGAGTTTTAGCCGGCTTTGGTGCCTTGGGCATGAGGTGGAACCTTAAGATTTTGCATGAAAGGAGGACTAGCAGCTGCGTTGCACGGGAGAATGTGAAAAGGGTTCATATGTAGTAAAAACCTGAGAAATCCGTCCGTTTTCGTCATTTGTTATCGAATCGACTTAAAGCCAGATCGTCACATTGGCCGCTTTTCTCTCTGAGACGGTTACGTTTATCGTCTGCAAAGCTATGTCGCGTGCTGCGGTATGTGGAGACACTAAAAGCACCATAGTAGAACACAGAAGAAGCTTCTAAGTTGAAGCAATAGCCATAAGAAGCAGTACAATTCAAGTTTTGGTTATCGATTATTGATTTTTAGCGGCTTTGGTGCCTTGGACAAGAGGTGGAACCTTTAGATTTTGCATGAAAGGAGGACTAACAGCCGCGTTGCACGGGAGAATGTGAAAAGTGTTCATATGTACTAAAAACCTGAGAAATCCGTCCGTTTTCGTCATTTGTTATCGAACCGACTTAAAGCCAGATCGTCACATTGGCCGCTTTTCTCTCTGAGACGGTTACATTTATCGTCTGCAAAGCTATGTCGCGTGCTGCGGTATGCGGAGACACTAAAAGCACCATAGTAGAACACAGAAGAAGCTTCTAAGTTGAAGCAATAGCCGTAAGAAGCAGTACAATTCAAGTTTTGGTTATCGATTATTGATTTTTTGCGGCTTTGGTGCCTTGGACAAGAGGTGGAACCTTAAGATTTTGCATGAAACGAGGACTAGCAGCCGCGTTGCACGGGAGAATGTGAAAAGTGTTCATATGTAGTAAAAACCTGAGAAATCCGTCGGTTTTCGTCATTTGTTATCGAATCGACTTAAAGCCAGATCGTCACATTGGCCGCTTTTCTCTCTGAAACGGTTACGTTTATCGTCTGCAAAGCTATGTCACGTGCTGCGGTATGCGGAGACACTAAAAGCACCATAGTAGAACACAGAAGAAGCTTCTAAGTTGAAGCAATAGCCTTAACAAGCAGTACAATTCAAGATTTGGTTATCGATTATTGATTTTTAGCCGGATTTGGTGCCTTGGACATGAGGTGGAGCCTTAAGATTTTGCATGAAAGGAGGACTAGCAGCTGCGTTCACGGGAGTATGTGAAAAGGGTTCATATGTAGTAAAAACCTGAGAAATCCGTCCGTTTTCGTCATTTGTTATCGAATCTACTTAAAGCCAGATCGTCACATTGGCCGCTTTTCTCTCTGAAACGGTTACGTTTATCGTCTGCAAAGCTATGTCACGTGCTGCGGTATGTGGAGACACTAAAAGCACCATAGTAGAACACACAAGAAGCTTCTAAGTTGAAGCAATAACCAGTACGAAGTAGTACAAATCAAGTTTTAGTTGTCGATTATTCTTTTTTTAGCCGGCTTTATTGGCATGGACATGACCTAGTACCTTAAGATTTTGCTTGAAAGGAGGACTAGCAGCCGCGTTGCACGGGAGAATGTGGAAAGTGTTCATATGTACTAAAAACCTGAGAAATCCGTCCGTTTTCGTCATTTGTTATCGAATCGACTTAAAGCCAGATCTTCACATTGGCCGCTTTTCTCTCTGAGACGGTTACATTTATCGTCTGCAAAGGTATGTCTCGTGCTGCGGTATGCGGAGACACTAAAAGCACCATAGTAGAACACAGAAGAAGCTTCTAAGATGAAGTAATAGCCAGTAAGAAGTAGTACAATTCAAGTTTTAGGCGTCGATTATTCACTTTTTAGAGGGCTTTGGTGGCTTGGACATGACCTAGGACTTTAAGATTTTGCATGAAAGGAATACTAGCAGCCGCGTTGCACGGGAGAATGTGAAAAGTGTTCATATGTAGTAAAAACCTGAGAAATCCGTCTGTTTTCGTCATTTATTATCGAATCGACTTAAAGCCAGATCGTCACATTGGCCGCTTTTCTCTCTGAGACGCTTTCATTTATCGTCTGCAAAGCTATGTCGCGTGCTGCGGTATGCGGAGACACTAAAAGCACCATAGTAGAACACAGAAGAAGCTTCTAAGTTGAAGCAATAGCCATAAGAAGCAGTACAATTCAAGTTTTGTTTATCGTTTATTGATTTTTAGCGGCTTTGGTGAATTGGGCAAGAGGTGGAACCTTAAGATTTTGCATGAAAGGAGGACTAGCAGCTGCGTTGCACGGGAGAATGTGAAAAGGGTTCATATGTAGTAAAAACCTGAGAAATCCGCCCGTTTTCGTCATTTGTTATCGAATCGACTTAAAGCCAGATCGTCACATTGGCCGCTCTTCTCTCTGAATTGGTTACATTTATCGTCTGCAAAGCTATGTCGCGTGCTGCGCTATGCGGAGACACTAAAAGCTCCATAGTAGAACACAGAAGAAGCTTCTAAGTTGAAGCAATAGCCAGTAACAAGTAGTACAATTCAAGTTTTAGTTGTCGATTATTCACATTTTAGCCAGCTTTGGTGTCTTGGACATGACCTAGGACCTTAATATTTTGCATGAAAGGAGGACTAGCAACTGCGGTGCACGGGAGAATGTGAAAAGTGTTCATATGTAGTAAAACCTGAGAAATCAATCCGTTTTCGTCATTTGTTATCGAATCGACTTAAAGCCAGATCGTCACATTGGCCGCTTTTCTCTCTGAGACGGTTACATTTATCGTCTGCAAAGCTATGTCGCGTGCTGCGGTATGCGGAGACACTAAAAGCACCATAGTAGAACACAGAATAAGCTTCTAAGTTGAAGCAATGGCCAGTAAGAAGTAGTACAATTCAAGTTTTGGTTATCGATTATTGAGTTTTAGCCGGCTTTGGTGCCTTGGGCATGAGGTGGAACCTTAAGATTTTGCATGAAAGGAGGACTAGCAGCTGCGTTGCACGGGAGAATGTGAAAAGGGTTCATATGTAGTAAAAACCTGAGAAATCCGTCCGTTTTCATCATTTGTTATCGAATCGACTTAAAGCCAGATCGTCACATTGGCCGCTTTTCTCTCTGAGACGGTTACGTTTATCGTCTGCAAAGCTATGTCGCGTGCTGCGGTATGTGGAGACACTAAAAGCACCATAGTAGAACACAGAAGAAGCTTCTAAGTTGAAGCAATAGCCATAAGAAGCAGTACAATTCAAGTTTTGGTTATCGATTATTGATTTTTAGCGGCTTTGGTGCCTTGGACAAGAGGTGGAACCTTTAGATTTTGCATGAAAGGAGGACTAGCAGCCGCGTTGCACGGGAGAATGTGAAAAGTGTTCATATGTAGTAAAAACCTGAGAAATCCGTCCGTTTTCGTCTTTTGTTATCGAATCGACTTAAAGCCAGATCGTCACATTGGCCGCTCTTCTCTCTGAATTGGTTACATTTATCGTCTGCAAAGCTATGTCGCGTGCTGCGCTATGCGGAGACACTAAAAGCTCCATAGTAGAACACAGAAGAAGCTTCTAAGTTGAAGCAATAGCCAGTAAGAAGTAGTACAATTCAAGTTATAGTTGTCGATTATTCACATTTTAGCCAGCTTTGGTGGCTTGGACATGACCTAGGACCTTAATATTTTGCATGAAAGGAGGACTAGCAGCCGCGGTGCACGGGAGAATGTGAAAAGTGTTCATATGTAGTAAAAACCTGAGAAATCAATCCGTTTTCGTCATTTGTTATCGAATCGACTTAAAGCCAGATCGTCACATTGGCCGCTTTTCTCTCTGAGACGGTTACATTTATCGTCTGCAAAGCTATGTCGCGTGCTGCGGTATGCGGAGACACTAAAAGCACCATAGTAGAACACAGAATAAGCTTCTAAGTTGAAGCAATGGCCAGTAAGAAGTAGTACAATTCAAGTTTTGGTTATCGATTATTGAGTTTTAGCCGGCTTTGGTGCCTTGGGCATGAGGTGGAACCTTAAGATTTTGCATGAAAGGAGGACTAGCAGCTGCGTTGCACGGGAGAATGTGAAAAGGGTTCATATGTAGTAAAAACCTGAGAAATCCGTCCGTTTTCGTCATTTGTTATCGAATCGACTTAAAGCCAGATCGTCACATTGGCCGCTTTTCTCTCTGAAACGGTTACGTTTATCGTCTGCAAAGCAATGTCACGTGCTGCGGTATGCGGAGACACTAAAAGCACCATAGTAGAACACAGAAGAAACTTCAAAGTTGAAGCAATAACCAGTACGAAGTTGTGCAATTCAAGTTTTAGGCGTCGATTATTCACTTTTTAGCCGGCTTTGGTGGCTTGGACATGACCTAGGACCTTAAGATTTTGCATGAAAGGAGGACTAGCAGCCGCGTTGCACGGGAGAATGTGAAAAGTGTTCATATGTAGTAAAAACCTGAGAAATCCGTCCGTTTTCGTCTTTTGTTATCGAATCGACTTAAAGCCAGATCGTCACATTGGCCGCTTTTCTCTCTGAGACGGTTACATTTATCGTCTGCAAAGCTATGTCGCGTGCTGCGGTATGCGGAGACACTAAGAGCACCATAGTAGAACACAGAAGAAGCTTCTAAGTTGAAGCAATAGCCATAAGAAGCAGTACAATTCAAGTTTTGGTTATCGATTATTGATTTTTAGCGGCTTTGGTGCCTTGGACAAGAGGTGGAACCTTTAGATTTTGCATGAAAGGAGGACTAACAGCCGCGTTGCACGGGAGAATGTGAAAAGTGTTCATATGTACTAAAAACCTGAGAAATCCGTCCGTTTTTGTCATTTGTTATCGAACCGACTTAAAGCCAGATCGTCACATTGGCCGCTTTTCTCTCTGAGACGGTTACATTTATCGTCTGCAAAGCTATGTCGCGTGCTGCCGTATGCGGAGACACTAAAAGCACCATAGTGGAACACAGAATAAGCTTCTAAGTTGAAGCAATGGCCAGTAAGAAGTAGTACAATTCAAGTCTTGGCTATCGATTATTGATCTTTAGCCGGCTTTGGTGCCTTGGACATGAGGTCGATCCGTAAGATTTTGCTTGAAAGGAGGACTAGAAGCTGCGTTGCACGGGAGAATGTAAAAAGGGTTCATATGTAGTAAAAACCTGAGAAATCCGTCCGTTTTCGTCATTTGTTATCGAATCGACTTAAAGCCAGATCGTCACTTTGGCCGCTTTTCTCTCTGAAATGGTTACGTTTATCGTCTGCAAGGCTATGTCACGTGCTGCGGTATGCGGAGACACTAAAAGCACCATAGTAGAACACAGAAGAAGCTTCTAAGTTGAAGCAATAACCAGTACGAAGTAGTACAATTCAAGTTTTAGTTGTCGATTATTCACTTTTTAGCCGGCTTTATTGACTTGGACATGACCTAGTACCTTAAGATTTTGCTTGAAAGGAGGACTAGCAGCCGCGTTGCACGGGAGAATGTGAAAAGTGTTCATATGTACTAAAAACCTGAGAAATCCGTCCGTTTTCGTCATTTGTTATCGAATCGACTTAAAGCCAGATCGTCACATAAGCCGCTTTTCTCTCTGAGACGGTTACATTTATCGTCTGCAAAGCTATGTCGCGTGCTGCGGTATGCGGAGACACTAAAAGCAGCATAGTAGAACACAGAAGAAGCTTCTAAGTTGAAGTAATAGATAGTAAGAAGTAGTACAATTCAAGTTTTAGGCGTCGATTATTCACTTTTTAGCCAGTTTTGGTGGCTTGGACATGACGTATGACCTTAAGATTTTGCATGAAAGGAGGACTGGTAGCCGCGTTGCACGGGAGAATGTGAAAGGTGTTCATATGTAGTAAAAACCTGAGATATCCGTCCGTTTTCGTCATTTGTTATCGAATCGACTTAAAGCCAGATCGTCACATTGGCCGCTTTTCTCTCTGAGACGGTTACATTTATCGTCTGCAAAGCTATGTCGCGTGCTGTGGTATGCGGAGACACTAAAAGCACCATAGTAGAACACAGAAGAAGCTTCTAAAATGAAGTAATAGCCAGTAAGAAGTAGTACAATTCAAGTTTTAGGCGTCGATTATTCACTTTGTAGCCGGCTTTGGTGGCTTGGACATGACCTAGGACTTTAAGATTTTGCATGAAAGTAGGACTAGCAGCCGCGTTGCACGGGAGAATGTGAAAAGTGTTCATATGTAGTAAAAAGCTGAGAAATCCGTCCGTTTTCGTCATTTGTTATCGAATCGACTTAAAGCCAGATCGTCACATGGGCCGCTTTTCTCTCTGAGACGGTTACATTTTTCGTCTGCAAAGCTATGTCGCGTGCTGCGGTATGCGGAGACACTAAAAGCACCATAGTGGAACAATGAATAAGCTTCTAAGTTGAAGCAATGGCCAGTAAGAAGTAGTACTATTCAAGTTTTGGCTATAGATGATTGATCTTTAGCCGGCTTTGGTGCCTTGGACATGAGGTCGAACCTTAAGATTTTGCTTGAAAGAAGGACTAGCAGCTGCGTTGCACGGGAGTATGTGAAAAGGGTTCATATGTAGTAAAAACCTGAGAAATCCGTCCGTCTTCGTCATTTGTTATCGAATCGACTTAGAGCCAGATCGTCACTATGGCCGCTTTTCTCTCTGAAATGGTTACGTTTATCGTCTGCAAAGCTATGTCACGTGCTGCGGTATGCGGAGACACTAAAAGCACCATAGTAGAACACAGAAGAAGCTTCTAAGTTGAAGCAATAAAAAGTAACAAGTAGTACAATTCAAATATAAGTTGTCGATTATGCACTTTTTAGCCGGCTTTATTGGCTTGGACATGACCTAGTACCTAAAGATTTTGCATGAAAGGAGGACTTGCAGCCGCGTTGCACGGGAGAATGTGAAAAGTGTTCATATGTACTAAAAACCTGAGAAATCCGTCCGTTTTCGTCATTTGTTATCGAATCGACTTAAAGCCAGATCGTCACATTGGCCGCTTTTCTCTCTGAGACGGTTACATTTATCGTCTGCAAAGCTATGTCGCGTGCTGCGGTACGCGGAGACACTAAAAGCACCATAGTAGAACACAGAAGAAGCTTCTAAGTTGAAGCAATAGCCATAAGAAGCAGTACAATTCATGTTTTGGTTATCGATTATTGATTTTTAGCGGCTTTGGTGCCTTGGACAAGAGTTGGAACCTTTAGATTTTGCATGAAAGGAGGACTAACAGCCGCGTTGCACGGGAGAATGTGAAAAGTGTTCATATGTACTAAAAACCTGAGAAATCCGTCCGTTTTCGTCATTTGTTATCGAACCGACTTAAAGCCAGATCGTCACATTGGCCGCTTTTCTCTCTGAGACGGTTACATTTATCGTCTGCAAAGCTATGTCGCGTGCTGCCGTATGCGGAGACACTAAAAGCACCATAGTGGAACACAGAATAAGCTTCTAAGTTGAAGCAATGGCCAGTAAGAAGTAGTACAATTCAAGTCTTGGCTATCGATTATTGATCTTTAGCCGGCTTTGGAGCCTTGGACATGAGGTCGATCCTTAAGATTTTGCTTGAAAGGAGGACTAGAAGCTGCGTTGCACGGGAGAATGTGAAAAGGGTTCATATGTAGTAAAAACCTGAGAAATCCGTCCGTTTTCGTCATTTGTTATCGAATCGACTTAAAGCCAGATCGTCACATTGGCCGCTTTTCTCTCTGAGACGGTTACATTTATCTTCTGCAAAGCTATGTCGCGTGCTGCGGTATGCGGAGACACTAAAAGCAGCATAGTAGAACACAGAAGAAGCTTCTAAGTTGAAGTAATAGCCAGTAAGAAGTAGTGCAATTCAAGTTTTAGGCGTCGATTATTCACTTTTTAGCCAGTTTTGGTGGCTTGGACATGACCTAGGACCTTAAGATTTTGCATGAAAGGAGGACTGGTAGCCGCGTTGCACGGGAGAATGTGAAAGGTGTTCATATGTAGTAAAAACCTGAGATATCCGTCCGTTTTCGTCATTTGTTATCGAATCGACTTAAAGCCAGATCGTCACATTGGCCGCTTTTCTCTCTGAGACGGTTACATTTATCGTCTGCAAAGCTATGTCGCGTGCTGTGGTATGCGGAGACACTAAAAGCACCATAGTAGAACACAGAAGAAGCTTCTAAAATGAAGTAATAGCCAGTAAGAAGTAGTACAATTCATGTTTTAGGCGTCGATTATTCACTTTGTAGCCGGCTTTGGTGGCTTGGACATGACCTAGGACTTTAAGATTTTGCATGAAAGTAAGACTAGCAGCCGCGTTGCACGGGAGAATGTGAAAAGTGTTCATATGTAGTAAAAAGCTGAGAAATCCGTCCGTTTTCGTCATTTGTTATCGAATCGACTTAAAGCCAGATCGTCACATTGGCCGCTTTTCTCTCTGAGACGGTTACATTTATCGTCTGCAATGCTATGTCGCGTGCTGCGGTATGCGGAGACACTCAAAGCACCATAGTGGAACAATGAATAAGCTTCTAAGTTGAAGCAATGGCCAGTAAGAAGTAGTACAATTCAAGTTTTAACTATCGATTATTGATCTTTAGCCGGCTTTGGTGCCTTGGACATGAGGTCGAACCTTAAGATTTTGCTTGAAAGAAGGACTAGCAGCTGCGTTGCACGGGAGTATGTGAAAAGGGTTCATATGTAGTAAAAACCTGAGAAATCCGTCCGTTTTCGTCATTTGTTATCGAATCGACTTAGAGCCTGATCGTCACTATGGCCGCTTTTCTCTCTGAAATGGTTACGTTTATTGTCTGCAAAGCTATGTCACGTGCTGCGGTATGCGGAGACACTAAAAGCACCATAGTAGAACACAGAAGAAGCTTCTAAGTTGAAGCAATAAACAGTAACAAGTAGTAGAATTCAAGTATTAGTTGTCGATTATTCACTTTTTAGCCGGCTTTATTGGCTTGGACATGACCTAGTACCTAAAGATTTTGCATGAAAGGAGGACTTGCAGCCGCGTTGCACGGGAGAATGTGAAAAGTGTTCATATGTACTAATAACCTGAGAAATCCGTCCGTTTTCGTCATTTGTTATCGAATCGACTTAAAGCCAGATCGTCACATTGGCCGCTTTTCTCTCTGAGACGGTTACATTTATCGTCTGCAAAGCTATGTCGCGTGCTGCGGTATGCGGAGACACTAAAAGCACCATAGTAGAACACAGAAGAAGCTTCTAAGTTGAAGCAATAGCCATAAGAAGAAGTACAATTCAAGTTTTGGTTATCGATTATTGATTTTTAGCGGCTTTGGTGCCTTGGACAAGAGTTGGAACCTTTAGATTTTGCATGAAAGGAGGACTAACAGCCGCGTTGCACGGGAGAATGTGAAAAGTGTTCATATGTACTAAAAACCTGAGAAATCCGTCCGTTTTCGTCATTTGTTATCGAACCGACTTAAAGCCAGATCGTCACATTGGCCGCTTTTCTCTCTGAGACGGTTACATTTATCGTCTGCAAAGCTATGTCGCGTGCTGCCGTATGCGGAGACACTAAAAGCACCATAGTGGAACACAGAATAAGCTTCTAAGTTGAAGCAATGGCCAGTAAGAAGTAGTACAATTCAAGTCTTGGCTATCGATTATTGATCTTTAGCCGGCTTTGGTGCCTTGGACATGAGGTCGATCCTTAAGATTTTGCTTGAAAGGAGGACTAGAAGCTGCGTTGCACGGGAGAATGTGAAAAGGGTTCATATGTAGTAAAAACCTGAGAAATCCGTCCGTTTTCGTCATTTGTTATCGAATCGACTTAAAGCCAGATCGTCACTTTGGCCGCTTTTCTCTCTGAAATGGTTACGTTTATCGTCTGCAAGGCTATGTCACGTGCTGCGGTATGCGGAGACACTAAAAGCACCATAGTAGAACACAGAAGAGGCTTCTAAGTTGAAGCAATAAAAAGTAACGAGTAGTACAATTCAAGTATTAGTTGTCGATTATTCACTTTTTAGCCGGCTTTATTGGCTTGGACATGACCTAGTACATTAAGATTTTGCATGAAAGGAGGATTAGCAGCCGCGTTGCACGGGAGAATGTGAAAAGTGTTCATATGTACTAAAAACCTGAGAAATCCGTCCGTTTTCGTCATTTGTTATCGAATCGACTTAAAGCCAGATCGCCACATTGGCCGCTTTTCTCTCTGAGACGGTTACATTTATCGTCTGCAAAGCTATGTCGCGTGCTGCGGTATGCGGAGACACTAAAAGCACCATAGTAGAACACAGAAGAAGCTTCTAAGTTGAAGCAATAACCAGTACGAAGTAGTACAATTCAAGTTTTAGGCGTCGATTATTCACTTTTTAGCCAGTTTTGGTGGCTTGGACATGACCTAGGACCTTAAGATTTTGCATGAAAGGAGGACTGGTAGCCGCGTTGCACGGGAGAATGTGAAAGGTGTTCATATGTAGTAAAAACCTGAGATATCCGTCCGTTTTCGTCATTTGTTATCGAATCGACTTAAAGCCAGATCGTCACATTGGCCGCTTTTCTCTCTGAGACGGTTACATTTATCGTCTGCAAAGCTATGTCGCGTGCTGTGGTATGCGGAGACACTAAAAGCACCATAGTAGAACAAAGAAGAAGCTTCTAAAATGAAGTAATAGCCAGTAAGAAGTAGTACAATTCAAGTTTTAGGCGTCGATTATTCACTTTGTAGCTGGCTTTATTGGCTTGGACATGACCTAGTACCTTAAGATTATGCATGAAAGGAGGATTAGCAGCCGCGTTGCACGGGAAAATGTGAAAAGTGTTCATATGTACTAAAAACCTGAGAAATCCGTCCGTTTTTGTCATTTGTTATCGAATCGACTTAAAGCCAGATCGTCACATTGGCCGCTTTTCTCTCTGAGACGGTTACATTTATCGTCTGCAAAGCTATGTCGCGTGCTGCGGTATGCGGAGACACTAAAAGCACCATAGTAGAACACAGAAGAAGCTTCTAAGTTGAAGCAATAGCCATAAGAAGCAGTACAATTCAAGTTTTGGTTATCGATTATTGATTTTTAGCGGCTTTGGTGCCTTGGACAAGAGTTGGAACCTTTAGATTTTGCATGAAAGGAGGACTGGTAGCCGCGTTGCACGGGAGAATGTGAAAGGTGTTCATATGTAGTAAAAACCTGAGATATCCGTCCGTTTTCGTCATTTGTTATCGAATCGACTTAAAGCCAGATCGTCACATTGGCCGCTTTTCTCTCTGAGACGGTTACATTTATCGTCTGCAAAGCTATGTCGCGTGCTGCGGTATGCGGAGACACTAAAAGCACCATAGTAGAACACAGAAGAAGCTTCTAAGTTGAAGCAATAGCCATAAGAAGAAGTACAATTCAAGTTTTGGTTATCGATTATTGATTTTTAGCGGCTTTGGTGCCTTGGACAAGAGTTGGAACCTTTAGATTTTGCATGAAAGGAGGACTAACAGCCGCGTTGCACGGGAGAATGTGAAAAGTGTTCATATGTACTAAAAACCTGAGAAATCCGTCCGTTTTCGTCATTTGTTATCGAACCGACTTAAAGCCAGATCGTCACATTGGCCGCTTTTCTCTCTGAGACGGTTACATTTATCGTCTGCAAAGCTATGTCGCGTGCTGCCGTATGCGGAGACACTAAAAGCACCATAGTGGAACACAGAATAAGCTTCTAAGTTGAAGCAATGGCCAGTAAGAAGTAGTACAATTCAAGTCTTGGCTATCGATTATTGATCTTTAGCCGGCTTTGGTGCCTTGGACATGAGGTCGATCCTTAAGATTTTGCTTGAAAGGAGGACTAGAAGCTGCGTTGCACGGGAGAATGTGAAAAGGGTTCATATGTAGTAAAAACCTGAGAAATCCGTCCGTTTTCGTCATTTGTTATCGAATCGACTTAAAGCCAGATCGTCACTTTGGCCGCTTTTCTCTCTGAAATGGTTACGTTTATCGTCTGCAAGGCTATGTCACGTGCTGCGGTATGCGGAGACACTAAAAGCACCATAGTAGAACACAGAAGAGGCTTCTAAGTTGAAGCAATAAAAAGTAACGAGTAGTACAATTCAAGTATTAGTTGTCGATTATTCACTTTTTAGCCGGCTTTATTGGCTTGGACATGACCTAGTACCTTAAGATTTTGCATGAAAGGAGGATTAGCAGCCGCGTTGCACGGGAGAATGTGAAAAGTGTTCATATGTACTAAAAACCTGAGAAATCCGTCCGTTTTCGTCATTTGTTATCGAATCGACTTAAAGCCAGATCGCCACATTGGCCGCTTTTCTCGCTGAGACGGTTACATTTATCGTCTGCAAAGCTATGTCGCGTGCTGCGGTATGCGGAGACACTAAAAACACCATAGTAGAACACAGAAGAAGCTTCTAAGTTGAAGCAATAAAAAGTAACAAGTAGTACAATTCAAGTATTAGTTGTCGATTATTTACTTTTTAGCCGGCTTTATTGGCTTGGACATGACCTAGTACCTAAAGATTTTGCATGAAAGGAGGACTTGCAGCCGCGTTGCACGGGAGAATGTGAAAAGTGTTCATATGTACTAAAAACCTAAGAAATCCGTCCGTTTTCGTCATTTGTTATCGAACCGACTTAAAGCCAGATCGTCACATTGGCCGCTTTTCTCTCTGAGACGGTTACATTTATCGTCTGCAAAGCTATGTCGCGTGCTGCCGTATGCGGAGACACTAAAAGCACCATAGTGGAACACAGAATAAGCTTCTAAGTTGAAGCAATAGCCAGTAAGAAGTAGTACAATTCAAGTCTTGGCTATCGATTATTGATCTTTAGCCGGCTTTGGTGCCTTGGACATGAGGTCGACCCTTAAGATTTTGCTTGAAAGGAGGACTAGAAGCTGCGTTGCACGGGAGAATGTGAAAAGGGTTCATATGTAGTAAAAACCTGAGAAATCCGTCCGTTTTCGTCATTTGTTTTCGAATCGACTTAAAGCCAGATCGTCACTTTGGCCGCTTTTCTCTCTGAAATGGTTACTTTTATCGTCTGCAAGGCTATGTCACGTGCTGCGGTATGCGGAGACACTAAAAGCACCATAGTAGAACACAGAAGAGGCTTCTAAGTTGAAGCAATAAAAAGTAACGAGTAGTACAATTCAAGTATTAGTTGTCGATTATTCACTTTTTAGCCGGCTTTATTGGCTTGGACATGACCTAGTACCTTAAGATTTTGCATGAAAGGAGGATTAGCAGCCGCGTTGCACGGGAGAATGTGAAAAGTGTTCATATGTACTAAAAACCTGAGAATTCCGTCCGTTTTCGTCATTTGTTATCGAATCGACTTAAAGCCAGATCGTCACATTGGCCGCTTTTTTCTCTGAGACGGTTACATTTATCGTCTGCAAAGCTATGTCGCGTGCTGCGGTATGCGAAGACACTAAAAGCACCATAGTAGAACACAGAAGAAGCTTCTAAGTTGAAGTAATAGCCAGTAAGAATTAGTACAATTCAAGATTTAGGCGTCGATTATTCACTTTTTAACCAGTTTGGTGGCTTGGACATGACCTAGGACCTTAAGATTTTGCATGAATGGAGGACTAGTAGAAGCGTTGCACGGGAGAATGTGTGAGGTGTTCATATGTAGTAAAAACCTGAGAAATCAGTCCGTTTTCGTCATTTGTTATCGAATCGACTTAAAGCCAGATCGTCACATTGGCCGCTATTCTCTCTGAGACGGTTACATTTATCGTCTGCAACGCTATGTCGCGTGCTGCGGTATGCGGAGACACTGAAAGCACCATAGTAGAACACAGAAGAAGCTTCTTTGTTGAAGTAATAGCCAGTAAGAAGTAGTACAATTCAAGTTTTAAGCGTCGATTATTCACTTTTTAGCCGTCTTTGGTGGCTTGGACATGACCTAGGACCTTAAGATTTTGCATGAAAGGAGGACTAGCAGCCGCGTTGCACGGGTGTATGTGAAAAGTGTTCATATGTACTAAAAAGCTGAGAAATCCGTCCGTTTTCGTCATTTGTTATCGAATCGACTTAAAGCCAGATCGTCACATTGGACGCTTTTCTCTCTGAGACGGTTACATTTATCGTCTTCAAAGCTATGTCGCGTGCTGCGGTATGCGGAGACACTAAAAGCACCATAGTAGAACACAGAAGAAGCTTCTAAGTTGAAGCAATAACCAGTACGAACTAGTACAATTCAAGTTTTGGCTATCGATTATTCACATTTTAGCCGGCTTTGGTGGCTTGGACATGACCTAGGACCTTAATATTTTGCATGAAAGGAGGACTAGCAGCCGCGGTGCACGGGAGAATGTGAAAAGTGTTCATATGTAGTAAAAACCTGAGAAATCCGTTCGCTTTCGTCATTTGTTATCGAATCGACTTAAAGCCAGATCGTCACTATGGCCGCTTTTCTCTCTGAAACGGTTACGTTTATCGTCTGCAAAGCTATGTCACGTGCTGCGGTATGCGGAGACACTAAAATCACCATAGTACAACACACAAGAAGCTTCTAAGTTGAAGCAATAACCAGTACGAAGTAGTACAATTCAAGTTTTAGTTGTCGATTATTCACTTTTTAGCCGGCTTTATTGACTTGGACATGACCTAGTACCTTAAGATTTTGCTTGAAAGGAGGACTAGCAGCCGCGTTGTACGGGAGAATGTGAAAAGTGTTCATAGGTACTAAAAACCTGAGAAATCCGTCCGTTTTCGTCATTTGTTATCGAATCGACTTAAAGCCAGATCGTCACATTGGCCGCTTTTCTCTCTGAAATGGTTACGTTTATCGTCTGCAAAGCTATGTCACGTGCTGCGGTATGCGGAGACACTAAAAGCACCATAGTAGAACACAGAAGAAGCTTCTAAGTTGAAGCAATAAAAAGTAACAAGTAGTACAATTCAAGTGTTAGTTGTCGATTATTCACTTTTTAGCCGGCTTTATTGGCTTGGACATGACCTAGTACTTAAAGATTTTGCATGAAAGGAGGACTTGCAGCCGCGTTGCACGGGAGAATGTGAAAAGTGTTCATATGTACTAAAAACCTGAGAAATCCGTCCGTTTTCGTCATTTGTTATCGAATCGACTTAAAGCCAGATCGTCACATTGGCCGCTTTTCTCTCTGAGACGGTTACATTTATCGTCTGCAAAGCTATGTCGCGTGCTGCGGTATGCGGAGACACTAAAAGCACCATAGTAGAACACAGAAGAAGCTTCTAAGTTGAAGCAATAGCCATAAGAAGCAGTACAATTCAAGTTTTGGTTATCGATTATTGATTTTTAGCGGCTTTGGTGCCTTGGACAAGAGGTGGAACCTTAAGTTTTTGCATGAACGGAGGACTAGCAGCCGCGTTGCACGGGAGTATGTGAAAAGGGTTCATATGTAGTAAAAACCTGAGAAATCCGCCCGTTTTCGTCATTTGTTATCGAATCAACTTAAAGCCAGATCGTCACATTGGCCGCTTTTCTCTCTGAGACGGTTACGTTTATCGTCTGCAAAGCTATGTCGCGTGCTGCGGTATGCGGAGACACTAAAAGCACCATAGTAGAACACAGAAGAAGCTTCTAAGTTGAAGTAATAGCCAGTAAGAAGTAGTACAATTCAAGTTTTAGGCGTCGATTATTCACTTTTTTGCCAGTTTGGTTGCTTGGACATGACCTAGGACCTTAATATTTTGCATGAAAGGAGGACTAACAGCCGCGGTGCACGGGAGAATGTGAAAAGTGTTCATATGTACTAAAAACCTGAGAAATCCGTCCGTTTTCGTCATTTGTTATCGAATCGACTTAAAGCCAGATCGTCACTATTGCCGCTTTCCTCTCTGAAACGAATACGTTTATCGTCTGCAAAGCTATGTCACGTGCTGCGGTATGCGAAGACACTAAAAGCACCATAGTAGAACACAGAAGAAGCTTCTAAGTTGAAGCAATAAAAAGTAACAAGTAGTGCAATTCAAGTATTAGTTGTCGATTATTTACTTTTTGGCCGGCTTTATTGGCTTGGACATGACCCAGTACCCTAAGATTTTGCATGAAAGGAGGACTAGCAGCCGCGTTGCACGGTAGAATGTGAAAAGAGTTCATATGTACTAAAAACCTGAGAAATCCGTCCGTTTTCGTCATTTGTTATCGAATCGACTTAAAGCCAGATCGTCACATTTTCCGCTTTTCTCTCTGAGACGGTTACATTTATCGTCTGCAAAGCTATGTCGCGTGCTGCGGTATGCGGAGACACTAAAAGCACCATAGTAGAACACAGAAGAAGCTTCTAAGTTGAAGTAATAGCCAGTAAGAATTAGTACAATTCAAGTTTTAGGCGTCGATTATTCACTTTTTAACCAGTTTGGTGGCTTGGACATGACCTAGGACCTTAAGATTTTGCATGAATGGAGGACTAGTAGAAGCGTTGCACGGGAGAATGTGAGAGGTGTTCATATGTAGTAAAAACCTGAGAAATCCGTCCGTTTTCGTCATTTGTTATCGAATCGACTTAAAGCCAGATCGTCACATTGGCCGCTTTTCTCTCTGAGACGGTTACATTTATCGTCTGCAACGCTATGTCGCGTGCTGCGGTATGCGGAGACACTAAAAGCACCATAGTAGAACACAGAAGAAGCTTCTATGTTGAAGTAATAGCCAGTAAGAAGTAGTACAATTCAAGTTTTAGGCGTCGATTATTCACTTTTTAGCCGTCTTTGGTGGCTTGGACATGACCTAGGACCTTAAGATTTTGCATGAAAGGAGGACTAGCAGCCGCGTTGCACGGGTGAATGTGAAAAGTGTTCATATGTACTAAAAACCTGAGAAATCAGTCCGTTTTCGTCATTTGTTATCGAATCGACTTAAAGCCAGATCGTCACATTGGCCGCTTTTCTCTCTGAGACGGTTACATTTATCGTCTTCAAAGCTATGTCGCGTGCTGCGGTATGCGGAGACACTAAAAGCACCATAGTAGAACACAGAAGAAGCTTCTAAGTTGAAGCAATAGGCAGTAAGAAGTAGTACAATTCAAGTTTTGGCTATCGATTATTCACATTTTAGCCGGCTTTGGTGGCTTGGACATGACCTAGGACCTTAATATTTTGCATGAAAGGAGGACTAGCAGCCGCGGTGCACGGGAGAATGTGAAAAGTGTTCATATGTAGAAAAAACCTGAGAAATCCGTTCGCTTTCGTCATTTGTTATCGAATCGACTTAAAGCCAGATCGTCACTATGGCCGCTTTTCTCTCTGAAATGGTTACGTTTATCGTCTGCAAAACTATGTCACGTGCTGCGGTATGCGGAGACACTAAAAGCACCATAGTTGAACACAGAAGAAGCTTCTAAGTTGAAGCAATAAAAAGTAACAAGTAGTACAATTCAATATTAGTTGTCGATTATTCACTTTTTAGGCGGCTTTATTGGCTTGGACATGACCTAGTACCTTACGATTTTGCATGAAAGGAGGACTAGCAGCCGCGTTCCACGGGAGAATGTGAAAAGTGTTCATATGTAGTAAAAACCTGAGAAATCCGTCCCTTTTCGTCATTTGTTATCGAATCGACTTAAAGCCAGATCGTCACATTGACGCTCTTCCCTCTGAGACGGTTACATTTATCGTCTGCAAAGCTATGTCGCGTGCTGCGGTATGCGGAGACACTAAAAGCACTATAGTAGAACACAGAAGAAGCTTCTAGGTTGAAGTAATAGCCAGTAAGAAGTAGTACAATTCAAGTTTTAGGCGTCGATTATTTACTTTTTAGAAAGTTTTGGTGGCTTGGACATGACCTAGGACCTTAAGATTTTGCATGAAAGGAGGACTGGTAGCCGCGTTGCACGGGAGAATGTGAAAGGTGTTCATATGTAGTAAAAACCTGAGAAATCCGTCCGTTTTCGTCATTTGTTATCGAATCGACTTAAAGCCAGATCGTCACTATGGCCGCCATTCTCTCTGAGACGGTTACATTTATCGTCTGCAAAGCTATGTCGCGTGCTGCGGTATGCGGAGGCACTAAAAGCACCATAGTAGAACACAGAAGAAGCTTCTAAGTTGAAGCAATACCCATAAGAAGCAGTACAATTCAAGTTTTGGTTATCGATTATTGATTTTTAGCCGGCTTTATTGGCATGGACATGACCTACTACCTTAAGATTTTGCTTGAAAGGAGGACTAGCAGCCGCGTTGCGCGGGAGAATGTGAAAAGTGTTCATATGTACTAAAAACCTGAGAAATCCGTCCGTTTTCGTCATTTGTTATCGAATCGACTAAAAGCCAGATCGTCACATTGGCCGCTTTTCTCTCTGAGACGGTTACATTTATCGTCTGCAAACCTATGTCGCGTGCTGCGGTATGCGGAGACACTAAAAGCACCATAGTGGAACACAGAATAAGCTTCTAAGTTGAAGCAATGGCCAGTAAGAAGTAGTACAATTCAAGTTTGGCTATCGATTATTGATCTTTAGCCGGCTTTGGTGCCTTGGCCATGAGGTCGAACCTTAAGATTTTGCTTGAAAGAAGGACTAGCAGCTGCGTTGCACGGGAGTATGTGAAAAGGGTTCATATGTTGTAAAAACCTGAGAAATCCGTCCGTTTTCGTCATTTGTTATCGAATCGACTTAAAGCCAGATCGTCACTATGGCCGCTTTTCTCTCTGAAATGGTTACGTTTATCGTCTGCAAAGCTATGTCACGTGCTGCGGTATAAGGAGACACTAAAAGCACCATAGTAGAACCCAGAAGAAGCTTCTAAGTTGAAGTAATAGCCAGTAAGAAGTAGTACAATTCAAGTTTTAGGTGTCGATTATTCACTTTTTAGCCAGTTTTGGTGGCTTGGACATGAGCTAGGACCTTAAGACTTTGCATGAAAGGAGGACTGGTAGGCGCGTTGCACGGGAGAATGTGAAAGGTGTTCATATGTAGTAAAAACCTGAGAAATTCGTCCGTTTTCGTCATTTGTTATCGAATCGACTTAAAGCCAGATCGTCACATTGGCCGCTTTTCTCTCTGAAATGGTTACGTTTATCGTCTGCAAGGCTATGTCACGTGCTGCGGTATGCGGAGACACTAAAAGCACCATAGTAGAACACAGAAGAAGCTTCTAAGTTGAAGCAATAAAAAGTAACGAGTAGTATAATTCAAGTACTAGTTGTCGATTATTCACTTTTTAGCCGGCTTTATTGGCTTGGACATGACCTAGTACCTTAAGATTTTGCATGAAAGGAGGATTAGCAGCCGCGTTGCACGGGAGAATGTGAAAAGTGTTCATATGTACTAAAAACCTGAGAAATCCGTCCGTTTTCGTCATTTGTTATCGATTCGACTTAAAGCCAGATCGCCACATTGGCCGCTTTTATCTCTGAGACGGTTACATTTATCGTCTGCAAAGCTATGTCGCGTGCTGCGGTATGCGGAGACACTAAAAGCACCATAGTAGAACACAGAAGAAGCTTCTAAGTTGAAGCAATAACCAGTACGAAGTAGTACAATTCAAGTTTTAGTTGTCGATTATTCACTTTTTAGCCGGCTTTATTGGCTTTGACATGACCTAGTACCTTAAGATTTTGCTTGAAAGGAGGACTAGCAGCTGCGTTGCACGGGAGAATGTGAAAAGTGTTCATATGTAATAAAACCTGAGAAATCCGTCCGTTTTCGTCATTTGTTATCGAATCGACTTAAAGCCAGATCGTCACATTGGCCGCTTTTCTCTCTGAGACGGTTACATTTATCGTCTGCAAAGCTATGTCGCGTGCTGCGGTATGCGGAGACACTAAAAGCACCATAGTGGAACACAGAATAAGCTTCTAAGTTGAAACAATGGCCAGTAAGAAGTAGTACAATTCAAGTCTTGGCTATCGATTATTGATCTTTAGCCGGCTTTGGTGCCTTGGACATGAGTTCGAACCATAAGATTTTGCTTGAAAGGAGGACTAGCAGCTGCGTTGCACGGGAGAATGTCAAAAGGGTTCATATGTAGTAAAAACTTGAGAAATCCGTCCGTTTTCGTCATTTGTTATCGAATCGACTTAAAGCCAGATCGTCACTATGGCCGCTTTTCTCTCTGAAATGGTTACGTTTATCGTCTGCAAGGCTATGTCGCGTGCTGCGGTATGCGGAGACACTAAAAGCAGCATAGTAGAACACAGAAGAAGCTTCGAAGTTGAAGTAATAGCCAGTAAGAAGTAGTACAATTCAAGTTTTATTCGTCGATTTTTCACTTTTTAGCCAGTTTTGGTGGCTTGGACATGACCTAGGACCTTAAGATTTTGCATGAAAGGAGGACTGGTAGCCGCGTTGCACGGGAGAATGTGAAAGGTGTTCATATGTAGTAAGAACCTGAGATATCCGTCCGTTTTCGTCATTTGTTAACGAATCGACTTAAAGCCAGATCGTCACATTGGCCGCTTTTCTCTCTGAGACGGTTACATTTATCGTCTGCAAAGCTATGTCGCGTGCTGTGGTATGCGGAGACACTAAAAGCACCATAGTAGAACACAGAAGAAGCTTCTAAGTTGAAGCAATAAAAAGTAACAAGTAGTACAATTCAATATTAGTTGTCGATTATTCACTTTTTAGGCGGCTTTGGTGGCTTGGACATGACCTAGGACTTTAAGATTTTGCATAAAAGTAGGACTAGCAGCCGCGTTGCACGGGAGAATGTGAAAAGTGTTTATATGTAGTAAAAAGCTGAGAAATCCGTCCGTTTTCGTCATTTGTTATCGAATCGACTTAAAGCCAGATCGTCACATTGGCCGATTTTCTCTCTGAGACGGTTACATTTATCGTCTGCAAAGCTATGTCGCGTGCTGCGGTATGCGGAGACACTAAAAGCACCATAGTGGAACACAGAATAAACTTCTAAGTTGAAGCAATGGCCAGTAAGAAGTAGTACAATTCAAGTTTTGGCTATCGATTATTGATCTTTAGCCGGCTTTGGTGCCTTGGACATGAGGTCGAACCTCAAGATTTTGCTTGAAAGAAGGACTAGTAGCTGCGTTGCACGGGAGTATGTGAAAAGGGTTCATATGTAGTAAAAACCTGAGAAATCCGTCCGTTTTCGTCATTTGTTATCGAATCGACTTAAAGCCAGATCGTCACTATGGCCGCTTTTCTCTCTGAAATGGTTACGTTTATCGTCTGCAAAGCTATGTCACGTACTGCGGTATGCGGAGACACTAAAAGCACCATAGTAGAACACAGAATAAGCTTCTAAGTTGAAGCAATAAAAAGTAACAAGTAGTACAATTCAAGTATTAGTTGTCGATTATTCACTTTTTAGCCGGCTTTATTGGCTTGGACATGACCTAGTACCTCAAGATTTTGCATGAAAGGAGGACTTGCAGCTGCGTTGCACGGGAGAATGTGAAAAGTGTTCATATGTACTAAAAACCTGAGAAATCCGTCCGTTTTCGTCATTTGTTATCGAATCGACTTAAAGCCAGATCGTCACATTGGCCGCTTTTCTCTCTGAGACGGTTACATTTATCGTCTGCAAAGCTATGTCGCGTGCTGCGGTATGCGGAGACACTAAAAGCACCATAGTAGAACACAGAAGAAGCTTCTATGTTGAAGTAATAGCCATAAGAATTAGTACAATTCAAGTTTTAGGCGTCGATTATTCACTTTTTAGCCGGCTTTGGTGGCTTGGACATGACCTAGGACCTTATGATTTTGCATGAAAGGAGGACTTGCAGCCGCGTTGCGCGGGAGAATGTGAAAAGTGTTCATATGTACTAAAAACCTGAGAAATCCGTCCGTTTTCGTCATTTGTTATCGAATCGACTTAAAGCCAGATCGTCACATTGGCCGCTTTTCTCTCTGAGACGGTTACATTTATCGTCTGCAAAGCTACGTCGCGTGCTGCGGTATGCGGAGACACTAAAAGCACCATAGTAGAACACAGAAGAAGCTTCTAAGTTGAAGTAATAGCCGGTAAGAAGTAGTACAATTCAAGTTTTAGGCGTCGATTATTCACTTTTTAGCCAGTTTTGGTGGCTTGGACATGACCTAGGACCTTAAGATTTTGCATGAAAGGAGGACTAGCAGCCGCGTTGCACGGGCGAATGTGAAAAGTGTTCATATGTAGTAAATACCTGAGAAATCCGTCCGTTTTCGTCTTTTGTTATCGAATCGACTTAAAGCCAGATCGTCACATTGGCCGCTTTTCTCTCTGAGACGGTTACATTTATCGTCTGCAAAGCTATGTCGCGTGCTGCGGTATGCGGAGACACTAAAAGCAGCATAGTAGAACACAGAAGAAGCTTCTAAGTTGAAGTAATAGCCAGTAAGAATTAGTACAATTCAAGTTTTAGGCGTCGATTATTCACTTTTTAGCCAGTTTGGTGGCTTGGACATGACCTAGGACCTTAAGATTTTGCATGAAAGGAGGACTAGTAGAAGCGTTGCACGGGAGAATGTGAGAGGTGTTCATATGTAGTAAAAACCTGAGAAATCCGTCCGTTTTCGTCATTTGTTATCGAATCGACTTAAAGCCAGATCGTCACATTGGCCGCTTTTCTCTCTGAGACGGTTACATTTATCGTCTGCAAAGCTATGTCGCGTGCTGCAGTATGTGGTGACACTAAAAGCACCATAGTAGAACACAGAAGAAGCTTCTATGTTGTAGTAATAGCCAGTAAGAAGTAGTACAATTCAAGTTTTAGGCGTCGATTATTCACTTTTTAGCCGTCTTTGGTGGCTTGGACATGACCTAGGACCTTAAGATTTTGCATGAAAGGAGGACTAGCAGCCGCGTTGCACGGGAAAATGTGAAAAGTGTTCATATGTAGTAAAAACCTGAGAAATCCTTCCGTTTTCGTCATTTGTTATAGAATCGACTTAAAGCCAGATCGTCACATTCGCCGCTTTTCTCTCTGAGACGGTTACATTTATCGTCTGCAAAGCTATGTCGCGTGCTGCGGTATGCGGAGACCTTAAAAGCACCATAGTAGAACACAGAATAAGCTTCGAAGTTGAAGCAATGGTCAGTAAGAAGTAGTACAATTCATGTTTTGGTTATCGATTATTGATTTTTAGCCGGCTTTGGTGCCTTGGACATGACGTCGAACCTTAAGATTTTGCATGAAAGGAGGACTAGCAGCTGCGTTGCACGGGAGATTGTGAAAAGGGTTCATATGTACTAGAAACCTGAGAAATCCGTCCGTTTTCTTCATTTGTTATCGAATCTACTTAAAGCCAGATCGCCACATTGGCCGCCTTTCTCTCTGAAACGGTTACGTTTATCGTCTGCAAAGCTATCTCACGTGCTGCGGTATGCGGAGACACTAAAAGCACCATAGTAGAACGCAGAAGAAGCTTCTAAGTTGAAGTAATAGCCGGTAAGACGTAGTACAATTCAAGTTTTAGGCGTCGATTATTCACTTTTTAGCCAGTTTTGGTGGCTTGGACATGACCTAGGACCTTAATATCTTGCATGAAAGGAGGACTAGCAGCCGCGTTGCATGGGAGAATGTGAAAAGTGTTCATATGTAGTAAGAACCTGAGAAATCCGTCCGTTTTCGTCATTTGTTATCGAATCGACTTAAAGCCAGATCGTCACATTGGCCGCTTTTCTCTCTGAGACGTTTACATTTATCGTCTGCAAAGCTATGTCACGTGCTGCGGTATGTGGTGACACTAAAAGCACCATAGTAGAACACAGAAGAAGCTTCTATGTTGAAGTAATAGCCATAAGAAGTAGTACAATTCAAGTTTTAGGCGTCGATTATTCACTTTTTAGCCGGCTTTGGTGGCTTGGACATGACCTAGGACCTTATGATTTTGCATGAAAGGAGGACTTGCAGCCGCGTTGCACGGGAGAATGTGAAAAGTGTTCATGTGTACTAAAAACCTGAGAAATCCGTCCGTTTTCGTCATTTGTTATCGAATCGACTTAAAGCCAGATCGTCACATTGGCCGCTTTTCTCTCTGAGACGGTTTCATTTATCGTCTGCAAAGCTACGTCGCGTGCTGCGGTATGCGGAGATACTAAAAGCACCATAGTAGAACACAGAATAAGCTTCTAAGTTGAAACAATAGCCAGTAAGAAGTAGTACAATTCAAGTTATAATTGTCGATTATTCACATTTTAGCCGGCTTTGGTGGCTTGGACATGACCTGGGACCTTAATATTTTGCATGAAAGGAGGACTAGCGGCCGCGGTGCACGGGAGAATGTGAAAAGTGTTCATATGTAGTAAAAACCTGAGAAATCCGTCCGTTTTCGTCTTTTGTTATCGAATCGACTTAAAGCCAGATCGTCACATTGGCCGCTTTTCTCTCTGAGACGGTTACATTTATCGTCTGCAAAGCTATGTCGCGTGCTGCGGTATGCGGAGACACTAAAAGCAGCATAGTAGAACACAGAAGAAGCTTCTAAGTTGAAGTTATAGCCGGTAAGAATTAGTACAATTCAAGTTTTAGGCGTCGATTATTCACTTTTTAGCCAGTTTGGTGGCTTGGACATGACCTAGGACCTTAAGATTTTGCATGAAAGGAGGACTAGTAGAAGCGTTGCACGGGAGAATGTGAGAGGTGTTCATATGTAGTAAAAACCTGAGAAATCCGTCCGTTTTCGTCATTTGTTATCGAATCGACTTAAAGCCAGATCGTCACATTGGCCGCTTTTCTCTCTGAGACGGTTACATTTATCGTCTGCAAAGCTATGTCGCGTGCAGCGGTATGTGGTGACACTAAAAGCACCATAGTAGAACACAGAAGAAGCTTCTATGTTGTAGTAATAGCCAGTAAGAAGTAGTACAATTCTAGTTTTAGGCGTCGATTATTCACTTTTTAGCCGTCTTTGGTGGCTTGGACATGACCTAGGACCTTAAGATTTTGCATGAAAGGAGGACTAGCAGCCGCGTTGCACGGGAAAATATGAAAAGTGTTCATATGTGGTAAAAACCTGAGAAATCCTTCCGTTTTCGTCATTTGTTATAGAATCGACTTAAAGCCAGATCGTCACATTGGCCGCTTTTCTCTCTGAGACGGTTACATTTATCGTCTGCAAAGCTATGTCGCATGCTGCGGTATGCGGAGACCTTAAAAGCACCATAGTAGAACACAGAATAAGCTTCGAAGTTGAAGCAATGGTCAGTAAGAAGTAGTACAATTCATGTTTTGGTTATCGATTATTGATTTTTAGCCGGCTTTGGTGCCTTGGACATGAGGTCGAACCTTAAGATTTTGCATGAAAGGAGGACTAGCAGCTGCGTTGCACGGGAGATTGTGAAAAGGGTTCATATGTAGTAAAAACCTGAGAAATCCGTCCGTTTTCTTCATTTGTTATCGAATCTACTTAAAGCCAGATCGTCACATTGGCCGCTTTTCTCTCTGAAACGGTTACGTTTATCGTCTGCAAAGCTATCTCACGTGCTGCGGTATGCGGAGACTCTAAAAGCACCATAGTAGAACACAGAAGAAGCTTCTAAGTTGAAGTAATAGCCGGTAAGACGTAGTACAATTCAAGTTTTAGGCGTCGATTATTCACTTTTTAGCCAGTTTTGGTGGCTTGGACATGACCTAGGACCTTAAGATCTTGCATGAAAGGAGGACTAGCAGCCGCGTTGCATGGGAGAATGTGAAAAGTGTTCATATGTAGTAAAAACCTGAGAAATCCGTCCGTTTTCGTCATTTGTTATCGAATCGACTTAAAGCCAGATCGTCACATTGGCCGCTTTTCTCTCTGAGACGGTTACATTTATCGTCTGCAAAGCTATGTCGCGTGCTGCGGTATGCGGAGACACTAAAAGCACCATAGTATTACACAGAAGAAGCTTCTAAGCTGAAGCAATAGCCATAAGAAGCAGTACAATTCAAGTTTTGGTTATCGATTATTCACTTTTTAGGCGGCTTTGGTGCCTTGGACAAGAGGTGGAACCTTATGATTTTGCATGAAAGGAGGACTAGCAGCCGCGTTGCACGGGAAAATGTGAAAAGCGTTCATATGTAGTAAAAACCTGAGAAATCCGCCCGTTTTCGTCAATTGTTATCGAATCTACTTAAAGCCAGATCGTCACATTGGCCGCTCTTCTCTCTGAATCGGTTACATTTATCGTCTTCAAAGCTATGTCGCGTGCTGCGGTATGCGGAGATACTAAAAGCACCATAGTAGAACACAGAATAAGCTTCTAAGTTGAAGCAATAGCCAGTAAGAAGTAGTACAATTCAAGTTTTAATTGTCGATTATTCACATTTTAGCCGGCTTTGGTGGCTTGGACATGACCTGGGACCTTAATATTTTGCATGAAAGGAGGACTAGCAGCCGCGGTGCACGGGAGAATGTGAAAAGTGTTCATATGTAGTAAAAACCTGAGAAATCCGTCCGTTTTCGTCTTTTGTTATCGAATCGACTTAAAGCCAGATCGTCACTATTGCCGCTTTTCTCTCTGAGACGGTTACGTTTATCGTCTGCAAAACTATGTCACGTGCTGCGGTATGCGGAGACACTAAAAGCACCATAGTAGAACACAGAAGAAGCTTCTAAGTTGAAGCAATAGCCATAAGAAGCAGTACAATTCAAGTTTTGGTTATCGATTATTGTTTTTTAGCGGCTTTGGTGCCTTGGACAAGAGGTGGAACCTTAAGATTTTGCATGAAAGGAGGACTAGCAGCTGCGTTGCACGGGAGAATGTGAAAAGTGTTCATATGTAGTAAAAACCTGAGAAATCCGTCCGTTTTCGTCATTTGTTATCGAATCGACTTAAAGCCAGATCGTCATATTGGCCGCTTTTCTCTCTGAGACGGTTACATTTATCGTCTGCAAAGCTATGTCGCGTGCTGCGGTATGCGGTGACACTAAAAGCACCATAGTAGAACACACAAGAAGCTTCTATGTTGTAGTAATAGCCAGTAAGAAGTAGTACAATTCAAGTTTTAGGCGTCGATTATTCACTTTTTAGCCGGCTTTATTGGCTTGGACATGACCTAGGACCTTAAGATTTTGCATGAAAGGAAGACTGGTAGCCGCGTTGCACGGGAGAATGTGAAAGGTGTTTTTATGTAGTAAAAACCTGAGAAATCCGTCCGTTTTCGTCATTTGTTATCGAATCGACTTAAAGCCAGATCGTCACATTGGCCGCTTTTCTCTCTGAAATGGTTACGTTTATCGTCTGCAAGGCTATGTCACGTGCTGCGGTATGCGGAGACACTAAAAGCACCATAGTAGAACACAGAAGAAGCTTCTAAGTTGAAGCAATAAAAAGTAACGAGTAGTATAATTCAAGTATTAGTTGTCGATTATTCACTTTTTAACCAGCTTTATTGGCTTGGACATGACCTAGTACCTTAAGATTTTACATGAAAGGAGGATTAGCAGCCGCGTTGCACGGGAGAATGTGAAAAGTGTTCATATGTATTAAAAACCTGAGAAATCCGTCCGTTTTAGTCATTTGTTATCGATTCGACTTAAAGCCAGATCGCCACATTGGCCGCTTTTATCTCTGAGACGGTTACATTTATCGTCTGCAAAGCTATGTCGCGTGCTGCGGTATGCGGAGACACTAAAAGCACCATAGTAGAACACAGAAGAAGCTTCTAAGTTGAAGCAATAACCAGTACGAAGTAGAACAATTCAAGTATTAGTTGTCGATTATTCACTTTTTAGCCGGCTTTATTGGCTTGGACATGACCTAGTACCTTAAGATTTTGCTTGAAAGGAGGACTAGCAGCCGCGTTGCACGGGAGAATGTGAAAAGTGTTCATATGTACTAAAAACCTGAGAAATCCGTCCGTTTTCGTCATTTGTTATCGAATCGACTTAAAGCCAGATCGTCACATTGGCCGCTTTTCTCTCTGAGACGGTTACATTTATCGTCTGCAAAGCTAAGTCGCGTGCTGCGGTATGCGGAGACACTAAAAGCACCATAGTGGAACACAGAATAAGCTTCTAAGTTGAAGCAATGGCCAGTAAGAAGTAGTACAATTCACGTTTTGGCTCTCGATTATTGATCTTTAGCCGGCTTTGGTGCCTTGGACATGAGGTCGAACCTCAAGATTTTGCTTGAAAGAAGGACTAGTAGCTGCGTTGCACGGGAGTATGTGAAAAGGGTTCATATGTAGTAAAAACCTGAGAAATCCGTCCGTTTTCGTCATTTGTTATCGAATCGACTTAAAGCCAGATCGTCACTATGGCCGCTTTTCTCTCTGAAATGGTTACGTTTATCGTCTGCAAAGCTATGTCACGTGCTGCGGTATGCGGAGACACTAAAAGCACCATAGTAGAACACAGAAGAAGCTTCTAAGTTGAAGTAATAGCCGGTAAGAAGTAGTACAATTCAAGTTTTAGGCGTCGATTATTCACTTTTTAGCCAGTTTTGGTGGCTTGGACATGACCTAGGACCTTAAGATTTTGCATGAAAGGAGGACTAGCAGCCGCGTTGCACGGGCGAATGTGAAAAGTGTTCATATGTAGTAAAAACCTGAGAAATCCGTCCGTTTTCGTCTTTTGTTATCGAATCGACTTAAAGCCAGATCGTCACATTGGCCGCTTTTCTCTCTGAGACGGTTACATTTATCGTCTGCAAAGCTATGTCGCGTGCTGCGGTATGCGGAGACACTAAAAGCAGCATAGTAGAACACAGAAGAAGCTTCTAAGTTGAAGTAATAGCCAGTAAGAATTAGTACAATTCAAGTTTTAGGCGTCGATTATTCACTTTTTAGCCAGTTTGGTGGCTTGGACATGACCTAGGACCTTAAGATTTTGCATGAAAGGAGGACTAGTAGAAGCGTTGCACGGGAGAATGTGAGAGGTGTTCATATGTAGTAAAAACCTGAGAAATCCGTCCGTTTTCGTCATTTGTTATCGAATCGACTTAAAGCCAGATCGTCACATTGGCCGCTTTTCTCTCTGAGACGGTTACATTTATCGTCTGCAAAGCTATGTCGCGTGCTGCAGTATGTGGTGACACTAAAAGCACCATAGTAGAACACAGAAGAAGCTTCTATGTTGTAGTAATAGCCAGTAAGAAGTAGTACAATTCAAGTTTTAGGCGTCGATTATTCACTTTTTAGCCGTCTTTGGTGGCTTGGACATGACCTAGGACCTTAAGATTTTGCATGAAAGGAGGACTAGCAGCCGCGTTGCACGGGAAAATGTGAAAAGTGTTCATATGTAGTAAAAACCTGAGAAATCCTTCCGTTTTCGTCATTTGTTATAGAATCGACTTAAAGCCAGATCGTCACATTCGCCGCTTTTCTCTCTGAGACGGTTACATTTATCGTCTGCAAAGCTATGTCGCGTGCTGCGGTATGCGGAGACCTTAAAAGCACCATAGTAGAACACAGAATAAGCTTCGAAGTTGAAGCAATGGTCAGTAAGAAGTAGTACAATTCATGTTTTGGTTATCGATTATTGATTTTTAGCCGGCTTTGGTGCCTTGGACATGACGTCGAACCTTAAGATTTTGCATGAAAGGAGGACTAGCAGCTGCGTTGCACGGGAGATTGTGAAAAGGGTTCATATGTACTAGAAACCTGAGAAATCCGTCCGTTTTCTTCATTTGTTATCGAATCTACTTAAAGCCAGATCGCCACATTGGCCGCCTTTCTCTCTGAAACGGTTACGTTTATCGTCTGCAAAGCTATCTCACGTGCTGCGGTATGCGGAGACACTAAAAGCACCATAGTAGAACGCAGAAGAAGCTTCTAAGTTGAAGTAATAGCCGGTAAGACGTAGTACAATTCAAGTTTTAGGCGTCGATTATTCACTTTTTAGCCAGTTTTGGTGGCTTGGACATGACCTAGGACCTTAATATCTTGCATGAAAGGAAGACTAGCAGCCGCGTTGCATGGGAGAATGTGAAAAGTGTTCATATGTAGTAAGAACCTGAGAAATCCGTCCGTTTTCGTCATTTGTTATCGAATCGACTTAAAGCCAGATCGTCACATTGGCCGCTTTTCTCTCTGAGACGTTTACATTTATCGTCTGCAAAGCTATGTCACGTGCTGCGGTATGTGGTGACACTAAAAGCACCATAGTAGAACACAGAAGAAGCTTCTATGTTGAAGTAATAGCCATAAGAAGTAGTACAATTCAAGTTTTAGGCGTCGATTATTCACTTTTTAGCCGGCTTTGGTGGCTTGGACATGACCTAGGACCTTATGATTTTGCATGAAAGGAGGACTTGCAGCCGCGTTGCACGGGAGAATGTGAAAAGTGTTCATGTGTACTAAAAACCTGAGAAATCCGTCCGTTTTCGTCATTTGTTATCGAATCGACTTAAAGCCAGATCGTCACATTGGCCGCTTTTCTCTCTGAGACGGTTTCATTTATCGTCTGCAAAGCTACGTCGCGTGCTGCGGTATGCGGAGATACTAAAAGCACCATAGTAGAACACAGAATAAGCTTCTAAGTTGAAACAATAGCCAGTAAGAAGTAGTACAATTCAAGTTATAATTGTCGATTATTCACATTTTAGCTGGCTTTGGTGGCTTGGACATGACCTGGGACCTTAATATTTTGCATGAAAGGAGGACTAGCGGCCGCGGTGCACGGGAGAATGTGAAAAGTGTTCATATGTAGTAAAAACCTGAGAAATCCGTCCGTTTTCGTCTTTTGTTATCGAATCGACTTAAAGCCAGATCGTCACATTGGCCGCTTTTCTCTCTGAGACGGTTACATTTATCGTCTGCAAAGCTATGTCGCGTGCTGCGGTATGCGGAGACACTAAAAGCAGCATAGTAGAACACAGAAGAAGCTTCTAAGTTGAAGTTATAGCCGGTAAGAATTAGTACAATTCAAGTTTTAGGCGTCGATTATTCACTTTTTAGCCAGTTTGGTGGCTTGGACATGACCTAGGACCTTAAGATTTTGCATGAAAGGAGGACTAGTAGAAGCGTTGCACGGGAGAATGTGAGAGGTGTTCATATGTAGTAAAAACCTGAGAAATCCGTCCGTTTTCGTCATTTGTTATCGAATCGACTTAAAGCCAGATCGTCACATTGGCCGCTTTTCTCTCTGAGACGGTTACATTTATCGTCTGCAAAGCTATGTCGCGTGCAGCGGTATGTGGTGACACTAAAAGCACCATAGTAGAACACAGAAGAAGCTTCTATGTTGTAGTAATAGCCAGTAAGAAGTAGTACAATTCTAGTTTTAGGCGTCGATTATTCACTTTTTAGCCGTCTTTGGTGGCTTGGACATGACCTAGGACCTTAAGATTTTGCATGAAAGGAGGACTAGCAGCCGCGTTGCACGGGAAAATATGAAAAGTGTTCATATGTGGTAAAAACCTGAGAAATCCTTCCGTTTTCGTCATTTGTTATAGAATCGACTTAAAGCCAGATCGTCACATTGGCCGCTTTTCTCTCTGAGACGGTTACATTTATCGTCTGCAAAGCTATGTCGCATGCTGCGGTATGCGGAGACCTTAAAAGCACCATAGTAGAACACAGAATAAGCTTCGAAGTTGAAGCAATGGTCAGTAAGAAGTAGTACAATTCATGTTTTGGTTATCGATTATTGATTTTTAGCCGGCTTTGGTGCCTTGGACATGAGGTCGAACCTTAAGATTTTGCATGAAAGGAGGACTAGCAGCTGCGTTGCACGGGAGATTGTGAAAAGGGTTCATATGTAGTAAAAACCTGAGAAATCCGTCCGTTTTCTTCATTTGTTATCGAATCTACTTAAAGCCAGATCGTCACATTGGCCGCTTTTCTCTCTGAAACGGTTACGTTTATCGTCTGCAAAGCTATCTCACGTGCTGCGGTATGCGGAGACTCTAAAAGCACCATAGTAGAACACAGAAGAAGCTTCTAAGTTGAAGTAATAGCCGGTAAGACGTAGTACAATTCAAGTTTTAGGCGTCGATTATTCACTTTTTAGCCAGTTTTGGTGGCTTGGACATGACCTAGGACCTTAAGATCTTGCATGAAAAGAGGACTAGCAGCCGCGTTGCATGGGAGAATGTGAAAAGTGTTCATATGTAGTAAAAACCTGAGAAATCCGTCCGTTTTCGTCATTTGTTATCGAATCGACTTAAAGCCAGATCGTCACATTGGCCGCTTTTCTCTCTGAGACGGTTACATTTATCGTCTGCAAAGCTATGTCGCGTGCTGCGGTATGCGGAGACACTAAAAGCACCATAGTATTACACAGAAGAAGCTTCTAAGCTGAAGCAATAGCCATAAGAAGCAGTACAATTCAAGTTTTGGTTATCGATTATTCACTTTTTAGGCGGCTTTGGTGCCTTGGACAAGAGGTGGAACCTTATGATTTTGCATGAAAGGAGGACTAGCAGCCGCGTTGCACGGGAAAATGTGAAAAGCGTTCATATGTAGTAAAAACCTGAGAAATCCGCCCGTTTTCGTCAATTGTTATCGAATCTACTTAAAGCCAGATCGTCACATTGGCCGCTCTTCTCTCTGAATCGGTTACATTTATCGTCTTCAAAGCTATGTCGCGTGCTGCGGTATGCGGAGATACTAAAAGCACCATAGTAGAACACAGAATAAGCTTCTAAGTTGAAGCAATAGCCAGTAAGAAGTAGTACAATTCAAGTTTTAATTGTCGATTATTCACATTTTAGCCGGCTTTGGTGGCTTGGACATGACCTGGGACCTTAATATTTTGCATGAAAGGAGGACTAGCAGCCGCGGTGCACGGGAGAATGTGAAAAGTGTTCATATGTAGTAAAAACCTGAGAAATCCGTCCGTTTTCGTCTTTTGTTATCGAATCGACTTAAAGCCAGATCGTCACTATTGCCGCTTTTCTCTCTGAGACGGTTACGTTTATCGTCTGCAAAACTATGTCACGTGCTGCGGTATGCGGAGACACTAAAAGCACCATAGTAGAACACAGAAGAAGCTTCTAAGTTGAAGCAATAGCCATAAGAAGCAGTACAATTCAAGTTTTGGTTATCGATTATTGTTTTTTAGCGGCTTTGGTGCCTTGGACAAGAGGTGGAACCTTAAGATTTTGCATGAAAGGAGGACTAGCAGCTGCGTTGCACGGGAGAATGTGAAAAGTGTTCATATGTAGTAAAAACCTGAGAAATCCGTCCGTTTTCGTCATTTGTTATCGAATCGACTTAAAGCCAGATCGTCATATTGGCCGCTTTTCTCTCTGAGACGGTTACATTTATCGTCTGCAAAGCTATGTCGCGTGCTGCGGTATGCGGTGACACTAAAAGCACCATAGTAGAACACACAAGAAGCTTCTATGTTGTAGTAATAGCCAGTAAGAAGTAGTACAATTCAAGTTTTAGGCGTCGATTATTCACTTTTTAGCCGGCTTTATTGGCTTGGACATGACCTATTACCTTAAGATTTTGCATGAAAGGAGGACTTGCAGAAGCGTTGCACGGGAGAATGTGAAAAGTGTTCCTATGTACTAAAAACCTGAGAAATCCGTCCGTTTTCGTCATTTGTTATCGAATCGACTTAAAGCCAGATCGTCACATTGGCCGCTTTTCTCTCTGAGACCGTTACATTTATCGTCTACAAGGCTATGTCGCGTGCTGCGGTATGCGGAGACACTAAAAGCAGCATAGTAGAACACAGAAGAAGCTTCTAAGTTGAAGTAATAGCCGGTAAGAAGTAGTACAATTCAAGTTTTAGGCGTCGATTATTCACTTTTTAGCCAGTTTTGGTGGCTTGGACATGACCTAGGACCTTAAGATTTTGCATGAAAAGAGGACTGGTAGCCGCGTTGCACGGGAGAATGTGAAATGTGTTCATATGTAGTAAAAACCTGAGAAATCCGTCCGTTTTCGTCATTTGTTATCGAATCGACTTAAAGCCAGATCGTCACATTGGCCGCTTTTCTCTCTGAGACCGTTACATTTATCGTCTACAAGGCTATGTCGCGTGCTGCGGTATGCGGAGACACTAAAAGCACCATAGTGGAACACAGAATAAGCTTCTAAGTTGAAGCAATGGCCAGTAAGAAGTAGTACAATTCAAGTTTGGCTATCGGTTATTGATCTTTAGCCGGCTTTGGTGCCTTGGACATGAGGTCGAACCTTAAGATTTTGCTTGAAAGAAGGACTAGCAGCTGCGTTGCACGGGAGTATGTGAAAAGGGTTCATAAGTTGTAAAAACCTGAGAAATCCGTCCGTTTTCGTCATTTGTTATCGAATCGACTTAAAGCCAGATCGTCACTATGGCCGCTTTTCTCTCTGAAATGATTACGTTTATCGTCTGCAAAGCTATGTCACTTGCTGCGGTATGCGGAGACACTAAAAACACCATAGTAGAACACAGAAGAAGCTTCTAAGTTGAAGCAATAAAAAGTAACAAGTAGTACAATTCAAGTATTAGTTGTCGATTATTTACTTTTTAGACGGCTTTATTGGCTTGGACATGACCTAGTACCTAAAGATTTTGCATGAAAGGAGGACTTGCAGCCGCGTTGCACGGGAGAATGTGAAAAGTGTTCATATGTACTAAAAACCTAAGAAATCCGTCCGTTTTCGTCATTTGTTATCGAATCGACTTAAAGCCAGATCGTCACATTGGCCGCATTTCTCTCTGAGCCGGTTACATTTATCGTCTGCAAAGCTATGTCGCGTGCTGCGGTATGCGGAGACACTAAAAGCACCATAGTAGAACACAGAAGAAGCTTCTAAGTTGAAGTAATAGCCAGTAAGAAGTAGTACAATTCAAGTTTTAGGCGTCGATTATTCACTTTTTAGCCAGTTTTGGTGGCTTGGACATGACCTAGGACCTTAAGATTTTGCATGAAAGGAAGACTGGTAGCCGCGTTGCACGGGAGAATGTGAAAGGTGTTTTTATGTAGTAAAAACCTGAGAAATCCGTCCGTTTTCGTCATTTGTTATCGAATCGACTTAAAGCCAGATCGTCACATTGGCCGCTTTTCTCTCTGAAATGGTTACGTTTATCGTCTGCAAGGCTATGTCACGTGCTGCGGTATGCGGAGACACTAAAAGCACCATAGTAGAACACAGAAGAAGCTTCTAAGTTGAAGCAATAAAAAGTAACGAGTAGTATAATTCAAGTATTAGTTGTCGATTATTCACTTTTTAACCAGCTTTATTGGCTTGGACATGACCTAGTACCTTAAGATTTTACATGAAAGGAGGATTAGCAGCCGCGTTGCACGGGAGAATGTGAAAAGTGTTCATATGTATTAAAAACCTGAGAAATCCGTCCGTTTTAGTCATTTGTTATCGATTCGACTTAAAGCCAGATCGCCACATTGGCCGCTTTTATCTCTGAGACGGTTACATTTATCGTCTGCAAAGCTATGTCGCGTGCTGCGGTATGCGGAGACACTAAAAGCACCATAGTAGAACACAGAAGAAGCTTCTAAGTTGAAGCAATAACCAGTACGAAGTAGAACAATTCAAGTATTAGTTGTCGATTATTCACTTTTTAGCCGGCTTTATTGGCTTGGACATGACCTAGTACCTTAAGATTTTGCTTGAAAGGAGGACTAGCAGCCGCGTTGCACGGGAGAATGTGAAAAGTGTTCATATGTACTAAAAACCTGAGAAAACCGTCCGTTTTCGTCATTTGTTATCGAATCGACTTAAAGCCAGATCGTCACATTGGCCGCTTTTCTCTCTGAGACGGTTACATTTATCGTCTGCAAAGCTAAGTCGCGTGCTGCGGTATGCGGAGACACTAAAAGCACCATAGTGGAACACAGAATAAGCTTCTAAGTTGAAGCAATGGCCAGTAAGAAGTAGTACAATTCAAGTTTTGGCTCTCGATTATTGATCTTTAGCCGGCTTTGGTGCCTTGGACATGAGGTCGAACCTCAAGATTTTGCTTGAAAGAAGGACTAGTAGCTGCGTTGCACGGGAGTATGTGAAAAGGGTTCATATGTAGTAAAAACCTGAGAAATCCGTCCGTTTTCGTCATTTGTTATCGAATCGACTTAAAGCCAGATCGTCACTATGGCCGCTTTTCTCTCTGAAATGGTTACGTTTATCGTCTGCAAAGCTATGTCACGTGCTGCGGTATGCGGAGACACTAAAAGCACCATAGTAGAACACAGAAGAAGCTTCTAAGTTGAAGCAATAAAAAGTAACAAGTAGTACAATTCAAGTATTAGTTGTCGATTATTCGCTTTTTAGCCGGCTTTATTGGCTTGGACATGACCTAGTACCTAAAGATTTTGCATGAAAGGAGGACTTGCAGCTGCGTTGCACGGGAGAATGTGAAAAGTGTTCATATGTAGCAAAAACCTGAGAAATCCGCCCGTTTTCGTCATTTGTTATCGAATCGACTTAAAGCCAGATCGTCACATTGGCCGCTTTTCTCTCTGAGACGGTTACATTTATCGTCTGCAAAGCTACGTCGCGTGCTGCGGTATGCGGAGACACTAAAAGCACCATAGTAGAACACAGAAGAAGCTTCTAAGTTGAAGTAATAGCCGGTAAGAAGTAGTACAATTCAAGTTTTAGGCGTCGATTATTCACTTTTTAGCCAGTTTTGGTGGCTTGGACATGACCTAGGACCTTAAGATTTTGCATGAAAGGAGGACTAGCAGCCGAGATGCACGGGAGAATGTGAAAAGTGTTCATATGTAGTAAAAACCTGAGAAATCCGTCCGTTTTCGTCTTTTGTTATCGAATCGACTTAAAGCCAGATCGTCACATTGGCCGTTTTTCTCTCTGAGACGGTTACATTTATCGTCTGCAAAGCTATGTCGCGTGCTGCGGTATGCGGAGACCTTAAAAGCACCATAGTAGAACACAGAATAAGCTTCTAAGTTGAAGCAATGGTCAGTAAGAAGTAGTACAATTCATGTTTTGGTTATCGATTATTGATTTTTAGCCGGCTTTGGTGCCTTGGACATGAGGTCGAACCTTAAGATTTTGCATGAAAAGAGGACTAGCAGCTGCGTTGCACGGGAGATTGTGAAAAGGGTTCATATGTAGTAAAAACCTGAGAAATCCGTCCGTTTTCTTCATTTGTTATCGAATCTACTTAAAGCCAGATCGTCACATTGGCCGCTTTTCCCTCTGAAACGGTTACGTTTATCGTCTGCAAAGCTATCTCACGTGCTGCGGTATGCGGAGACACTAAAAGCACCATAGTAGAACACAGAAGAAGCTTCTAAGTTGAAGTAATAGCCGGTAAGACGTAGTACAATTCAAGTTTTAGGCGTCGATTATTCACTTTTTAGCCAGTTTTGGTAGCTTGGACATGACCTAGGACCTTAAGATCTTGCATGAAAGGAGGACTAGCAGCCGCGTTGCATGGGAGAATGTGAAAAGTGTTCATATGTAGTAAAAACCTGAGAAATCCGTCCGTTTTCGTCATTTGTTATCGAATCGACTTAAAGCCAGATCGTCACATTGGCCGCTTTTCTCTCTGAGACGGTTACATTTATCGTCTGCAAAGCTATGTCGCGTGCTGCGGTATGCGGAGACACTAAAAGCACCATAGTATTACACAGAAGAAGCTTCTAAGCTGAAGCAATAGCCATAAGAAGCAGTACAATTCAAGTTTTGGTTATCGATTATTCACTTTTTAGGCGGCTTTGGTGCCTTGGACAAGAGGTGGAACCTTATGATTTTGCATGAAAGGAGGACTAGCAGCCGCGTTGCACGGGAAAATGTGAAAAGCGTTCATATGTAGTAAAAACCTGAGAAATCCGCCCGTTTTCGTCAATTGTTATCGAATCTACTTAAAGCCAGATCGTCACATTGGCCGCTCTTCTCTCTGAATCGGTTACATTTATCGTCTTCAAAGCTATGTCGCGTGCTGCGGTATGCGGAGATACTAAAAGCACCATAGTAGAACACAGAATAAGCTTCTAAGTTGAAACAATAGCCAGTAAGAAGTAGTACAATTCAAGTTTTAATTGTCGATTGTTCACATTTTAGCCGGCTTTGGTGGCTTGGACATGACCTGGGACCTTAATATTTTGCATGAAAGGAGGACTAGCAGCCGCGGTGCACGGGAGAATGTGAAAAGTGTTCATATGTAGTAAAAACCTGAGAAATCCGTCCGTTTTCGTCTTTTGTTATCGAATCGACTTAAAGCCAGATCGTCACATTGGCCGCTTTTCTCTCTGAGACGGTTACATTTATCGTCTGCAAAGCTATGTCGCGTGCTGCGGTATGCGGAGACACTAAAAGCAGCATAGTAGAACACAGAAGAAGCTTCTAAGTTGAAGTAATAGCCAGTAAGAATTAGTACAATTCAAGTTTTAGGCGTCGATTATTCACTTTTTAGCCAGTTTGGTGGCTTGGACATGACCTAGGACCTTAAGATTTTGCATGAAAGGAGGACTAGTAGAAGCGTTGCACGGGAGAATGTGAGAGGTTTTCATATGTAGTAAAAACCTGAGAAATCCGTCCGTTTTCGTCATTTGTTATCGAATCGACTTAAAGCCAGATCGTCACATTGGCCGCTTTTCTCTCTGAGACGGATACATTTATCGTCTGCAAAGCTATGTCGCGTGCTGCGGTATGTGGTGACACTAAAAGCACCATAGTAGAACACAGAAGAAGCTTCTATGTTGTAGTAATAGCCAGTAAGAAGTAGTACAATTCTAGTTTTAGGCGTCGATTATTCACTTTTTAGCCGTCTTTGGTGGCTTGGACATGACCTAGGACCTTAAGATTTTGCATGAAAGGAGGACTAGCAGCCGCGTTGCACGGGAAAATATGAAAAGTGTTCATATGTAGTAAAAACCTGAGATATCCTTCCGCTTTCGTCATTTGTTATAGAATCGACTTAAAGCCAGATCGTCACATTCGCCGCTTTTCTCTCTGAGACGGTTACATTTATCGTCTGCAAAGCTATGTCGCGTGCTGCGGTATGCGGAGACCTTAAAAGCACCATAGTAGAACACAGAATAAGCTTCTAAGTTGAAGCAATGGTCAGTAAGAAGTAGTACAATTCATGTTTTGGTTATCGATTATTGATTTTTAGCTGGCTTTGGTGCCTTGGACATGAGGTCGAACCTTAAGATTTTGCATGAAAGGAGGACTAGCAGCTGCGTTGCACGGGAGATTGTGAAAAGGGTTCATATGTAGTAAAAACCTGAGAAATCCGTCCGTTTTCTTCATTTGTTATCGAATCTACTTAAAGCCAGATCGTCACATTGGCCGCTTTTCTCTCTGAAACGGTTACGTTTATCGTCTGCAAAGCTATCTCACGTGCTGCGGTATGCGGAGACTCTAAAAGCACCATAGTAGAACACAGAAGAAGCTTCTAAGTTGAAGTAATAGCCGGTAAGACGTAGTACAATTCAAGTTTTAGGCGTCGATTATTCACTTTTTAGCCAGTTTTGGTGGCTTGGACATGACCTAGGACCTTAAGATCTTGCATGAAAGGAGGACTAGCAGCCGCGTTGCATGGGAGAATGTGAAAAGTGTTCATATGTACTAAAAACCTGAGAAATCCGTCCGTTTTCGTCATTTGTTATCGAATCGACTTAAAGCCAGATCGTCACATTGGCCGCTTTTCTCTCTGAGACGGTTACATTTATCGTCTGCAAAGCTATGTCGCGTGCTGCGGTATGCGGAGACACTAAAAGCACCATAGTATTACACAGAAGAAGCTTCTAAGCTGAAGCAATAGCCATAAGAAGCAGTACAATTCAAGTTTTGGTTATCGATTATTCACTTTTTAGGCGGCTTTGGTGCCTTGGACAAGAGGTGGAACCTTATGATTTTGCATGAAAGGAGGACTAGCAGCCGCGTTGCACGGGAAAATGTGAAAAGCGTTCATATGTAGTAAAAACCTGAGAAATCCGCCCGTTTTCGTCAATTGTTATCGAATCTACTTAAAGCCAGATCGTCACATTGGCCGCTCTTCTCTCTGAATCGGTTACATTTATCGTCTTCAAAGCTATGTCGCGTGCTGCGGTATGCGGAGATACTAAAAGCACCATAGTAGAACACAGAATAAGCTTCTAAGTTGAAACAATAGCCAGTAAGAAGTAGTACAATTCAAGTTTTAATTGTCGATTATTCACATTTTAGCCGGCTTTGGTGGCTTGGACATGACCTGGGACCTTAATATTTTGCATGAAAGGAGGACTAGCAGCCGCGGTGCACGGGAGAATGTGAAAAGTGTTCATATGTAGTAAAAACCTGAGAAATCCGTCCGTTTTCGTCTTTTGTTATCGAATCGACTTAAAGCCAGATCGTCACATTGGCCGCTTTTCTCTCTGAGACGGTTACATTTATCGTCTGCAAAGCTATGTCGCGTGCTGCGGTATGCGGAGACACTAAAAGCAGCATAGTAGAACACAGAAGAAGCTTCTAAGTTGAAGTAATAGCCAGTAAGAATTAGTACAATTCAAGTTTTAGGCGTCGATTATTCACTTTTTAGCCAGTTTGGTGGCTTGGACATGACCTAGGACCTTAAGATTTTGCATGAAAGGAGGACTAGTAGAAGCGTTGCACGGGAGAATGTGAGAGGTGTTCATATGTAGTAAAAACCTGAGAAATCCGTCCGTTTTCGTCATTTGTTATCGAATCGACTTAAAGCCAGATCGTCACATTGGCCGCTTTTCTCTCTGAGACGGATACATTTATCGTCTGCAAAGCTATGTCGCGTGCTGCGGTATGTGGTGACACTAAAAGCACCATAGTAGAACACAGAAGAAGCTTCTATGTTGTAGTAATAGCCAGTAAGAAGTAGTACAATTCTAGTTTTAGGCGTCGATTATTCACTTTTTAGCCGTCTTTGGTGGCTTGGACATGACCTAGGACCATAAGATTTTGCATGAAAGGAGGACTAGCAGCCGCGTTGCACGGGACAATATGAAAAGTGTTCATATGTAGTAAAAACCTGAGATATCCTTCCGCTTTCGTCATTTGTTATAGAATCGACTTAAAGCCAGATCGTCACATTCGCCGCTTTTCTCTCTGAGACGGTTACATTTATCGTCTGCAAAGCTATGTCGCGTGCTGCGGTATGCGGAGACACTAAAAGCACCATAGTATTACACAGAAGAAGCTTCTAAGCTGAAGCAATAGCCATAAGAAGCAGTACAATTCAAGTTTTGGTTATCGATTATTCACTTTTTAGGCGGCTTTGGTGCCTTGGACAAGAGGTGGAACCTTATGATTTTGCATGAAAGGAGGACTAGCAGCCGCGTTGCACGGGAAAATGTGAAAAGCGTTCATATGTAGTAAAAACCTGAGAAATCCGCCCGTTTTCGTCAATTGTTATCGAATCTACTTAAAGCCAGATCGTCACATTGGCCGCTTTTCTCTCTGAGACGGTTACATTTATCGTCTGCAAAGCTACGTCGCGTGCTGCGGTATGCGGAGACACTAAAAGCACCATAGTAGAACACAGAAGAAGCTTCTAAGTTGAAGTAATAGCCGGTAAGAAGTAGTACAATTCAAGTTTTAGGCGTCGATTATTCACTTTTTAGCCAGTTTTGGTGGCTTGGACATGACCTAGGACCTTAAGATTTTGCATGAAAGGAGGACTAGCAGCCGAGATGCACGGGAGAATGTGAAAAGTGTTCATATGTAGTAAAAACCTGAGAAATCCGTCCGTTTTCGTCTTTTGTTATCGAATCGACTTAAAGCCAGATCGTCACATTGGCCGTTTTTCTCTCTGAGACGGTTACATTTATCGTCTGCAAAGCTATGTCGCGTGCTGCGGTATGCGGAGACCTTAAAAGCACCATAGTAGAACACAGAAGAAGCTTCTAAGTTGAAGCAATGGTCAGTAAGAAGTAGTACAATTCATGTTTTGGTTATCGATTATTGATTTTTAGCCGGCTTTGGTGCCTTGGACATGAGGTCGAACCTTAAGATTTTGCATGAAAGGAGGACTAGCAGCTGCGTTGCACGGGAGATTGTGAAAAGGGTTCATATGTATTAAAAACCTGAGAAATCCGTCCGTTTTCTTCATTTGTTATCGAATCTACTTAAAGCCAGATCGTCACATTGGCCGCTTTTCCCTCTGAAACGGTTACGTTTATCGTCTGCAAAGCTATCTCACGTGCTGCGGTATGCGGAGACACTAAAAGCACCATAGTAGAACACAGAAGAAGCTTCTAAGTTGAAGTAATAGCCGGTAAGACGTAGTACAATTCAAGTTTTAGGCGTCGATTATTCACTTTTTAGCCAGTTTTGGTAGCTTGGACATGACCTAGGACCTTAAGATCTTGCATGAAAGGAGGACTAGCAGCCGCGTTGCATGGGAGAATGTGAAAAGTGTTCATATGTAGTAAAAACCTGAGAAATCCGTCCGTTTTCGTCATTTGTTATCGAATCGACTTAAAGCCAGATCGTCACATTGGCCGCTTTTCTCTCTGAGACGGTTACATTTATCGTCTGCAAAGCTATGTCGCGTGCTGCGGTATGCGGAGACACTAAAAGCACCATAGTATTACACAGAAGAAGCTTCTAAGCTGAAGCAATAGCCATAAGAAGCAGTACAATTCAAGTTTTGGTTATCGATTATTCACTTTTTAGGCGGCTTTGGTGCCTTGGACAAGAGGTGGAACCTTATGATTTTGCATGAAAGGAGGACTAGCAGCCGCGTTGCACGGGAAAATGTGAAAAGCGTTCATATGTAGTAAAAACCTGAGAAATCCGCCCGTTTTCGTCAATTGTTATCGAATCTACTTAAAGCCAGATCGTCACATTGGCCGCTCTTCTCTCTGAATCGGTTACATTTATCGTCTTCAAAGCTATGTCGCGTGCTGCGGTATGCGGAGATACTAAAAGCACCATAGTAGAACACAGAATAAGCTTCTAAGTTGAAGCAATAGCCAGTAAGAAGTAGTACAATTCAAGTTTTAATTGTCGAATATTCACATTTTAGCCGGCTTTGGTGGCTTGGACATGACCTGGGACCTTAATATTTTGCATGAAAGGAGGACTAGCAGCCGCGGTGCACGGGAGAATGTGAAAAGTGTTCATATGTAGTAAAAACCTGAGAAATCCGTCCGTTTCGTCATTTGTTATCGAATCGACTTAAAGCCAGATCGTCACTATTGCCGCTTTTCTCTCTGAGACGGTTACATTTATCGTCTGCATAGCTATGTCGCGTGCTGCGGTATGCGGTGACACTAAAAGCACCATAGTAGAACACAGAAGAAGCTTCTATGTTGTAGTAATAGCCAGTAAGAAGTAGTACAATTCAAGTTTTAGGCGTCGATTATTCACTTTTTAGCCGGCTTTATTGGCTTGGACATGACCTATTACCTTAAGATTTTGCATGAAAGGAGGACTTGCAGAAGCGTTGCACGGGAGAATGTGAAAAGTGTTCCTATGTACTAAAAACATGAGAAAAACGTCCGTTTTCGTCATTTGTTATCGAATCGACTTAAAGCCAGATCGTCACATTGGCCGCTTTTCTCTCTGAGACCGTTACATTTATCGTCTACAAGGCTATGTCGCGTGCTGCGGTATGCGGAGACACTAAAAGCAGCATAGTAGAACACAGAAGAAGCTTCTAAGTTGAAGTAATTGCCAGTAAGAAGTAGTACAATTCAAGTTTTAGGCGTCGATTATTCACTTTTTAGCCAGTTTTGTTGGCTTGGACATGACCTAGGACCTTAAGATTTTGCATGAAAGGAGAACTGGTAGCCGCGTTGCACGGGAGAATGTGAAATGTGTTCATATGTAGTAAAAACCTGAGATATCCATCCGTTTTCGTCATTTGTTAACGAATCGACTTAAAGCCAGATCGTCACATTGGCCGCTTTTCTCTCTGAGACGGTTACATTTATCGTCTGCAAAGCTATGTCGCGTGCTGTGGTATGCGGAGACACTAAAAGCACCATAGTAGAACACAGAAGAAGCTTCTAAAATGAAGTAATAGCCAGTAAGAAGTAGTACAATTCAAGTTTTGGGCGTCCATTATTCACTTTTTAGCCGGCTTTGGTGGTTTGGACATGACCTAGGACTTTAAGATTTTGCATGAGAGTAGGACTAGCAGCCGCGTTGCACGGGAGAATGTGAAAAGTGTTCATATGTAGTAAAAAGCTGAGAAATCCGTCCGTTTTCGTCATTTGTTATCGAATCGACTTAAAGCCAGATCGTCACATTGGCCGCTTTTCTCTCTGAGACGGTTACATTTATCGTCTGCAAAGCTATGTCGCGTGCTGCGGTATGCGGAGACACTAAAAGCACCATAGTGGAACACAGAATAAGCTTCTAAGTTGAAGCAATGGCCAGTAAGAAGTAGTACAATTTAAGTTTGGCTATCGATTATTGATCTTTAGCCGGCTTTGGTGCCTTGGACATGAGGTCGAACCTTAAGATTTTGCTTGAAAGAAGGACTAGCAGCTGCGTTGCACGGGAGTATGTGAATAGGGTTCATATGTTGTAAAAACCTGAGAAATCCGTCCGTTTTCGTCATTTGTTATCGAATCGACTTAAAGCCAGATCGTCACATTGGACGCTTTTCTCTCTGAAATGGTTACGTTTATCGTCTGCAAAGCTATGTCACGTGCTGCGGTATGCGGAGACACTAAAAACACCATAGTAGAACACAGAAGAAGCTTCTAAGTTGAAGCAATAAAAAGTAACAAGTAGTACAATTCAAGTATTAGTTGTCGATTATTTACTTATTTGGCCGGCTTTATTGGCTTGGACATGACCTAATACCTAAAGATTTTGCATGAAAGGAGGACTTGCAGCCGCGTTGCACGGGAGAATGTGAAAAGTGTTCATATGTACTAAAAACCTAAGAAATCCGTCCGTTTTCGTCATTTGTTATCGAATCGACTTAAAGCCAGATCGTCACATTGGCCGCTTTTCTCTCTGAGCCGGTTACATTTATCGTCTGCAAAGCTATGTCGCGTCCTGCGGTATGCGGAGACACTAAAAGCACCATAGTAGAACACAGAAGAAGCTTCTATGTTGTAGTAATAGCCAGTAAGAAGTAGTACAATTCAAGTTTTAGGCGTCGATTATTCACTTTTTAGCCAGTTCTGGTGGCTTGGACATGACCTAGGACCTTAAGATTTTGCATGAAAGGAGGACTGGTAGCCGCGTTGCACGGGTGAATGTGAAAGGTGTTCATATGTAGTAAAAACCTGAGAAATCCGTCCGTTTTCGTCATTTGTTATCGAATCGACTTAAAGCCAGATCGTCACATTGGCCGCTTTTCTCTCTGAGACCGTTACATTTATCGTCTACAAGGCTATGTCGCGTGCTGCGGTATGCGGAGACACTAAAAGCAGCATAGTAGAACACAGAAGAAGCTTCTAAGTTGAAGTAATTGCCAGTAAGAAGTAGTACAATTCAAGTTTTAGGCGTCGATTATTCACTTTTTAGCCAGTTTTGGTGGCTTGGACATGACCTAGGACCTTAAGATTTTGCATGAAAGGAGGACTGGTAGCCGCGTTGCACGGGAGAATGTGAAATGTGTTCATATGTAGTAAAAACCTGAGATATCCATCCGTTTTCGTCGTTTGTTAACGAATCGACTTAAAGCCAGATCGTCACATTGGCCGCTTTTCTCTCTGAGACGGTTACATTTATCGTCTGCAAAGCTATGTCGCGTGCTGTGGTATGCGGAGACACTAAAAGCACCATAGTAGAACACAGAAGAAGCTTCTAAAATGAAGTAATAGCCAGTAAGAAGTAGTACACTTCAAGTTTTGGGCGTCGATTATTCACTTTTTAGCCGGCTTTGGTGGTTTGGACATGACCTAGGACTTTAAGATTTTGCATGAAAGTAGGACTAGCAGCCGCGTTGCACGGGAGAATGTGAAAAGTGTTCATATGTAGTAAAAAGCTGAGAAATCCGTCCGTTTTCGTCATTTGTTATCGAATCGACTTAAAGCCAGATCGTCACATTGGCCGCTTTTCTCTCTGAGACGGTTACATTTATCGTCTGCAAAGCTATGTCGCGTGCTGCGGTATGCGGAGACACTAAAAGCACCATAGTGGAACACAGAATAAGCTTCTAAGTTGAAGCAATGGCCAGTAAGAAGTAGTACAATTCAAGTTTGGCTATCGATTATTGATCTTTAGCCGGCTTTGGTGCCTTGGACATGAGGTCGAACCTTAAGATTTTGCTTGAAAGAAGGACTAGCAGCTGCGTTGCACGGGAGTATGTGAATAGGGTTCATATGTTGTAAAAACCTGAGAAATCCGTCCGTTTTCGTCATTTGTTATCGAATCGACTTAAAGCCAGATCGTCACTATGGCCGCTTTTCTCTCTGAAATGGTTACGTTTATCGTCTGCAAAGCTATGTCACGTGCTGCGGTATGCGGAGACACTAAAAACACCATAGTAGAACACAGAAGAAGCTTCTAAGTTGAAGCAATAAAAAGTAACAAGTAGTACAATTCAAGTATTAGTTGTCGATTATTTACTTTTTAGCCGGCTTTATTGGCTTGGACATGACCTAGTACCTAAAGATTTTGCATGAAAGGAGGACTTGCAGCCGCGTTGCACGGGAGATTGTGAAAAGTGTTCATATGTACTAAAAACCTAAGAAATCCGTCCGTTTTCGTCATTTGTTATCGAATCGACTTAAAGCCAGATCGTCACATTGGCCGCTTTTCTCTCTGAGCCGGTTACATTTATCGTCTGCAAAGCTATGTCGCGTGCTGCGGTATGCGGAGACACTAAAAGCACCATAGTAGAACACAGAAGAAGCTTCTAAGTTGAAGCAATAACCAGTACGAAGTAGAACAATTCAAGTATTAGTTGTCGATTATTCACTTTTTAGCCGGCTTTATTGGCTTGGACATGACCTAGTACCTTAAGATTTTGCTTGAAAGGAGGACTAGCAGCCGCGTTGCACGGGAGAATGTGAAAAGTGTTCATATGTACTAAAAACCTGAGAAATCCATCTGTTTTCGTCATTTGTTATCGAATCGACTTAAAGCCAGATCGTCACATTGGCCGCTTTTCTCTCTGAGACGGTTACATTTATCGTCTGCAAAGCTATGTCGCGTGCTGCGTATGCGGAGACACTAAAAGCACCATAGTGGAACACAGAATAAGCTTCTAAGTTGAAACGATGGCCAGTAAGAAGTAGTACAATTCAAGTCTTGGCTATCGATTATTGATCTTTAGCCGGCTTTGGTGCCTTGGACATGAGGTCGAACCTTAAGATTTTGCTTGAAAGGAGGACTAGCAGCTGCGTTGCACGGGAGAATGTCAAAAGGGTTCATATGTAGTAAAAACTTGAGAAATCCGTCCGTTTTCGTCATTTGTTATCGAATCGACTTAAAGCCAGATCGTCACTATGGCCGCTTTTCTCTCTCAAATGGTTACGTTTATCGTCTGCAAGGCTATGTCGCGTGCTGCGGTATGCGGAGACACTAAAAGCAGCATAGTAGAACACAGAAGAAGCTTCTAAGTTGAAGTAATAGCCAGTAAGAAGTAGTACAATTCAAGTTTTAGGCGTCGATTATTCACTTTTTAGCCAGTTTTGGTGGCTTGGACATGACCTAGGACCTTAAGATTTTCCATGAAAGGAGGACTGGTAGCCGCGTTGCACGGGAGAATGTGAAAGGTGTTCATATGTAGTAAGAACCTGTGATATCCGTCCGTTTTCGTCAATTGTTAACGAATCGACTTAAAGCCAGATCGTCACATTGGCCGCTTTTCTCTCTGAGACGGTTACATTTATCGTCTGCAAAGCTATGTCGCGTGCTGCGGTATGCGGAGACACTAAAAGCACCATAGTAGAACACAGAAGAAGCTTCTAAGTTGAAGCAATAAAAAGTAACAAGTAGTACAATTCAAGTATTAGTTGTCGATTATTCGCTTTTTAGCCGGCTTTATTGGCTTGGACATGACCTAGTACCTAAAGATTTTGCAAGAAAGGAGGACTTGCAGCTGCCTTGCACGGGAGAATGTGAAAAGTGTTCATATGTAGCAAAAACCTGAGAAATCCGTCCGTTTTCGTCATTTGTTATCGAATCGACTTAAAGCCAGATCGTCACATTGGCCGCTTTTCTCTCTGAGACGGTTACATTTATCGTCTGCAAAGCTATCTCGCGTGCTGCGGTATGCGGTGACACTAAAAGCACCATAGTAGAACACAGAAGAAGCTTCTATGTTGTAGTAATAGCCAGTAAGAAGTTGTACAATTCAAGTTTTAGGCGTCGATTATTCACTTTTTAGCCGTCTTTGGTGGCTTGGACATGACCTAGGACCTTAAGATTTTGCATGAAAGAAGGACTAGCAGCCGCGTTGCACGGGAGAATGTGAAAAGTGTTCATATGTAGTAAAAACCTGAGAAATCCTTCCGTTTTCGTCATTTGTTATAGAATCGACTTAAAGCCAGATCGTCACATTCGCCGCTTTTCTCTCTGAGACGGTTACATTTATCGTCTGCAAAGCTATGTCGCGTGCTGCGGTATGCGGAGACCTTAAAAGCACCATAGTATTACACAGAAGAAGCTTCTAAGCTGAAGCAATAGCCATAAGAAGCAGTACAATTCAAGATTTGGTTATCGATTATTCACTTTTTAGGTGGCTTTGGTGCCTTGGACAATGGGTGGAACCATATGATTTTGCATGAAAGGAGGACTAGCAGCCGCGTTGCACGGGAAAATGTGAAAAGCGTTCATATGTAGTAAAAACCTGAGAAATCCGCCCGTTTTCGTCAATTGTTATCGAATCTACTTAAAGCCATATCGTCACATTGGCCGCTCTTCTCTCTGAATCGGTTACATTTATCGTCTTCAAAGCTATGTCGCGTGCTGCGGTATGCGGAGACACTAAAAGCACCATAGTAGAACACAGAATAAGCTTCTAAGTTGAAGCAATAGCCAGTAAGAAGTAGTACAATTCAAGTTTTAATTGTCGATTATTCACATTTTAGCCGGCTTTAGTGGCTTGGACATGACCTGGGACTTTAATATTTTGCATGAAAGGAGGACTAGCAGCCGCGGTGCACGGGAGAATGTGAAAAGTGTTCATATGTAGTAAAAACCTGAGAAATCCGTCCGTTTTCGTCATTTGTTATCGAATCGACTTAAAGCCAGATCGTCACATTGGCCGCTTTTCTATCTGAGACGGTTACGTTTATCGTCTGCAAAACTATGTCACGTGCTGCGGTATGCGGAGACACTAAAAGCACCATAGTAGAACACAGAAGAAGCTTCTAAGTTGAAGCAATAGCCATAAGAAGCAGTACAATTCAAGTTTTGGTTATCGATTATTGTTTTTTAGCGGCTTTGGTGCCTTGGACAAGAGGTGGAACCTTAAGATTTTGCATGAAAGGTGGACTAGCAGCTGCGTTGCACGGGAGAATGTGAAAAGTGTTCATATGTAGTAAATACCTGAGAAATCCGTCCGTTTTCGTCATTTGTTATCGAATCGACTTAAAGCCAGATCGTCACATTGGCCGCTTTTCTCTCTGAGACGGTTACATTTATCGTTTGCAAAGCTATGTCGCGTGCTGCGGTATGCAGAGACACTAAAAGCACCATAGTAGAACACAGAAGAAGCTTCTATGTTGAAGTAATAGCCATAAGAAGTAGTACAATTCAAGTTTTAGGCGTCGATTATTCACTTTTTAGCCGGCTTTGGTGGCTTGGACATGACCTACGACCTTAAGATTTTGCATGAAAGGAGGACTAGTAGAAGCGTTGCACGGGAGAATGTGAGAGGTGTTCATATGTAGTAAAAACCTGAGAAATCCGTCCGTTTTCGTCATTTGTTATCGAATCGACTTAAAGCCAGATCGTCACATTGGCCGCTTTTCTCTCTGAGACGGTTACATTTATCGTCTGCAAAGCTATGTCGCGTTCTGCGGTATGCGGAGACACTAAAAGCACCATAGTAGAACACAGAAGAAGCTTCTATGTTGTAGTAATAGCCAGTAAGAAGTAGTACAATTCAAGTTTTAGGCGTCGATTATTCACTTTTTAGCCGTCTTTGGTGGCTTGGACATGACCTAGAACCTTAAGATTATGCATGAAAGGAGGACTTGCAGCCGCGTTGCACGGGAGAATGTGAAAAGTGTTCATATGTACTAAAAACCTGAGAAATCCGTCCGTTTTCGTCATTTGTTATCGAATCGACTTAAAGCCAGATCGTCACATAGGCCGCTTTTCTCTCAGAGACGGTTACATTTATCGTCTGCAAAGCTACGTCGCGTGCTGCGGTATGCGGAGACACTAAAAGCACCATAGTAGAACACAGAAGAAGCTTCTAAGTTGAAGTAATAGCCGGTAAGAAGTAGTACAATTCAAGTTTTAGGCGTCGATTATTCACTTTTTAGCCAGTTTTGGTGGCTTGGGCATAACCTAGGACCTTAAGATTTTGCATGAATGGAGGACTAGCAGCCGCGTTGCATGGGAGAATGTGAAAAGTGTTCATATGTAGTAAAAACCTGAGAAATCCGTCCGTTTTCGTCTTTTGTTATCGAATCGACTTAAAGCCAGATCGTCACATTGGCCGCTTTTCTCTCTGAGACGGTTACACTTATCGTCTGCAAAGCTATGTCGCGTGCTGCGGTATGCGGAGACACTAAAAGCAGCATAGTAGAACACAGAAGAAGCTTCTAAGTTGAAGTAATAGCCAGTAAGAATAAGTACAATTCAAGTTTTAGGCGTCGATTATTCACTTTTTAGCCAGTTTGGTGGCTTGGACATGACCTAGGACCTTAAGATTTTGCATGAAAGGAGGACTAGTAGAAGCGTTGCACGGGAGAATGTGAGAGGTGTTCATATGTAGTAAAAACCTGAGAAATCCGTCCGTTTTCGTCATTTGTTATCGAATCGACTTAAAGCCAGATCGTCACATTGGCCGCTTTTCTCTCTGAGACGGTTACATTTATCGTCTGCAAAGCTATGTCGCGTTCTGCGGTATGCGGAGACACTAAAAGCACCATAGTAGAACACAGAAGAAGCTTCTATGTTGTAGTAATAGCCAGTAAGAAGTAGTACAATTCAAGTTTTAGGCGTCGATTATTCACTTTTTAGCCGTCTTTGGTGGCTTGGACATGACCTAGAACCTTAAGATTATGCATGAAAGGAGGACTATCAGCCGCGTTGCACGGGAGAATGTGAAAAGTGTTCATATGTAGTAAAAATCTGAGAAATCCTTCCGTTTTCATCATTTGTTATAGAATCGACTTAAAGCCAGATCGTCACATTCGCCGCTTTTCTCTCTGAGACGGTTACATTTATCTTCTGCAAAGCTATGTCGCGTGCTGCGGTATGCGGAGACCTTAAAAGCACCATAGTAGAACACAGAATAAGCTTCTAAGTTGAAGCAATGGTCAGTAAGAAGTAGTACAATTCATGTTTTGGTTATCGATTATTGATTTTTAGCCGGCTTTGGTGCCTTGGACATGAGGTCGAACCTTAAGATTTTGCATGAAAGGAGGACAAGCAGCTGCGTTGCACGGGAGATTGTGAAAAGGGTTCATATGTAGTAAAAACCTGAGAAATCCGTCCGTTTTCGTCATTTGTTATCGAATCGACTTAAAGCCAGATCGTCACATTGGCCGCTTTTCTCTCTGAGACGGTTACATTTATCGTCTGCAAAGCTATGTCGCGTGCTGCGGTATGCGGAGACACTAAAAGCACCATAGTATTACACAGAAGAAGCTTCTAAGCTGAAGCAATAGCCATAAGAAGCAGTACAATTCAAGTTTTGGTTATCGATTATTCACTTTTTAGGCGGCTTTATTGGCTTGGACATGACCTATTACCTTAAGATTTTGCATGAAAGGAGGATTAGCAGCCGCGTTGCACGGGAGAATGTGAGAGGTGTTCATATGTAGTAAAAACCTGAGAAATCCTTCCGTTTTCGTCATTTGTTATAGAATCGACTTAAAGCCAGATCGTCACATTCGCCGCTTTTCTCTCTGAGACGGTTACATTTATCGTCTGAAAGCTATGTCGCGTGCTGCGGTATGCGGAGAGCTTAAAAGCACCATAGTATTACACAGAAGAAGCTTCTAAGCTGAAGCAATAGCCATAAGAAGCAGTACAATTCAAGTTTTGGTTATCGATTATTCACTTTTTAGGCGGCTTTGGTGCCTTGGACAATGGGTGGAACCATATGATTTTGCATGAAAGGAGGACTAGCAGCCGCGTTGCACGGGAAAATGTGAAAAGCGTTCATATGTAGTAAAAACCTGAGAAATCCGCCCGTTTTCGTCAATTGCTATCGAATCTACTTAAAGCCAGATCGTCACATTGGCCGCTCTTCTCTCTGAATCGGTTACATTTATCGTCTTCAAAGCTATGTCGCGTGCTGCGGTATGCGGAGATACTAAAAGCACCATAGTAGAACACAGAATAAGCTTCTAAGTTGAAGCAATAGCCAGTAAGAAGTAGTACAATTCAAGTGTTAGTTGTCGATTATTCACATTTTAGCCGGCTTTGGTGGCTTGGACATGACCTGGGACCTTAATATTTTGCATGAAAGGAGGACTAGCAGCCGCGGTGCACGGGAGAATGTGAAAAGTGTTCATATGTAGTAAAAACCTGAGAAATCCGTCCGTTTTCGTCATTTGTTATCGAATCGACTTAAAGCCAGATCGTCACATTGGCCGCTTTTCTCTCTGAGACGGTTACGTTTATCGTCTGCAAAACTTTGTCACGTGCTGCGGTATGCGGAGACACTAAAAGCACCATAGTAGAACACAGAAGAAGCTTCTAAGTTGAAGCAATAGCCATAAGAAGCAGTACAATTCAAGGTTTGGTTATCGATTATTGTTTTTTAGCGGCTTTGGTGCCTTGGACAAGAGGTGGAACCTTAAGATTTTGCATGAAAGGTGGACTAGCAGCTGCGTTGCACGGGAGAATGTGAAAAGTGTTCATATGTAGTAAATACCTGAGAAATCCGCCCGTTTTCGTCAATTGTTATCGAATCTACTTAAAGCCAGATCGTCACATTGGCCGCTCTTCTCTCTGAATCGGTTACATTTATCGTCTTCAAAGCTATGTCGCGTGCTGCGGTATGCGGAGATACTAAAAGCACCATAGTAGAACACAGAATAAGCTTCTAAGTTGAAGCAATAGCCAGTAAGAAGTAGTACAATTCAAGTGTTAGTTGTCGATTATTCACATTTTAGCCGGCTTTGGTGGCTTGGACATGACCTGGGACCTTAATATTTTGCATGAAAGGAGGACTAGCAGCCGCGGTGCACGGGAGAATGTGAAAAGTGTTCATATGTAGTAAAAACCTGAGAAATCCGTCCGTTTTCGTCATTTGTTATCGAATCGACTTAAAGCCAGATCGTCACATTGGCCGCTTTTCTCTCTGAGACGGTTACGTTTATCGTCTGCAAAACTATGTCACGTGCTGCGGTATGCGGAGACACTAAAAGCACCATAGTAGAACACAGAAGAAGCTTCTAAGTTGAAGCAATAGCCATAAGAAGCAGTACAATTCAAGGTTTGGTTATCGATTATTGTTTTTTAGCGGCTTTGGTGCCTTGGACAAGAGGTGGAACCTTAAGATTTTGCATGAAAGGTGGACTAGCAGCTGCGTTGCACGGGAGAATGTGAAAAGTGTTCATATGTAGTAAATACCTGAGAAATCCGTCCGTTTTCGTCATTTGTTATCGAAACGACTTAAAGCCAGATCGTCACATTGGCCGCTTTTCTCTCTGAGACGGTTACATTTATCGTTTGCAAAGCTATGTCGGGTGCTGCGGTATGCAGAGACACTAAAAGCACCATAGTAGAACACAGAAGAAGCTTCTATGTTGAAGTAATAGCCATAAGAAGTAGTACAATTCAAGTTTTAGGCGTCGATTATTCACTTTTTAGCCGGCTTTGGTGGCTTGGACATGACCTACGACCTTAAGATTTTGCATGAAAGGAGGACTTGCAGCCGCGTTGCACGGGAGAATGTGAAAAGTGTTCATATGTACTAAAAACCTGAGAAATCCGTCCGTTTTCGTCATTTGTTATCGAATCGACTTAAAGCCAGATCGTCACATAGGCCGCTTTTCTCTCTGAGACGGTTACATTTATCGTCTGCAAAGCTACGTCGCGTGCTGCGGTATGCGGAGACACTAAAAGCACCATAGTAGAACACAGAAGAAGCTTCTAAGTTGAAGTAATAGCCGGTAAGAAGTAGTACAATTCAAGTTTTAGGCGTCGATTATTCACTTTTTAGCCAGTTTTGGTGGCTTGGGCATAACCTAGGACCTTAAGATTTTGCATGAATGGAGGACTAGCAGCCGCGTTGCACGGGAGAATGTGAAAAGTGTTCATATGTAGTAAAAACCTGAGAAATCCGTCCGTTTTCGTCTTTTGTTATCGAATCGACTTAAAGCCAGATCGTCACATTGGCCGCTTTTCTCTCTGAGACGGTTACACTTATCGTCTGCAAAGCTATGTCGCGTGCTGCGGTATGCAGAGACACTAAAAGCAGCATAGTAGAACACAGAAGAAGCTTCTAAGTTGAGGTAATAGCCAGTAAGAATTAGTACAATTCAAGTTTTAGGCGTCGATTATTCACTTTTTAGCCAGTTTGGTGGCTTGGACATGACCTAGGACCTTAAGATTTTGCATGAAAGGAGGACTAGTAGAAGCGTTGCACGGGAGAATGTGAGAGGTGTTCATATGTAGTAAAAACCTGAGAAATCCGTCCGTTTTCGTCATTTGTTATCGAATCGACTTAAAGCCAGATCGTCACATTGGCCGCTTTTCTCTCTGAGACGGTTACATTTATCGTCTGCAAAGCTATGTCGCGTTCTGCGGTATGCGGAGACACTAAAAGCACCATAGTAGAACACAGAAGAAGCTTCTATGTTGTAGTAATAGCCAGTAAGAAGTAGTACAATTCAAGTTTTAGGCGTCGATTATTCACTTTTTAGCCGTCTTTGGTGGCTTGGACATGACCTAGAACCTTAAGATTATGCATGAAAGGAGGACTATCAGCCGCGTTGCACGGGAGAATGTGAAAAGTGTTCATATGTAGTAAAAATCTGAGAAATCCTTCCGTTTTCGTCATTTGTTATAGAATCGACTTAAAGCCAGATCGTCACATTCGCCGCTTTTCTCTCTGAGACGGTTACATTTATCGTCTGCAAAGCTATGTCGCGTGCTGCGGTATGCGGAGACCTTAAAAGCACCATAGTAGAACACAGAATAAGCTTCTAAGTTGAAGCAATGGTCAGTAAGAGGTAGTACAATTCATGTTTTGGTTATCGATTATTGATTTTTAGCCGGCTTTGGTGCCTTGGACATGAGGTCGAACCTTAAGATTTTGCATGAAAGGAGGACAAGCAGCTGCGTTGCACGGGAGATTGTGAAAAGGGTTCATATGTAGTAAAAACCTGAGAAATCCGTCCGTTTTCGTCATTTGTTATCGAATCGACTTAAAGCCAGATCGTCACATTGGCCGCTTTTCTCTCTGAGACGGTTACATTTATCGTCTGCAAAGCTATGTCGCGTGCTGCGGTATGCGGAGACACTAAAAGCACCATAGTATTACACAGAAGAAGCTTCTAAGCTGAAGCAATAGCCATAAGAAGCAGTACAATTCAAGTTTTGGTTATCGATTATTCACTTTTTAGGCGGCTTTATTGGCTTGGACATGACCTATTACCTTAAGATTTTGCATGAAAGGAGGATTAGCAGCCGCGTTGCACGGGAGAATGTGAGAGGTGTTCATATGTAGTAAAAACCTGAGAAATCCTTCCGTTTTCGTCATTTGTTATAGAATCGACTTAAAGCCAGATCGTCACATTCGCCGCTTTTCTCTCTGAGACGGTTACATTTATCGTCTGCAAAGCTATGTCGCGTGCTGCGGTATGCGGAGACACTAAAAGCACCATAGTATTACACAGAAGAAGCTTCTAAGCTGAAGCAATAGCCATAAGAAGCAGTACAATTCAAGTTTTGGTTATCGATTATTCACTTTTTAGGCGGCTTTGGTGCCTTGGACAATGGGTGGAACCATATGATTTTGCATGAAAGGAGGACTAGCAGCCGCGTTGCACGGGAAAATGTGAAAAGCGTTCATATGTAGTAAAAACCTGAGAAATCCGCCCGTTTTCGTCAATTGTTATCGAATCTACTTAAAGCCAGATCGTCACATTGGCCGCTCTTCTCTCTGAATCGGTTACATTTATCGTCTTCAAAGCTATGTCGCGTGCTGCGGTATGCGGAGATACTAAAAGCACCATAGTAGAACACAGAATAAGCTTCTAAGTTGAAGCAATAGCCAGTAAGAAGTAGTACAATTCAAGTGTTAGTTGTCGATTATTCACATTTTAGCCGGCTTTGGTGGCTTGGACATGACCTGGGACCTTAATATTTTGCATGAAAGGAGGACTAGCAGCCGCGGTGCACGGGAGAATGTGAAAAGTGTTCATATGTAGTAAAAACCTGAGAAATCCGTCCGTTTTCTTCATTTGTTATCGAATCGACTTAAAGCCAGATCGTCACATTGGCCGCTTTTCTCTCTGAGACGGTTACGTTTATCGTCTGCAAAACTATGTCACGTGCTGCGGTATGCGGAGACACTAAAAGCACCATAGTAGAACACAGAAGAAGCTTCTAAGTTGAAGCAATAGCCATAAGAAGCAGTACAATTCAAGGTTTGGTTATCGATTATTGTTTTTTAGCGGCTTTGGTGCCTTGGACAAGAGGTGGAACCTTAAGATTTTGCATGAAAGGTGGACTAGCAGCTGCGTTGCACGGGAGAATGTGAAAAGTGTTCATATGTAGTAAATACCTGAGAAATCCGCCCGTTTTCGTCAATTGTTATCGAATCTACTTAAAGCCAGATCGTCACATTGGCCGCTCTTCTCTCTGAATCGGTTACATTTATCGTCTTCAAAGCTATGTCGCGTGCTGCGGTATGCGGAGATACTAAAAGCACCATAGTAGAACACAGAATAAGCTTCTAAGTTGAAGCAATAGCCAGTAAGAAGTAGTACAATTCAAGTGTTAGTTGTCGATTATTCACATTTTAGCCGGCTTTGGTGGCTTGGACATGACCTGGGACCTTAATATTTTGCATGAAAGGAGGACTAGCAGCCGCGGTGCACGGGAGAATGTGAAAAGTGTTCATATGTAGTAAAAACCTGAGAAATCCGTCCGTTTTCGTCATTTGTTATCGAATCGACTTAAAGCCAGATCGTCACATTGGCCGCTTTTCTCTCTGAGACGGTTACGTTTATCGTCTGCAAAACTATGTCACGTGCTGCGGTATGCGGAGACACTAAAAGCACCATAGTAGAACACAGAAGAAGCTTCTAAGTTGAAGCAATAGCCATAAGAAGCAGTACAATTCAAGGTTTGGTTATCGATTATTGTTTTTTAGCGGCTTTGGTGCCTTGGACAAGAGGTGGAACCTTAAGATTTTGCATGAAAGGTGGACTAGCAGCTGCGTTGCACGGGAGAATGTGAAAAGTGTTCATATGTAGTAAATACCTGAGAAATCCGTCCGTTTTCGTCATTTGTTATCGAATCGACTTAAAGCCAGATCGTCACATTGGCCGCTTTTCTCTCTGAGACGGTTACATTTATCGTTTGCAAAGCTATGTCGGGTGCTGCGGTATGCAGAGACACTAAAAGCACCATAGTAGAACACAGAAGAAGCTTCTATGTTGAAGTAATAGCCATAAGAAGTAGTACAATTCAAGTTTTAGGCGTCGATTATTCACTTTTTAGCCGGCTTTGGTGGCTTGGACATGACCTACGACCTTAAGATTTTGCATGAAAGGAGGACTTGCAGCCGCGTTGCACGGGAGAATGTGAAAAGTGTTCATATGTACTAAAAACCTGAGAAATCCGTCCGTTTTCGTCATTTGTTATCGAATCGACTTAAAGCCAGATCGTCACATAGGCCGCTTTTCTCTCTGAGACGGTTACATTTATCGTCTGCAAAGCTACGTCGCGTGCTGCGGTATGCGGAGACACTAAAAGCACCATAGTAGAACACAGAAGAAGCTTCTAAGTTGAAGTAATAGCCGGTAAGAAGTAGTACAATTCAAGTTTTAGGCGTCGATTATTCACTTTTTAGCCAGTTTTGGTGGCTTGGGCATAACCTAGGACCTTAAGATTTTGCATGAATGGAGGACTAGCAGCCGCGTTGCACGGGAGAATGTGAAAAGTGTTCATATGTAGTAAAAACCTGAGAAATCCGTCCGTTTTCGTCTTTTGTTATCGAATCGACTTAAAGCCAGATCGTCACATTGGCCGCTTTTCTCTCTGAGACGGTTACACTTATCGTCTGCAAAGCTATGTCGCGTGCTGCGGTATGCAGAGACACTAAAAGCAGCATAGTAGAACACAGAAGAAGCTTCTAAGTTGAAGTAATAGCCAGTAAGAATTAGTACAATTCAAGTTTTAGGCGTCGATTATTCACTTTTTAGCCAGTTTGGTGGCTTGGACATGACCTAGGACCTTAAGATTTTGCATGAAAGGAGGACTAGTAGAAGCGTTGCACGGGAGAATGTGAGAGGTGTTCATATGTAGTAAAAACCTGAGAAATCCGTCCGTTTTCGTCATTTGTTATCGAATCGACTTAAAGCCAGATCGTCACATTGGCCGCTTTTCTCTCTGAGACGGTTACATTTATCGTCTGCAAAGCTATGTCGCGTTCTGCGGTATGCGGAGACACTAAAAGCACCATAGTAGAACACAGAAGAAGCTTCTATGTTGTAGTAATAGCCAGTAAGAAGTAGTACAATTCAAGTTTTAGGCGTCGATTATTCACTTTTTAGCCGTCTTTGGTGGCTTGGACATGACCTAGAACCTTAAGATTATGCATGAAAGGAGGACTATCAGCCGCGTTGCACGGGAGAATGTGAAAAGTGTTCATATGTAGTAAAAATCTGAGAAATCCTTCCGTTTTCGTCATTTGTTATAGAATCGACTTAAAGCCAGATCGTCACATTCGCCGCTTTTCTCTCTGAGACGGTTACATTTATCGTCTGCAAAGCTATGTCGCGTGCTGCGGTATGCGGAGACCTTAAAAGCACCATAGTAGAACACAGAATAAGCTTCTAAGTTGAAGCAATGGTCAGTAAGAGGTAGTACAATTCATGTTTTGGTTATCGATTATTGATTTTTAGCCGGCTTTGGTGCCTTGGACATGAGGTCGAACCTTAAGATTTTGCATGAAAGGAGGACAAGCAGCTGCGTTGCACGGGAGATTGTGAAAAGGGTTCATATGTAGTAAAAACCTGAGAAATCCGTCCGTTTTCGTCATTTGTTATCGAATCGACTTAAAGCCAGATCGTCACATTGGCCGCTTTTCTCTCTGAGACGGTTACATTTATCGTCTGCAAAGCTATGTCGCGTGCTGCGGTATGCGGAGACACTAAAAGCACCATAGTATTACACAGAAGAAGCTTCTAAGCTGAAGCAATAGCCATAAGAAGCAGTACAATTCAAGTTTTGGTTATCGATTATTCACTTTTTAGGCGGCTTTATTGGCTTGGACATGACCTATTACCTTAAGATTTTGCATGAAAGGAGGATTAGCAGCCGCGTTGCACGGGAGAATGTGAGAGGTGTTCATATGTAGTAAAAACCTGAGAAATCCTTCCGTTTTCGTCATTTGTTATAGAATCGACTTAAAGCCAGATCGTCACATTCGCCGCTTTTCTCTCTGAGACGGTTACATTTATCGTCTGCAAAGCTATGTCGCGTGCTGCGGTATGCGGAGACACTAAAAGCACCATAGTATTACACAGAAGAAGCTTCTAAGCTGAAGCAATAGCCATAAGAAGCAGTACAATTCAAGTTTTGGTTATCGATTATTCACTTTTTAGGCGGCTTTGGTGCCTTGGACAATGGGTGGAACCATATGATTTTGCATGAAAGGAGGACTAGCAGCCGCGTTGCACGGGAAAATGTGAAAAGCGTTCATATGTAGTAAAAACCTGAGAAATCCGCCCGTTTTCGTCAATTGTTATCGAATCTACTTAAAGCCAGATCGTCACATTGGCCGCTCTTCTCTCTGAATCGGTTACATTTATCGTCTTCAAAGCTATGTCGCGTGCTGCGGTATGCGGAGATACTAAAAGCACCATAGTAGAACACAGAATAAGCTTCTAAGTTGAAGCAATAGCCAGTAAGAAGTAGTACAATTCAAGTGTTAGTTGTCGATTATTCACATTTTAGCCGGCTTTGGTGGCTTGGACATGACCTGGGACCTTAATATTTTGCATGAAAGGAGGACTAGCAGCCGCGGTGCACGGGAGAATGTGAAAAGTGTTCATATGTAGTAAAAACCTGAGAAATCCGTCCGTTTTCGTCATTTGTTATCGAATCGACTTAAAGCCAGATCGTCACATTGGCCGCTTTTCTCTCTGAGACGGTTACGTTTATCGTCTGCAAAACTATGTCACGTGCTGCGGTATGCGGAGACACTAAAAGCACCATAGTAGAACACAGAAGAAGCTTCTAAGTTGAAGCAATAGCCATAAGAAGCAGTACAATTCAAGGTTTGGTTATCGATTATTGTTTTTTAGCGGCTTTGGTGCCTTGGACAAGAGGTGGAACCTTAAGATTTTGCATGAAAGGTGGACTAGCAGCTGCGTTGCACGGGAGAATGTGAAAAGTGTTCATATGTAGTAAATACCTGAGAAATCCGTCCGTTTTCGTCATTTGTTATCGAATCGACTTAAAGCCAGATCGTCACATTGGCCGCTTTTCTCTCTGAGACGGTTACATTTATCGTTTGCAAAGCTATGTCGGGTGCTGCGGTATGCAGAGACACTAAAAGCACCATAGTAGAACACAGAAGAAGCTTCTATGTTGAAGTAATAGCCATAAGAAGTAGTACAATTCAAGTTTTAGGCGTCGATTATTCACTTTTTAGCCGGCTTTGGTGGCTTGGACATGACCTACGACGTTAAGATTTTGCATGAAAGGAGGACTTGCAGCCGCGTTGCACGGGAGAATGTGAAAAGTGTTCATATGTACTAAAAACCTGAGAAATCCATCCGTTTTCGTCATTTGTTATCGAATCGACTTAAAGCCAGATCGTCACAAAGGCCGCTTTTCTCTCTGAGACGGTTACATTTATCGTCTGCAAAGCTACGTCGCGTGCTGCGGTATGCGGAGACACTAAAAGCACCATAGTAGAACACAGAAGAAGCTTCTAAGTTGAAGTAATAGCCGGTAAGAAGTAGTACAATTCAAGTTTTAGGCATCGATTATTCACTTTTTAGCCAGTTTTGGTGGCTTGGGCATGACCTAGGACCTTAAGATTTTGCATGAAAGGAGGACTAGCAGCCGCGTTGCACGGGAGAATGTGAAAAGTGTTCATATGTAGTAAAAACCTGAGAAATCCTTCCGTTTTCGTCATTTGTTATAGAATCGACTTAAAGCCAGATCGTCACATTCGCCGCTTTTCTCTCTGAGACGGTTACATTTATCGTCTGCAAAGCTATGTCGCGTGCTGCGGTATGCGGAGACCTTAAAAGCACCATAGTAGAACACAGAATAAGCTTCTAAGTTGAAGCTATGGTCAGTAAGAAGTAGTACAATTCATGTTTTGGTTATCGATTATTGATTTTTAGCCGGCTTTGGTGCCTTGGACATGAGGTCGAACCTTAAGATTTTGCATGAAAGGAGGACTAGCAGCTGCGTTGCACGGGAGATTGTGAAAAGGGTTCATATGTAGTAAAAACCTGAGAAATCCGTCCGTTTTCGTCATTTGTTATCGAATCGACTTAAAGCCAGATCGTCACATTGGCCGCTTTTCTCTCTGAGACGGTTACATTTATCGTCTGCAAAGCTATGTCGCGTGCTGCGGTATGCGGAGACACTAAAAGCACCATAGTATTACACAGAAGAAGCTTCTAAGCTGAAGCAATAGCCATAAGAAGCAGTACAATTCAAGATTTGGTTATCGATTATTCACTTTTTAGGCGGCTTTGGTGCCTTGGACAATGGGTGGAACCATATGATTTTGCATGAAAGGAGGACTAGCAGCCGCGTTGCACGGGAAAATGTGAAAAGCGTTCATATGTAGTAAAAACCTGAGAAATCCGCCCGTTTTCGTCAATTGTTATCGAATCTACTTAAAGCCAGATCGTCACATTGGCCGCTCTTCTCTCTGAATCGGTTACATTTATCGTCTTCAAAGCTATGTCGCGTGCTGCGGTATGCGGAGATACTAAAAGCACCATAGTAGAACACAGAAGAAGCTTCTAAGTTGAAGCAATAGCCATAAGAAGCAGTACAATTTAAGTTTTGGTTATCGATTATTGTTTTTTTAGCGGCTTTGGTGCCTTGGACAAGAGGTGGAACCTTAAGATTTTGCATGAAAGGAGGACTAGCAGCTGCGTTGCACGGGAGAATGTGAAAAGTGTTCATATGTAGTAAATACCTGAGAAATCCGTCCGTTTTCGTCATTTGTTATCGAATCGACTTAAAGCCAGATCGTCACATAGGCCGCTTTTCTCTCTGAGACGGTTACATTTATCGTCTGCAAAGCTACGTCGCGTGCTGCGGTATGCGGAGACACTAAGAGCACCATAGTAGAACACAGAAGAAGCTTCTAAGTTGAAGTAATAGCCGGTAAGAAGTAGTACAATTCAAGTTTTAGGCGTCGATTATTCACTTTTTAGCCAGTTTTGGTGGCTTGGACATGACCTAGGACCTTAAGATTTTGCATGAATGGAGGACTAGCAGCCGCGTTGCACGGGAGAATGTGAAAAGTGTTCATATGTAGTAAAAACCTGAGAAATCCGTCCGTTTTCGTCTTTTGTTATCGAATCGACTTAAAGCCAGATCGTCACATTGGCCGCTTTTCTCTCTGAGACGGTTACATTTATCGTCTGCAAAGCTATGTCGCGTGCTAAGGTATACGGTGACACTAAAAGCACCATAGTAGAACACAGAAGAAGCTTCTATGTTGTAGTAATAGCCAGTAAGAAGTAGTACAATTCAAGTTGTAGTTGTCGATTATTCACTTTTTAGCCGTCTTTGGTGGCTTGGACATGACCTAGGACCTTAAGATTTTGCATGAAAGGAGGACTAGCAGCCGCGTTGCACGGGAGAATGTGAAAAGTGTTCATATGTAGTAAAAACCTGAGAAATCCGTCCGTTTTCGTCATTTGTTATCGAATCGACTTAAAGCCAGATCGTCACATTGGCCGCTTTTCTCTCTGAGACGGTTACATTTATCGTCTGCAAAGCTATGTCGCGTGCTGCGGTATGCGGAGACACTAAAAGCACCATAGTATTACACAGAAGAAGCTTCTAAGCTGAAGCAATAGCCATAAGAAGCAGTACAATTCAAGTTTTGGTTATCGATTAATCACTTTTTAGGCGGCTTTGGTGCCTTGGACAATGGGTGGAACCATATGATTTTGCATGAAAGGAGGACTAGCAGCCGCGTTGCACGGGAAAATGTGAAAAGCGTTCATATGTAGTAAAAACCTGAGAAATCCGCCCGTTTTCGTCAATTGTTATCGAATCTACTTAAAGCCAGATCGTCACATTGGCCGCTCTTCTCTCTGAATCGGTTACATTTATCGTCTTCAAAGCTATGTCGCGTGCTGCGGTATGCGGAGATACTAAAAGCACCATAGTAGAACACAGAATAAGCTTCTAAGTTGAAGCAATGGCCAGTAAGAAGTAGTACAATTCAAGTTTTAGTTGTCGATTATTCACATTTTAGCCGGCTTTGGTGGCTTGGACATGACCTGGAACCTTAATATTTTGCATGAAAGGAGGACTAGCAGCCGCGGTGCACGGGAGAATGTGAAAAGTGTTCATATGTAGTAAAAACCTGAGAAATCCGTCCGTTTTCGTCATTTGTTATCGAATCGACTTAAAGCCAGATCGTCACATTGGCCGCTTTTCTCTCTGAGACGGTTACGTTTATCGTCTGCAAAACTATGTCACGTGCTGCGGTATGCGGAGACACTAAAAGCACCATAGTAGAACACAGAAGAAGCTTCTAAGTTGAAGCAATAGCCATAAGAAGCAGTACAATTCAAGGTTTGGTTATCGATTATTGTTTTTTAGCGGCTTTGGTGCCTTGGACAAGAGGTGGAACCTTAAGATTTTGCATGAAAGGTGGACTAGCAGCTGCGTTGCACGGGAGAATGTGAAAAGTGTTCATATGTAGTAAATACCTGAGAAATCCGTCCGTTTTCGTCATTTGTTATCGAATCGACTTAAAGCCAGATCGTCACATTGGCCGCTTTTCTCTCTGAGACGGTTACATTTATCGTTTGCAAAGCTATGTCGGGTGCTGCGGTATGCAGAGACACTAAAAGCACCATAGTAGAACACAGAAGAAGCTTCTATGTTGAAGTAATAGCCATAAGAAGTAGTACAATTCAAGTTTTAGGCGTCGATTATTCACTTTTTAGCCGGCTTTGGTGGCTTGGACATGACCTACGACCTTAAGATTTTGCATGAAAGGAGGACTTGCAGCCGCGTTGCACGGGAGAATGTGAAAAGTGTTCATATGTACTAAAAACCTGAGAAATCCGTCCGTTTTCGTCATTTGTTATCGAATCGACTTAAAGCCAGATCGTCACATTGGCCGCTTTTCTCTCTGAGACGGTTACATTTATCGTCTGCAAAGCTACGTCGCGTGCTGCGGTATGCGGAGACACTAAAAGCACCATAGTAGAACACAGAAGAAGCTTCTAAGTTGAAGTAATAGCCGGTAAGAAGTAGTACAATTCAAGTTTTAGGCGTCGATTATTCACTTTTTAGCCAGTTTTGGTGGCTTGGGCATAACCTAGGACCTTAAGATTTTGCATGAATGGAGGACTAGCAGCCGCGTTGCACGGGAGAATGTGAAAAGTGTTCATATGTAGTAAAAACCTGAGAAATCCGTCCGTTTTCGTCTTTTGTTATCGAATCGACTTAAAGCCAGATCGTCACATTGGCCGCTTTTCTCTCTGAGACGGTTACACTTATCGTCTGCAAAGCTATGTCGCGTGCTGCGGTATGCAGAGACACTAAAAGCAGCATAGTAGAACACAGAAGAAGCTTCTAAGTTGAAGTAATAGCCAGTAAGAATTAGTACAATTCAAGTTTTAGGCGTCGATTATTCACTTTTTAGCCAGTTTGGTGGCTTGGACATGACCTAGGACCTTAAGATTTTGCATGAAAGGAGGACTAGTAGAAGCGTTGCACGGGAGAATGTGAGAGGTGTTCATATGTAGTAAAAACCTGAGAAATCCGTCCGTTTTCGTCATTTGTTATCGAATCGACTTAAAGCCAGATCGTCACATTGGCCGCTTTTCTCTCTGAGACGGTTACATTTATCGTCTGCAAAGCTATGTCGCGTTCTGCGGTATGCGGAGACACTAAAAGCACCATAGTAGAACACAGAAGAAGCTTCTATGTTGTAGTAATAGCCAGTAAGAAGTAGTACAATTCAAGTTTTAGGCGTCGATTATTCACTTTTTAGCCGTCTTTGGTGGCTTGGACATGACCTAGAACCTTAAGATTATGCATGAAAGGAGGACTATCAGCCGCGTTGCACGGGAGAATGTGAAAAGTGTTCATATGTAGTAAAAATCTGAGAAATCCTTCCGTTTTCGTCATTTGTTATAGAATCGACTTAAAGCCAGATCGTCACATTCGCCGCTTTTCTCTCTGAGACGGTTACATTTATCGTCTGCAAAGCTATGTCGCGTGCTGCGGTATGCGGAGACCTTAAAAGCACCATAGTAGAACACAGAATAAGCTTCTAAGTTGAAGCAATGGTCAGTAAGAGGTAGTACAATTCATGTTTTGGTTATCGATTATTGATTTTTAGCCGGCTTTGGTGCCTTGGACATGAGGTCGAACCTTAAGATTTTGCATGAAAGGAGGACAAGCAGCTGCGTTGCACGGGAGATTGTGAAAAGGGTTCATATGTAGTAAAAACCTGAGAAATCCGTCCGTTTTCGTCATTTGTTATCGAATCGACTTAAAGCCAGATCGTCACATTGGCCGCTTTTCTCTCTGAGACGGTTACATTTATCGTCTGCAAAGCTATGTCGCGTGCTGCGGTATGCGGAGACACTAAAAGCACCATAGTATTACACAGAAGAAGCTTCTAAGCTGAAGCAATAGCCATAAGAAGCAGTACAATTCAAGTTTTGGTTATCGATTATTCACTTTTTAGGCGGCTTTATTGGCTTGGACATGACCTATTACCTTAAGATTTTGCATGAAAGGAGGATTAGCAGCCGCGTTGCACGGGAGAATGTGAGAGGTGTTCATATGTAGTAAAAACCTGAGAAATCCTTCCGTTTTCGTCATTTGTTATAGAATCGACTTAAAGCCAGATCGTCACATTCGCCGCTTTTCTCTCTGAGACGGTTACATTTATCGTCTGCAAAGCTATGTCGCGTGCTGCGGTATGCGGAGACACTAAAAGCACCATAGTATTACACAGAAGAAGCTTCTAAGCTGAAGCAATAGCCATAAGAAGCAGTACAATTCAAGTTTTGGTTATCGATTATTCACTTTTTAGGCGGCTTTGGTGCCTTGGACAATGGGTGGAACCATATGATTTTGCATGAAAGGAGGACTAGCAGCCGCGTTGCACGGGAAAATGTGAAAAGCGTTCATATGTAGTAAAAACCTGAGAAATCCGCCCGTTTTCGTCAATTGTTATCGAATCTACTTAAAGCCAGATCGTCACATTGGCCGCTCTTCTCTCTGAATCGGTTACATTTATCGTCTTCAAAGCTATGTCGCGTGCTGCGGTATGCGGAGATACTAAAAGCACCATAGTAGAACACAGAATAAGCTTCTAAGTTGAAGCAATAGCCAGTAAGATGTAGTACAATTCAAGTGTTAGTTGTCGATTATTCACATTTTAGCCGGCTTTGGTGGCTTGGACATGACCTGGGACCTTAATATTTTGCATGAAAGGAGGACTAGCAGCCGCGGTGCACGGGAGAATGTGAAAAGTGTTCATATGTAGTAAAAACCTGAGAAATCCGTCCGTTTTCGTCATTTGTTATCGAATCGACTTAAAGCCAGATCGTCACATTGGCCGCTTTTCTCTCTGAGACGGTTACGTTTATCGTCTGCAAAACTATGTCACGTGCTGCGGTATGCGGAGACACTAAAAGCACCATAGTAGAACACAGAAGAAGCTTCTAAGTTGAAGCAATAGCCATAAGAAGCAGTACAATTCAAGGTTTGGTTATCGATTATTGTTTTTTAGCGGCTTTGGTGCCTTGGACAAGAGGTGGAACCTTAAGATTTTGCATGAAAGGTGGACTAGCAGCTGCGTTGCACGGGAGAATGTGAAAAGTGTTCATATGTAGTAAATACCTGAGAAATCCGTCCGTTTTCGTCATTTGTTATCGAATCGACTTAAAGCCAGATCGTCACATTGGCCGCTTTTCTCTCTGAGACGGTTACATTTATCGTTTGCAAAGCTATGTCGGGTGCTGCGGTATGCAGAGACACTAAAAGCACCATAGTAGAACACAGAAGAAGCTTCTATGTTGAAGTAATAGCCATAAGAAGTAGTACAATTCAAGTTTTAGGCGTCGATTATTCACTTTTTAGCCGGCTTTGGTGGCTTGGACATGACCTACGACCTTAAGATTTTGCATGAAAGGAGGACTTGCAGCCGCGTTGCACGGGAGAATGTGAAAAGTGTTCATATGTACTAAAAACCTGAGAAATCCATCCGTTTTCGTCATTTGTTATCGAATCGACTTAAAGCCAGATCGTCACAAAGGCCGCTTTTCTCTCTGAGACGGTTACATTTATCGTCTGCAAAGCTACGTCGCGTGCTGCGGTATGCGGAGACACTAAAAGCACCATAGTAGAACACAGAAGAAGCTTCTAAGTTGAAGTAATAGCCGGTAAGAAGTAGTACAATTCAAGTTTTAGGCATCGATTATTCACTTTTTAGCCAGTTTTGGTGGCTTGGGCATGACCTAGGACCTTAAGATTTTGCATGAATGGAGGACTAGCAGCCGCGTTGCACGGGAGAATGTGAAAAGTGTTCATATGTAGTAAAACCTGAGAAATCCGTCCGTTTTCGTCTTTTGTTATCGAATCGACTTAAAGCCAGATCGTCACATTGGCCGCTTTTCTCTCTGAGACGGTTACATTTATCGTCTGCAAAGCTATGTCGCGTGCTGCGGTATGCGGAGACACTAAAAGCAGCATAGTAGAACACAGAAGAAGCTTCTAAGTTGAAGTAATAGCCAGTAAGAATTAGTACAATTCAAGTTTTAGGCGTCGATTATTCACTTTTTAGCCAGTTTGGTGGCTTGGACATGACCTAGGACCTTAAGATTTTGCATGAAAGGAGGACTAGTAGAAGCGTTGCACGGGAGAATGTGAGAGGTGTTCATATGTAGTAAAAACCTGAGAAATCCGTCCGTTTTCGTCATTTGTTATCGAATCGACTTAAAGCCAGATCGTCACATTGGCCGCTTTTCTCTCTGAGACGGTTACATTTATCGTCTGCAAAGCTATGTCGCGTGCTGCGGTATGCGGTGACACTAAAAGCACCATAGTAGAACACAGAAGAAGCTTCTATGTTGTAGTAATAGCCAGTAAGAAGTAGTACAATTGAAGTTTTAGTTGTCGATTATTCACTTTTTAGCCGTCTTTGGTGGCTTGGACATGACCTAGGACCTTAAGATTTTGCATGAAAGGAGGACTAGCAGCCGCGTTGCACGGGAGAATGTGAAAAGTGTTCATATGTAGTAAAAACCTGAGAAATCCTTCCGTTTTCGTCATTTGTTATAGAATCGACTTAAAGCCAGATCGTCACATTCGCCGCTTTTCTCTCTGAGACGGTTACATTTATCGTCTGCAAAGCTATGTCGCGTGCTGCGGTATGCGGAGACCTTAAAAGCACCATAGTAGAACACAGAATAAGCTTCTAAGTTGAAGCAATGGTCAGTAAGAAGTAGTACAATTCATGTTTTGGTTATCGATTATTGATTTTTAGCCGGCTTTGGTGCCTTGGACATGAGGTCGAACCTTAAGATTTTGCATGAAAGGAGGACTAGCAGCTGCGTTGCACGGGAGATTGTGAAAAGGGTTCATATGTAGTAAAAACCTGAGAAATCCGTCCGTTTTCGTCATTTGTTATCGAATCGACTTAAAGCCAGATCGTCACATTGGCCGCTTTTCTCTCTGAGACGGTTACATTTATCGTCTGCAAAGCTATGTCGCGTGCTGCGGTATGCGGAGACACTAAAAGCACCATAGTATTACACAGAAGAAGCTTCTAAGCTGAAGCAATAGCCATAAGAAGCAGTACAATTCAAGATTTGGTTATCGATTATTCACTTTTTAGGCGGCTTTGGTGCCTTGGACAATGGGTGGAACCATATGATTTTGCATGAAAGGAGGACTAGCAGCCGCGTTGCACGGGAAAATGTGAAAAGCGTTCATATGTAGTAAAAACCTGAGAAATCCGCCCGTTTTCGTCAATTGTTATCGAATCTACTTAAAGCCAGATCGTCACATTGGCCGCTCTTCTCTCTGAATCGGTTACATTTATCGTCTTCAAAGCTATGTCGCGTGCTGCGGTATGCGGAGATACTAAAAGCACCATAGTAGAACACAGAAGAAGCTTCTAAGTTGAAGCAATAGCCATAAGAAGCAGTACAATTTAAGTTTTGGTTATCGATTATTGTTTTTTTAGCGGCTTTGGTGCCTTGGACAAGAGGTGGAACCTTAAGATTTTGCATGAAAGGAGGACTAGCAGCTGCGTTGCACGGGAGAATGTGAAATGTGTTCATATGTAGTAAATACCTGAGAAATCCGTCCGTTTTCGTCATTTGTTATCGAATCGACTTAAAGCCAGATCGTCACATAGGCCGCTTTTCTCTCTGAGACGGTTACATTTATCGTCTGCAAAGCTACGTCGCGTGCTGCGGTATGCGGAGACACTAAGAGCACCATAGTAGAACACAGAAGAAGCTTCTAAGTTGAAGTAATAGCCGGTAAGAAGTAGTACAATTCAAGTTTTAGGCGTCGATTATTCACTTTTTAGCCAGTTTTGGTGGCTTGGACATGACCTAGGACCTTAAGATTTTGCATGAATGGAGGACTAGCAGCCGCGTTGCACGGGAGAATGTGAAAAGTGTTCATATGTAGTAAAAACCTGAGAAATCCGTCCGTTTTCGTCTTTTGTTATCGAATCGACTTAAAGCCAGATCGTCACATTGGCCGCTTTTCTCTCTGAGACGGTTACATTTATCGTCTGCAAAGCTATGTCGCGTGCTAAGGTATACGGTGACACTAAAAGCACCATAGTAGAACACAGAAGAAGCTTCTATGTTGTAGTAATAGCCAGTAAGAAGTAGTACAATTCAAGTTGTAGTTGTCGATTATTCACTTTTTAGCCGTCTTTGGTGGCTTGGACATGACCTAGGACCTTAAGATTTTGCATGAAAGGAGGACTAGCAGCCGCGTTGCACGGGAGAATGTGAAAAGTGTTCATATGTAGTAAAAACCTGAGAAATCCGTCCGTTTTCGTCATTTGTTATCGAATCGACTTAAAGCCAGATCGTCACATTGGCCGCTTTTCTCTCTGAGACGGTTACATTTATCGTCTGCAAAGCTATGTCGCGTGCTGCGGTATGCGGAGACACTAAAAGCACCATAGTATTACACAGAAGAAGCTTCTAAGCTGAAGCAATAGCCATAAGAAGCAGTACAATTCAAGTTTTGGTTATCGATTAATCACTTTTTAGGCGGCTTTGGTGCCTTGGACAATGGGTGGAACCATATGATTTTGCATGAAAGGAGGACTAGCAGCCGCGTTGCACGGGAAAATGTGAAAAGCGTTCATATGTAGTAAAAACCTGAGAAATCCGCCCGTTTTCGTCAATTGTTATCGAATCTACTTAAAGCCAGATCGTCACATTGGCCGCTCTTCTCTCTGAATCGGTTACATTTATCGTCTTCAAAGCTATGTCGCGTGCTGCGGTATGCGGAGATACTAAAAGCACCATAGTAGAACACAGAATAAGCTTCTAAGTTGAAGCAATGGCCAGTAAGAAGTAGTACAATTCAAGTTTTAGTTGTCGATTATTCACATTTTAGCCGGCTTTGGTGCCTTGGACATGACCTGGAACCTTAATATTTTGCATGAAAGGAGGACTAGCAGCCGCGGTGCACGGGAGAATGTGAAAAGTGTTCATATGTAGTAAAAACCTGAGAAATCCGTCCGTTTTCGTCATTTGTTATCGAATCAACTTAAAGCCAGATCGTCACTATTGCCGCTTTTCTCTCTGAGACGGTTACGTTTATCGTCTGCAAAACTATGTCACGTGCTGCGGTATGCGGAGACACTAAAAGCACCTTAGTAGAACACAGAAGAAGTTTCTAAGTTGAAGCAATAGCCATAAGAAGCAGTACAATTCAAGTTGTGGTTATCGATTATTGTTTTTTAGCGGCTTTGGTGCCTTGGACAAGAGGTGGAACCTTAAGATTTTGCATGAAAGGAGGACTAGCAGCTGCGTTGCACAGGAGAATGTGAAAAGTGTTCATATGTACTAAAAACCTGAGAAATCCGTCCGTTTTCGTCATTTGTTATCGAATCGACTTAAAGCCAGATCGTCACATTGGCCGCTTTTCTCTCTGAGACGGTTACATTTATCGTTTGCAAAGATATGTCGCGTGCTGCGGTATGCAGAGACACTAAAAGCACCATAGTAGAACACAGAAGAAGCTTCTATGTTGAAGTAATAGCCATAAGAAGTAGTACAATTCAAGTTTTAGGCGTCGATTATTCACTTTTTAGCCGGCTTTGGTGGCTTGGACATGACCTACGACCTTAAGATTTTGCATGAAAGGAGGACTTGCAGCCGCGTTGCACGGGAGAATGTGAAAAGTGTTCATATGTACTAAAAACCTGAGAATTCCGTCCGTTTTCGTCATTTGTTATCGAGTCGACTTAAAGCCAGATCGTCACATAGGCCGCTTTTCTCTCTGAGACGGTTACATTTATCGTCTGCAAAGCTACGTCGCGTGCTGCGGTATGCGGAGACACTAAAAGCACCATAGTAGAGCACAGAAGAAGCTTCTAAGTTGAAGTAATAGCCGGTAAGAAGTAGTACAATTCAAGTTTTAGGCGTCGATTATTCACTTTTTAGCCAGTTTTGGTGGCTTGGACATGACCTAGGACCTTAAGATTTTGCATGAATGGAGGACTAGCAGCCGCGTTGCACGGGAGAATGTGAAAAGTGTTCATATCTAGTAAAAACCGGAGAAATCCGTCCGTTTTCGTCTTTTGTTATCGAATCGACTTAAAGCCAGATCGTCACATTGGCCGCTTTTCTCTCTGAGACGGTTACATTTATCGTCTGCAAAGCTATGTCGCGTGCTGCGGTATGCGGAGACACTAAAAGCAGCATAGTAGAACACAGAAGAAGCTTCTAAGTTGAAGTAATAGCCAGTAAGAATTAGTACAATTCAAGTTTTAGGCGTCGATTATTCACTTTTTAGCCAGTTTGGTGGCTTGGACATGACCTAGGACCTTAAGATTTTGCATGAAAGGAGGACTAGTAGAAGCGTTGCACGGGAGAATGTGAGAGGTGTTCATATGTAGTAAAAACCTGAGAAATCCGTCCGTTTTCGTCATTTGTTATCGAATCGAATTAAAGCCAGATCGTCACATTGGCCGCTTTTCTCTCTGAGACGGTTACATTTATCGTCTGCAAAGCTACGTCGCGTGCTGCGGTATGCGGTGACACTAAAAGCACCATAGTAGAACACAGAAGAAGCTTCCATGTTGTAGTAATAGCCAGTAAGAAGTAGTACAATTCAAGTTTTAGGCGTCGATTATTCACTTTTTAGCCAGTTTGGTGGCTTGGACATGACCTAGGACCTTAAGATTTTGCATGAAAGGAGGACTAGCAGCCGCGTTGCACGGGAGAATGTGAAAAGTGTTCATATGTAGTAAAAACCTGAGAAATCCTTCCGTTTTCGTCATTTGTTATAGAATCGACTTAAAGCCAGATCGTCACATTCGCCGCTTTTCTCTCTAAAACGGTTACATTTATCGTCTGCAAAGCTATGTCGCGTGCTGCGGTATGCGGAGACCTTAAAAGCACCATAGTAGAACACAGAATAAGCTTCTAAGTTGAAGCAATGGTCAGTAAGAAGTAGTACAATTTATGTTTTGGTTATCGATTATTGATTTTTAGCCGGCTTTGGTGCCTTGGACATGAGGTCGAACCTTAAGATTTTGCATGAAAGGAGGACTAGCAGCTGCGTTGCACGGGAAAATGTGAAAAGCGTTCATATGTAGTAAAAACGTGAGAAATCCGCCCGTTTTCGTCAATTGTTATCGAATCTACTTAAAGCCAGATCGTCACATTGGCCGCTCTTCTCTCTGAAACGGTTACGTTTATCGTCTGCAAAGCTATCTCACGTGCTGCGGTATGCGGAGACACTAAAAGCACCATAGTAGAACACAGAAGAAGCTTCTAAGTTGAAGTAATAGCCGGTAAGACGTAGTACAATTCAAGTTTTACGCGTCGATTATTCACTTTTTAGCCAGTTTTGGTGGCTTGGACATGACCTAGGACCTTCAGATCTTGCATGAAAGGAGGACTAGCAGCCGCGTTGCATGGGAGAATGTGAAAAGTGTTCATATGTAGTAAAAACCTGAGAAATCCGTCCGTTTTCGTCTTTTGTTATCGAATCGACTTAAAGCCAGATCGTCACATTATCCGCTTTTCTCTCTGAGACGGTTACATTTATCGTCTGCAAAGCTATGTCGCGTGCTGCGGTATGCGGAGACACTAAAAGCACCATAGTATTACACAGAAGAAGCTTCTAAGCTGAAGCAATAGCCATAAGAAGCAGTACAATTCAAGTTTTGGTTATCGATTATTCACTTTTTAGGCGGCTTTGGTGCCTTGGACAAGAGGTGGAACCTTATGATTTTGCATGAAAGGAGGACTAGCAGCCGCGTTGCACGGGAAAATGTGAAAAGCGTTCATATGTAGTAAAAACCTGAGAAATCCGCCCGTTTTCGTCAATTGTTATCGAATCTACTTAAAGCCAGATCGTCACATTGGCCGCTCTTCTCTCTGAATCGGTTACATTTATCGTCTGCAAAGCTATGTCGCGTGCTGCGGTATGCGGAGATACTAAAAGCACCATAGTAGAACACAGAATAAGCTTCTAAGTTGAAGCAATAGCCAGTAAGAAGTAGTACAATTCAACTTTTAGTTGTCGATTATTCACATTTTAGCCGGCTTTGGTGGCTTGGACATGACCTAGGACCTTAATATTTTGCATGAAAGGAGGACTAGCAGCCGCGGTGCACGGGAGAATGTGAAAAGTGTTCATATGTAGTAAAAACCTGAGAAATCCGTCCATTTTCGTCATTTGTTATCGAATCGACTTAAAGCCAGATCGTCACTATTGCCGCTTTTCTCTCTGAGACGGTTACGTTTATCGTCTGCAAAACTATGTCACGTGCTCCGGTATGCGGAGACACTAAAAGCACCATAGCAGAACACAGAAGAAGATTCTAAGTTGAAGCAATAGCCATAAGAAGCAGTACAATTCAAGTTTTGGTTATCGATTATTGTTTTTTAGAGGCTTTGGTGCCTTGGACAAGAGGTGGAACCTTAAGATTTTGCATGAAAGGAGGACTAGCAGCTGCGTTGCACGGGAGAGTGTGAAAAGGGTTCATATGTAGTAAAAACCTGAGAAATCCGCCCGTTTTCGTCATTTGTTATCTAAACTACTTAAAGCCAGATCGTCACATTGGCCGCTCTTCTCTCTGAATCGGTTACATTTATCGTCTGCAAAGCTATGTCGCGTGCTGCGGTATGCGGAGACACTAAAAGCACCATAGTAGAACACAGAAGAAGCTTCTAAGTTGAAGCAATAGCCAGTAAGAAGTAGTACAATTCAAGTGTTAGTTGTAGATTATCCACATTTTAGCCGGCTTTGGTGGCTTGGACATGACCTAGGACCTTAAGATTTTGCATGAAAGGAGGACTAGCAGCCGCGGTGCACGGGAGAATGTGAAAAGTGTTCATATGTAGTAAAAACCTGAGAAATCCGTTCGTTTTCGTCTTTTGTTATCAAATCGACTTAAAGCCAGATCGTCACATTGGCCGCTTTTCTCTCTGAGACGGTTACATTTATCGTCCTCAAAGCTATGTCGCGAGCAGCGGTATGCGAAGACACTAATAGCACCATAGCAGAACACAGAAGAAGCTTCTAAGATGAAGCAATAGCCACAAGAAGCAGTACAATTCAAGTTTTGGTTATCGATTATTGTTTTTTAGCGGCTTTGGTGCCTTGGACAAGAGGTGGAACCTTACGATTTTGCATGAAAGGAGGACTAGCAGCTGCGTTGCACAGGAGAATGTGAAAAGTGTTCATATGTACTAAAAACCTGAGAAATCCGTACGTTTTCGTCATTTGTTATCGAATCGACTTAAAGCCAGATCGTCACTATGGCCGCTTTTCTCTCTGAAACGGTTACGTTTATCGTCTACAAAACTATGTCACGTGCTGCGGTATGCGGAGACACTAAAAGCACCATAGTAGAACACAGAAGAAGCTTCTAAGTTGAAGTAATAGCCAGTAAGAAGTAGTACAATTCAAGTTTTAAGCGTCGATTATTCACTTTTTAGCCGGCTTTGGTGGCTTGGACATGACCTAGGACCTTAAGATTTTGCATGAAAGGAGGACTAGCAGTCGCGTTGCACGGGAGAATGTGAAAAAGTGTTCATATGTACTAAAAATCTGAGAAATCCGTCCGTTTTCGTCATTTGTTATCGAATCGACTTAAAGCCAGATCGTCACTATTGCCGCTTTCCTCTCTGAAACGAATACGTTTATCGTCTGCAAAGCTATGTCACGTGCTGCGGTATGCGGAGACACTAAAAGCACCATAGTAGAACACAGATGAAGCTTCGAACTTGAAGCAATGGCCAGTAAGAAGTAGTACAATTCAAGTTTAGGTTACCGATTATTGATTTTTAGCCGGCTTTGGTGCCTTGGACATAAGGTGGAACCTTAAGATTTTGCATCAAAGGAGGACTAGCAGCTGCGTTGCACGGGAGAATGTGAAAAGTGTTCATATGTAGTAAAAAGCTGAGAAATCCGTCCGTTTTCGTCATTTGTTATCGAATCGACTTAAAGCCAGATCGTCACATTGGCCGCTCTTCTGTCTGAAACGGTTACATTTATCGTCTGCAAAGCTATGTCGCGTGCTGCGGTATGCGGAGATGCTAAAAGCTCCATAGTAGAACATAGGAGAAGATTCTAAGTTGAAGCAATAGCCAGTAAGAAGTAGTGCAATTCAAGTTTTAGTTGTCGATTATTCACTTTTTAGCCGGCTTTGGTGGCTTGGACAGGACCTAGGACCTTAAGATTTTGCATGAAAGGAGGACTTGCAGCCGCGTTGCACGGGAGAATGTGAAAAGTGTTCATATGTAGTAAAAACCTGAAAAATCCGTGCGTTTTCGTCATTTGTTACTGAATCGACTTAAAGCCAGATCGTCACATTGGCCGCTCTTCTGCTGAAAAGGTTACATTTATCGTCTGCAAAGCTATGTCGCGTGCTGCGGTATGCGAAGACACTAAAAGCACCATAGTAGAACACAGAAGAATCTTCTAAGTTGAAGCAGTAGCCAGTAGGAAGTAGTACATTTCAAGATTTAGTTGTCGATTATTCACTTTTTAGCTGGCTTTCGTGGCTTGGACATAAACTAGGACCTTAAGATTTTGCATGAAAGGAGGACTAGCAGCCGCGTTGCACGGGAGAATATGAAAAGTGTTCATATGTAGTAAAAAGCTGAGAAATCCGTCCGTTTTCGTCATTTGTTATCGAATCGACTTTAAGCCAGATCGTCACATTGGCCGCTCTTCTGTCTGAAACGGTTACATTTATCGTCTGCAAAGCTATGTCGCGCGCTGCGGTATGCGGAGTCACTCAAAGTTCAGTAGTATAACACAGAAGAAACTTCTAAGTTGAGGTAATAGCCAGTAAGAGGTAGTACAATTCAAGTTTTAGTTGTCGATTATTCACATTTTAGCCGGCTTTGGTGGCTTGGACATGATCTAGGACCATAAGATTTATCATGAAAGGAGGACTAGCAGCCGCGTTGCGTGGGAGAATGTGAAAAGTTTTCATATGTAGTAAAAACCTGAGAAATCCGCCCGTTTTCGTCATTTGTTATCGAATCGACTTAAAGCCAGATCGTCACATTGGCCGCTTTTCTCTCTGAGACGGTTACATTTATAGTCTGCAAAGCTATGTCGCGTGCTGCGGTATGCGGAGACACTAAAAGCACCGTAGTAGAACACAGAAGAAGCTTCTAAGTTGAAGTAATAGCCAGTAAGCAGTAGTACAATTCAAGTTTTAGTTGTCGATTATTCACTTTTTAGCCGGCATTGGTGGCTTGGACATGACCTAGGACCATAAGATTTTGTATGAAAGGAGGACTTGCAGCCGCGTTGCACGGGAGAATGTGAAAAGTGTTCATATGTAGTAAAAACATGAGAAATCCGTCCGTTTTCGTCATTTGTTATCGAATCGACTTGAAGGAAGATCGTCACATTGGCCATTCTTCTCTCTAAAACGGTTACATTTACGTCTGCAAAGCTATGTCGCGTGCTGCAATATGCGGAGACACTAAGAGCACCATAGAACACAGAAGAAGCTTCTAAGTTGAAGTAATAGCCAGTAAGAAGTAGTACAATTCAAATTTTAGTTGTCGATTATTCACTTTTTAGCCGGCTTTGGTGGCTTGGACATGACCTAGGACCTTAAGATTTTGCATGAAAGGAGGACTTGCAGCCGCATTGCACGGGATAATGTGAAAAGTGTTCATATGTAGGAAAAACATGAGAAATCCGTCCGTTTTCGTCATTTGTTATCGAATCGACTTAAAGCCAGATCGTCACATTGGCCGCTTTTCTCTCTGAAACGGTTACATTTATCGTCTGCAAAGCTATGTCGCGTGCTGCGGTATGCGGAGACACTAAAAGAACCATAGTAGAACACAGAATAAGCTTCTAAGTTGAAGTAATAGCCAGTAAGAAGTAGTACAATTCAAGTTGTAGTTGTCGATTATTCACTTTTTAGCCGGCTTTGGTGGCTTGGACATGACCTAGGACGTTACGATTTTGCTTGAAAGGAGGACTAGCAGCCGCGTTGCACGGGAGAATGTGAAAAGTGTTCATATGTAGTAAAAACCTGAGAAATCCGTCCGTTTTCGTCATTTGTTATCGAATCGACTTAAAGCCAGATCGTCACATTGGCCGCTCTTCTCTCTGAAACGGTTATATTTGTCGTCTGCAAAAGCTATGTCGCGTGCTGCGGTATGCGGAAACACTAAAAGCACCATAGTAGAATACAAAAGAAGCTTCTAAGTTGCAGTAATAGCCAGTAAGAAGTAGTACAATTCAAGTTTTAGTTGTCGATTATTCACTTTTTAGCCGGCTTTCATGGCTTGGACATAAACTACGACCTTAAGATTTTGCATGAAAGGAGGACTAGCAGCCGCGTTGCACGGGAGAGTGTGAAAAGTGTTCATATGTAGTAAAAAGCTGAGAAATCCGTCCGTTTTCGTCATTTGTTATCGAATCGACTTAAAGCCAGATCGTCACATTGGCCGCTCTTCTGTCTGAAACGGTTACATTTATCGTCTGCAAAGCTATGTCGCGCGCTGCGGTATGCGGAGACACTAAAAGCACCATAGTAGAACACAGAAGAAACTTCTAAGTTGAAGTAATAGCCAGTAAGAAGTAGTACAATTCAAGTTTTAGTTGTCGATTGTTCACTTTTTAGCCGGCTTTGGTGGCTATGACATGACCTAGGACCATACGATTTTGTATGAAAGGAGGACTAGCAGCCGCGTTGCACGGGAGAATGTGAAAAGTGTTCATATGTAGTAAAAACCTTAGAAATCCGTCCGTTTTCGTCATTTGTTATCGAATCGACTTAAAATTAGATCGTCACATTGGCCGCTCTTCTCTCTTAGACGGTTGTACTTATCGTTTGCAAAGCTATGTCGTGTGCTGCGGTATGCGGAGACACTAAAAGTTCAGTAGTAGAACACAGATGAAACTTCTAAGTTGATGTAATAGAAAGTAAGAAGTAGTACAAGTCAAGTTATAGGTATCGATTATTCACTTTTTAGCCGGATTTGGTGGCTTGGACATGACCTAGGACCTTAAGATTTTGCTTGAAAGGAGGACTTGCAGCCGCGTTGCACGGGAGAATGTGAAAAGTGTTCATATGAAGTAAAAACATGAGAAATCCGTCCGTTTTCGTCATTTGTTATCGAATCGACTTAAAGCCAGATCGTCACATTGGCCGCTTTTCTCTCTGAGACGGTTACACGTATCGTCTGCAAAGCTATGTCGCGTGCTGCAATATGCGGAGACACTAAGAGCACCACAGAACACAGAAGAAGCTTCTAAGTTGAAGTAATAGCCAGTAAGAAGTAGTACAATTCAAATTTTAGTTGTCGATTATTCACTTTTTAGCCGGCTTTGGTGGCTTGGACATGACCTAGGACCTTAAGATTTTGCTTGAAAGGAGGACTTGCAGCCGCGTTGCACGGGAGAATGTGAAAAGTGTTCATATGAAGTAAAAACATGAGAAATCCGTCCGTTTTCGTCATTTGTTATCGAATCGACTTAAAGCCAGATCGTCACATTGGCCGCTTTTCTCTCAGAGACGGTTACATTTATCGTCTGCAAAGCTATGTCGCGTGCTGCGGTATGCGGAGGCACTAAAAGAACCATAGTAGAACACAGAATAAGCTTCTAAGTTGAAGTAATAGCCAGTAAGAAGTAGTACAATTCAAGTTGTAGTTGTCGATCATTCACTTTTTAGCCGGCTTTGGTGGCTTGGACATGAGCTAGGACCTTAAGATTTTGCTTGAAAGGAGGACTAGCAGCCGCGTTGCACGGGAGAATGTGAAAAGTGTTCATATGTACTAAAAACCTGAGAAATCCGTCCGTTTTCGTCATTTGTTATCGAATCGACTTAAAGCCAGATCGTCACATTGGCCGCTTTTCTCTCTGAGACGGTTACATTTATAGTCTGCAAAGCTATGTCGCGTGCTGCGGTATGTGGAGACACTAAAAGCACCATAGTAGAACACAGAAGAGGCTTCTAAGTTGACGTAATAGCCAGTAAGAAGTAGTACAATTCAAGTTTTAGTTATCGATTATTGACATTTTAGCTGGCTTTGGTGCCTTGGCCATGAGCTAGGACCTTAACATTTTGCATGAAAGGAGCACTAGCAGCCGCGTTGCAAGGGAGAATGTGAAAAGTGTTCATATGTAGTAAAAACCTGAGAAATCCGTCCGTTTTCGTCATTTGTTATCGAATCGACTTAAAATTAGATCGTCACATTGGCCGCTCTTCTCTCTTAGACGGTTGTACTTATCGTTTGCAAAGCTATGTCGCGTGCTGCGGTATGCGGAGACACTAAAAGCACCGTAGTAGAACACAGAAGAAGCTTCTAAGTTGAAGTAATAGCCAGTAAGCAGTAGTACAATTCAAGTTTTAGTTGTCGATTATTCACTTTTTAGCCGGCATTGGTGGCTTGGACATGTCCTACGACCATAAGATTTTGTATGAAAGGAGGACTTGCAGCCGCGTTGCACGGGAGAATGTGAAAAGTGTTCATATGTAGTAAAAACATGAGAAATCCGTCCGTTTTCGTCATTTGTTATCTCATCGACTTGAAGGAAGATCGTCACATTGGCCATTCTTCTCTCTAAAACGGTTACATTTATCGTCTGCAAAGATATGTCGCGCGCTGCGGTAAGCCGAAACACTAAAAGCACCATAGTAGAACACAGAAGAAACTTCTAAGTTTAAGTAATAGCCAGTAAGAAGTAGTACAATTCAAGTTTTAGTTGTCGATTATTCACTTTTTAGCCCGCATTGGTGGCTTGGACATGACCTAGGACCATAAGATTTTGCATGAAAGGAGGACTTGCAGCCGCGTTGCACGGGATAATGTGAAAAGTGTTCATATGTAGTAAAAACATGAGAAATCCCTCCGTTTTCGTCATTTGTTATCGAATCGACTTAAAGCCAGATCGTCACATTGGCCGCTCTTCTGTCTGAAACGGTTACATTTATCGTCTGCAAAGCTATGTCGCGCGCTGCGGTATGCGGAGACACTAAAAGCACCATAGTAGAACACAGAAGAAACTTCTAAGTTGAAGTAATAGCCAGTAAGAAGTAGTACAATTCAAGTTTTAGTTGTCGATTGTTCACTTTTTAGCCGGCTTTGGTGGCTATGACATGACCTAGGACCATACGATTTTGTATGAAAGGAGGACCAGCAGCCGCGTTGCACGGGAGAATGTGAAAAGTGTTCATATGTAGTAAAAACCTTAGAAATCCGTCCGTTTTCGTCATTTGTTATCGAATCGACTTAAAATTAGATCGTCACATTGGCCGCTCTTCTCTCTTAGACGGTTGTACTTATCGTTTGCAAAGCTATGTCGCGTGCTGCGGTATGCGGAGACACTAAAAGTTCAGTAGTAGAACACAGATGAAACTTCTAAGTTGATGTAATAGAAAGTAAGAAGTAGTACAAGTCAAGTTATAGGTATCGATTATTCACTTTTTAGCCGGATTTGGTGGCTTGGACATGACCTAGGACCTTAAGATTTTGCTTGAAAGGAGGACTTGCAGCCGCGTTGCACGGGAGAATGTGAAAAGTGTTCATATGAAGTAAAAACATGAGAAATCCGTCCGTTTTCGTCATTTGTTATCGAATCGACTTAAAGCCAGATCGTAACATTGGCCGCTTTTCTCTCTGAGACGGTTACACGTATCGTCTGCAAAGCTATGTCGCGTGCTGCAATATGCGGAGACACTAAGAGCACCACAGAACACAGATGAAGCTTCTAAGTTGAAGTAATAGCCAGTAAGAAGTAGTACAATTCAAATTTTAGTTGTCGATTATTCACTTTTTAGCCGGCTTTGGTGGCTTGGACATGACCTAGGACCTTAAGATTTTGCATGAAAGGAGGACTTGCAGCCGCGTTGCACGGGATAATGTGAAAAGTGTTCATATGTACTAAAAACCTGAGAAATCCGTCCGTTTTCGTCATTTGTTATCGAATCGACTTAAAGCCAGATCGTCACATTGGCCGCTTTTCTCTCAGAGACGGTTACATTTATCGTCTGCAAAGCTATGTCGCGTGCTGCGGTATGCGGAGGCACTAAAAGAACCATAGTGGAACACAGAATAAGCTTCTAAGTTGAAGTAATAGCCAGTAAGAAGTAGTACAATTCAAGTTGTAGTTGTCGATCATTCACTTTTTAGCCGGCTTTGGTGGCTTGGACATGACCTAGGACCTTAAGATTTTGCTTGAAAGGTGGACTAGCAGCCGCGTTGCACGGGAGAATGTGAAAAGTGTTCATATGTAGTAAAAACCTGAGAAATCCTTCCGTTTTCGTCATTTGTTACCGAATCGACTTAAAGCCAGATCGTCACATTGGCTGCTTTTCTCTCTGAGACGGTTACATTTATCGTCTGCAAATCTATGTCGCCTGCTGCGGTATGCGGAGACACTAAAAGCACCATAGTAGAACACAGAAGAAGCTTCTAAGTTGAAGTAATAGCCAGTAAGAAGTAGTACAATTCAAGTTTTAGTTGTCGATTATTCACATTTTAGCCGGCTTTGGTGGCTTGGACATGACCTAGGACCTTAAGATTTTGCAGGAAAGGAGGACTTGCAGCCGCGTTGCACGGGAGAATGTGAAAAGTGTTCATATGTAGTAAAAACCTAAGAAATCCGTCCGTTTTCGTAATTTGTTATCGAATCGACTTAAAGCCAGATCGTCACATTGGCCGCTTTTCTCTCAGAGACGGTTACATTTATCGTCTGCAAACCTATGTCGCGTGCTGCGGTATGCGGACACACTAAAAGCACCATAGTAGAACACAGAAGAAGCGTCTAAGTTGAAGTAATAGCAAGTAAGAAGTAGTACAATTCTAGTATTAGTTGTTGGTTATTCACCTTTTAGCCGGCTTTAGTGGCTTGGACATGACCTAGGACCATAAGACTTTGCATGAAAGGAGGACTAGGAGCCGCGTTGCATGGGAGAATGTGAAAAGTGTTCATATGTAGTAAAAACCTGAGAAATCCGTCCGTTTTCGTCATTTGTTATCGAATCGACTTAAAGCCAGATGGTCACAATGGCCGCTTTTCTCTCTGAGACGGTTACATTTATCGTCTGCAAAGCTATGTCGCGTGCTGCGGTATGCGGAGACACTAAAAGCACCATAGTAGAACACAGATGAAACTTCAAAGTTGAAGTAATAGCCAGTAAGAAGTAGTACAATTCAGATATTAGTTGTCGATTATTCACTTTTTAGCCGGCTTTGGTGGCTTGGACATATACTATGACCTTAAGATTTTGCATGAAAGGAGGACTAGCAGCCGCTTTGCACGGGAGAATGTGAAAAGTGTTCATATGAAGTAAAAACATGAGAAATCCGTCCGTTTTCGTCATTTGTTATCGAATCGACTTAAAATTAGATCGTCACATTGGCCGCTCTTCTCTCTTAGACGGTTGTACTTATCGTTTGCAAAGCTATGTCGCGTGCTGCGGTATGCGGAGACACTAAAAGTTCAGTAGTAGAACACAGATGAAACTTCTAAGTTGATGTAATAGAAAGTAAGAAGTAGTACAAGTCAAGTTATAAGTATCGATTATTCACTTTTTAGCCGGATTTGGTGCCTTGGCCATGAGCTAGGACCTTAACATTTTGCATGAAAGGAGCACTAGCAGCCGCGTTGCAAGGGAGAATGTGAAAAGTGTTCATATGTAGTAAAAACCTGAGAAATCCGTCCGTTTTCGTCATTTGTTATCGAATCGACTTAAAATTAGATCGTCACATTGGCCGCTCTTCTCTCTTAGACGGTTGTACTTATCGTTTGCAAAGCTATGTCGCGTGCTGCGGTATGCGGAGACACTAAAAGCACCGTAGTAGAACACAGAAGAAGCTTCTAAGTTGAAGTAATAGCCAGTAAGCAGTAGTACAATTCAAGTTTTAGTTGTCGATTATTCACTTTTTAGCCGGCATTGGTGGCTTGGACATGACCTACGACCATAAGATTTTGTATGAAAGGAGGACTTGCAGCCGCGTTGCACGGGAGAATGTGAAAAGTGTTCATATGTAGTAAAAACATGAGAAATCCGTCCGTTTTCGTCATTTGTTATCGAATCGACTTAAAGCCAGATCGTCACATTGGCCGCTTTTCTCTCTGAAACGGTTACATTTATCGTCTGCAAAGCTATGTCGCGTGCTGCGGTATGCGGAGACACTAAAAGAACCATAGGAGAACACAGAATAAGCTTCTAAGTTGAAGTAATAGCCAGTAGGAAGTAGTACAATTCAAGTTGTAGTTGTCGATTATTCACTTTTTAGCCGGCTTTGGTGGCTTGGACATGACCTAGGACCTTACGATTTTGCTTGAAAGGAGGACTAGCAGCCGCGTTGCACGGGAGAATGTGAAAAGTGTTCATATGTAGTAAAAACCTGAGAAATCCGTCCGTTTTCGTCATTTGTTATCGAATCGACTTAAAGCCAGATCGTCACATTGGCCGCTCTTCTCTCTGAAACGGTTATATTTATCGTCTGCAAAAGCTATGTCGCGTGCTGCGGTATGCGGAAACACTAAAAGCACCATAGTAGAATACAGAAGAAGCTTCTAAGTTGCAGTAATAGCCAGTAAGAAGTAGTACAATTCAAGTTTTAGTTGTCGATTATTCACTTTTTAGCCGGCTTTCGTGGCTTGGACATAAACTAGGACCTTAAGATTTTGCATGAAAGGAGGACTAGCAGCCGCGTTGCACGGGAGAGTGTGAAAAGTGTTCATATGTAGTAAAAAGCTGAGAAATCCGTCCGTTTTCGTCATTTGTTATCGAATCGACTTAAAGCCAGATCGTCACATTGGCCGCTCTTCTGTCTGAAACGGTTACATTTATCGTCTGCAAAGCTATGTCGCGCGCTGCGGTATGCGGAGACACTAAAAGCACCATAGTAGAACACAGAAGAAACTTCTAAGTTGAAGTAATAGCCAGTAAGAAGTAGTACAATTCAAGTTTTAGTTGTCGATTGTTCACTTTTTAGCCGGCTTTGGTGGCTATGACATGACCTAGGACCATACGATTTTGTATGAAAGGAGGACCAGCAGCCGCGTTGCACGGGAGAATGTGAAAAGTGTTCATATGTAGTAAAAACCTTAGAAATCCGTCCGTTTTCGTCATTTGTTATCGAATCGACTTAAAATTAGATCGTCACATTGGCCGCTCTTCTCTCTTAGACGGTTGTACTTATCGTTTGCAAAGCTATGTCGCGTGCTGCGGTATGCGGAGACACTAAAAGTTCAGTAGTAGAACACAGATGAAACTTCTAAGTTGATGTAATAGAAAGTAAGAAGTAGTACAAGTCAAGTTATAGGTATCGATTATTCACTTTTTAGCCGGATTTGGTGGCTTGGACATGACCTAGGACATTAAGATTTTGCTTGAAAGGAGGACTTGCAGCCGCGTTGCACGGGAGAATGTGAAAAGTGTTCATATGAAGTAAAAACATGAGAAATCCGTCCGTTTTCGTCATTTTTTATCGAATCGACTTAAAGCCAGATCGTCACATTGGTCGCTTTTCTCTCTGAGACGGTTACACGTATCGTCTGCAAAGCTATGTCGCGTGCTGCAATATGCGGAGACACTAAGAGCACCACAGAACACAGAAGAAGCTTCTAAGTTGAAGTAATAGCCAGTAAGAAGTAGTACAATTCAAGTTTTAGTTGTCGATTATTCACTTTTTAGCCGGCTTTGGTGGCTTGGACATGACCTAGGACCATACGATTTTGTATGAAAGGAGGACCAGCAGCCGCGTTGCACGGGAGAATGTGAAAAGTGTTCATATGAAGTAAAAACATGAGAAATCCGTCCGTTTTCGTCATTTGTTATCGAATCGACTTAAAGCCAGATCGTAACATTGGCCGCTTTTCTCTCTGAGACGGTTACACGTATCGTCTGCAAAGCTATGTCGCGTGCTGCAATATGCGGAGACACTAAGAGCACCACAGAACACAGATGAAGCTTCTAAGTTGAAGTAATAGCCAGTAAGAAGTAGTACAATTCAAATTTTAGTTGTCGATTATTCACTTTTTAGCCGGCTTTGGTGGCTTGGACATGACCTAGGACCTTAAGATTTTGCATGAAAGGAGGACTTGCAGCCGCGTTGCACGGGATAATGTGAAAAGTGTTCATATGTACTAAAAACCTGAGAAATCCGTCCGTTTTCGTCATTTGTTATCGAATCGACTTAAAGCCAGATCGTCACATTGGCCGCTTTTCTCTCAGAGACGGTTACATTTATCGTCTGCAAAGCTATGTCGCGTGCTGCGGTATGCGGAGGCACTAAAAGAACCATAGTGGAACACAGAATAAGCTTCTAAGTTGAAGTAATAGCCAGTAAGAAGTAGTACAATTCAAGTTGTAGTTGTCGATCATTCACTTTTTAGCCGGCTTTGGTGGCTTGGACATGACCTAGGACCTTAAGATTTTGCTTGAAAGGTGGACTAGCAGCCGCGTTGCACGGGAGAATGTGAAAAGTGTTCATATGTAGTAAAAACCTGAGAAATCCTTCCGTTTTCGTCATTTGTTACCGAATCGACTTAAAGCCAGATCGTCACATTGGCTGCTTTTCTCTCTGAGACGGTTACATTTATCGTCTGCAAATCTATGTCGCCTGCTGCGGTATGCGGAGACACTAAAAGCACCATAGTAGAACACAGAAGAAGCTTCTAAGTTGAAGTAATAGCCAGTAAGAAGTAGTACAATTCAAGTTTTAGTTGTCGATTATTCACATTTTAGCCGGCTTTGGTGGCTTGGACATGACCTAGGACCTTAAGATTTTGCAGGAAAGGAGGACTTGCAGCCGCGTTGCACGGGAGAATGTGAAAAGTGTTCATATGTAGTAAAAACCTAAGAAATCCGTCCGTTTTCGTAATTTGTTATCGAATCGACTTAAAGCCAGATCGTCACATTGGCCGCTTTTCTCTCAGAGACGGTTACATTTATCGTCTGCAAACCTATGTCGCGTGCTGCGGTATGCGGACACACTAAAAGCACCATAGTAGAACACAGAAGAAGCGTCTAAGTTGAAGTAATAGCAAGTAAGAAGTAGTACAATTCTAGTATTAGTTGTTGGTTATTCACCTTTTAGCCGGCTTTAGTGGCTTGGACATGACCTAGGACCATAAGACTTTGCATGAAAGGAGGACTAGGAGCCGCGTTGCATGGGAGAATGTGAAAAGTGTTCATATGTAGTAAAAACCTGAGAAATCCGTCCGTTTTCGTCATTTGTTATCGAATCGACTTAAAGCCAGATGGTCACAATGGCCGCTTTTCTCTCTGAGACGGTTACATTTATCGTCTGCAAAGCTATGTCGCGTGCTGCGGTATGCGGAGACACTAAAAGCACCATAGTAGAACACAGATGAAACTTCAAAGTTGAAGTAATAGCCAGTAAGAAGTAGTACAATTCAGATATTAGTTGTCGATTATTCACTTTTTAGCCGGCTTTGGTGGCTTGGACATATACTATGACCTTAAGATTTTGCATGAAAGGAGGACTAGTAGCCGCTTTGCACGGGAGAATGTGAAAAGTGTTCATATGAAGTAAAAACATGAGAAATCCGTCCGTTTTCGTCATTTGTTATCGAATCGACTTAAAATTAGATCGTCACATTGGCCGCTCTTCTCTCTTAGACGGTTGTACTTATCGTTTGCAAAGCTATGTCGCGTGCTGCGGTATGCGGAGACACTAAAAGTTCAGTAGTAGAACACAGATGAAACTTCTAAGTTGATGTAATAGAAAGTAAGGAGTAGTACAAGTCAAGTTATAAGTATCGATTATTCACTTTTTAGCCGGATTTGGTGCCTTGGCCATGAGCTAGGACCTTAACATTTTGCATGAAAGGAGCACTAGCAGCCGCGTTGCAAGGGAGAATGTGAAAAGTGTTCATATGTAGTAAAAACCTGAGAAATCCGTCCGTTTTCGTCATTTGTTATCGAATCGACTTAAAGCCAGATCGTCACATTGGCCGCTTTTCTCTCTGAAACGGTTACATTTATCGTCTGCAAAGCTATGTCGCGTGCTGCGGTATGCGGAGACACTAAAAGCACCGTAGTAGAACACAGAAGAAGCTTCTAAGTTGAAGTAATAGCCAGTAAGCAGTAGTACAATTCAAGTTTTAGTTGTCGATTATTCACTTTTTAGCCGGCATTGGTGGCTTGGACATGACCTACGACCATAAGATTTTGTATGAAAGGAGGACTTGCAGCCGCGTTGCACGGGAGAATGTGAAAAGTGTTCATATGTAGTAAAAACATGAGAAATCCGTCCGTTTTCGTCATTTGTTATCGAATCGACTTAAAGCCAGATCGTCACATTGGCCGCTTTTCTCTCTGAAACGGTTACATTTATCGTCTGCAAAGCTATGTCGCGTGCTGCGGTATGCGGAGACACTAAAAGAACCATAGGAGAACACAGAATAAGCTTCTAAGTTGAAGTAATAGCCAGTAGGAAGTAGTACAATTCAAGTTGTAGTTGTCGATTATTCACTTTTTAGCCGGCTTTGGTGGCTTGGACATGACCTAGGACCTTACGATTTTGCTTGAAAGGAGGACTAGCAGCCGCGTTGCACGGGAGAATGTGAAAAGTGTTCATATGTAGTAAAAACCTGAGAAATCCGTCCGTTTTCGTCATTTGTTATCGAATCGACTTAAAGCCAGATCGTCACATTGGCCGCTCTTCTCTCTGAAACGGTTATATTTATCGTCTGCAAAAGCTATGTCGCGTGCTGCGGTATGCGGAAACACTAAAAGCACCATAGTAGAATACAGAAGAAGCTTCTAAGTTGCAGTAATAGCCAGTAAGAAGTAGTACAATTCAAGTTTTAGTTGTCGATTATTCACTTTTTAGCCGGCTTTCGTGGCTTGGACATAAACTAGGACCTTAAGATTTTGCATGAAAGGAGGACTAGCAGCCGCGTTGCACGGGAGAGTGTGAAAAGTGTTCATATGTAGTAAAAAGCTGAGAAATCCGTCCGTTTTCGTCATTTGTTATCGAATCGACTTAAAGCCAGATCGTCACATTGGCCGCTCTTCTGTCTGAAACGGTTACATTTATCGTCTGCAAAGCTATGTCGCGCGCTGCGGTATGCGGAGACACTAAAAGCACCATAGTAGAACACAGAAGAAACTTCTAAGTTGAAGTAATAGCCAGTAAGAAGTAGTACAATTCAAGTTTTAGTTGTCGATTGTTCACTTTTTAGCCGGCTTTGGTGGCTATGACATGACCTAGGACCATACGATTTTGTATGAAAGGAGGACCAGCAGCCGCGTTGCACGGGAGAATGTGAAAAGTGTTCATATGTAGTAAAAACCTTAGAAATCCGTCCGTTTTCGTCATTTGTTATCGAATCGACTTAAAGCCAGATCGTCACATTGGCCGCTTTTCTCTCTGAGACGGTTACACGTATCGTCTGCAAAGCTATGTCGCGTGCTGCAATATGCGGAGACACTAAGAGCACCACTGAACACAGAAGAAGCTTCTAAGTTGAAGTAATAGCCAGTAAGAAGTAGTAGAATTCAAGTTTTAGTTGTCGATTATTCACTTTTTAGCCGGCTTTGGTGGCTTGGACATGACCAAGGACCTTAAGATTTTGCATGAAAGGAGGACTTGCAGCCGCATTGCACGGGATAATGTGAAAAGTGTTCATATGTAGGAAAAACCTGAGAAATCCGTCCGTTTTCGTCATTTGTTATCGAATCGACTTAAAGCCAGATCGTCACATTGGCCGCTTTTCTCTCAGAGACGGTTACATTTATCGTCTGCAAAGCTATGTCGCGTGCTGCGGTATGCGGAGGCACTAAAAGAACCATAGTAGAACACAGAATAAGCTTCTAAGTTGAAGTAATAGCCAGTAAGAAGTAGTACAATTCAAGTTGTAGTTGTCGATCATTCACTTTTTAGCCGGCTTTGGTGGCTTGGACATGACCTAGGACCTTAAGATTTTGCTTGAAAGGTGGACTAGCAGCCGCGTTGCACGGGAGAATGTGAAAAGTGTTCATATGTAGTAAAAACCTGAGAAATCCTTCCGTTTTCGTCATTTGTTACCGAATCGACTTAAAGCCAGATCGTCACATTGGCTGCTTTTCTCTCTGAGACGGTTACATTTATCGTCTGCAAATCTATGTCGCCTGCTGCGGTATGCGGAGACACTAAAAGCACCATAGTAGAACACAGAAGAAGCTTCTAAGTTGAAGTAATAGCCAGTAAGAAGTAGTACAATTCAAGTTTTAGTTGTCGATTATTCACATTTTAGCCGGCTTTGGTGGCTTGGACATGACCTAGGACCTTAAGATTTTGCGTGAAAGGAGGACTTGCAGCCGCGTTGCACGGGAGAATGTGAAAAGTGTTCATATGTAGTAAAAACCTAAGAAATCCGTCCGTTTTCGTAATTTGTTATCGAATCGACTTAAAGCCAGATCGTCACATTGGCCGCTTTTCTCTCAGAGACGGTTACATTTATCGTCTGCAAACCTATGTCGCGTGCTGCGGTATGCGGACACACTAAAAGCACCATAGTAGAACACAGAAGAAGCGTCTAAGTTGAAGTAATAGCAAGTAAGAAGTAGTACAATTCTAGTATTAGTTGTTGGTTATTCACCTTTTAGCCGGCTTTAGTGGCTTGGACATGACCTAGGACCATAAGACTTTGCATGAAAGGAGGACTAGGAGCCGCGTTGCATGGGAGAATGTGAAAAATGTTCATATGTAGTAAAAACCTGAGAAATCCGTCCGTTTTCGTCATTTGTTATCGAATCGACTTAAAGCCAGATCGTCACAATGGCCGCTTTTCTCTCTGAGACGGTTACATTTATCGTCTGCAAAACTATGTCGCGTGCTGCGGTATGCGGAGACACTAAAAGCAGCATAGTAGAACACAGATGAAGCTTCAAAGTTGAAGTAATAGCCAGTAAGAAGTAGTACAATTCAGATATTAGTTGTCGATTATTCACTTTTTAGCCGGCTTTGGTGGCTTGGACATATCCTATGACCTTAAGATTTTGCATGAAAGGAGGACTAGCAGCCGCTTTGCACGGGAGAGTGTGAAAAGTGTTCATATGAAGTAAAAACATGAGAAATCCGTCCGTTTTCGTCATTTGTTATCGAATCGACTTAAAATTAGATCGTCACATTGGCCGCTCTTCTCTCTTAGACGGTTGTACTTATCGTTTGCAAAGCTATGTCGCGTGCTGCGGTATGCGGAGACACTAAAAGTTCAGTAGTAGAACACAGATGAAACTTCTAAGTTGATGTAATAGAAAGTAAGAAGTAGTGCAAGTCAAGTTATAGGTATCGATTATTCACTTTTTGGCCGGATTTGGTGTCTTGGACATGACCTGGGACCTTAAGATATTGTTTGAAAGGAGGACTTGCAGCCGCGTTGCACGGGAGAATGTGAAAAGTGTTCATATGAAGTAAAAACATGAGAAATCCGTCCGTTTTCCCCATTTGTTATCGAATCGACTTAAAGCCAGATCGTCACATTGGCCGCTTTTCTCTCTGACACGGCTACATTTATCGTCTGCAAAGCTATGTCGCGTGCTGCGGTATGCGGAGGCACTAAAAGAACCGTAGTAGAACACAGAATAAGCTTCTAAGTAGAAGTAATAGCCAGTAAGAAGTAGTACAATTCAAGTTGTAGTTGTCGATTATTCACTTTTTAGCCGGCTTTGGTGGCTTGGACATGACCTAGGATCTTAAGATTTTGCTTGAAAGGAGGACTAGCAGCCGCGTTGCATCTGAGAATGTGAAAAGTGTTCATATGTAGTAAAAACGTGAGAAATCCGTCCGTTTTCGTCATTTGTTATCGAATCGACTTAAAGCCAGATCGTCACATTGGCCGCTTTTCTCTCTGACACGGTTACATTTATCGTCTGCAAAGCTATGTCGCGTGCTGCGGTATGCGGAGACACTAAAAGCACCATAGTAGAACACAGAAGAAGCTTCTAAGTTGAAGCAATAGCCAGTAAGAAGCAGTACAATTCAGGTTTTGTTTATCGATTATTGATTTTTAGCCGGCTTTGGTGCCCTGGACATGACGTGGAACCTTAAGATTTTGCATGAAAGGAGGACTAGCAGCCGCGTTGCATGGGAGAATGTGAAAAGTGTTCATATGTAGGAAAAACCTGAGAAATCCGTCCGTTTTCGTCTTTTGTTATCGAATCGACTTAAAGCCAGATCGCCACATTGGCCACTTTTCTCTCTGAGAAGGTTTCATTTATTGTCTGCAATTCTATGTCGCGTGCTGCGGTATGCGGAGACACTAAAAGCACCATAGTGGAACACAGAAGAAACTTGTAAGTTGAAGTAATAGCCAGTAAGAAGTAGTACAATTCAAGTTTTAGTTGTCGATTATTCACTTTTTAGCCGGCTTTGGTGGCTTGGACATGACCTAGGACCTTAAGATTTGACATGAAAAGAATACTTGCATCCGCTTTGCACGGGAAATGTGAAATGTGTTCATATGTAGCAAAAACCTGAGAAATCCGCCCGTTTTCGTCATTTGTTATCGAATCTACTTAAAGCCAGATCGTCACCTTGGCCGCTCTTCTCTCTGAATCGGTTACATTTATCGTCTGCAAAGCTATGTCGCGTGCTGCAGTATGCGGAAACACTAAAAGCGTCATAGTAGAACACAGAAGAAGCTTCTAAGTTGAAGTGATAGCCAGTAAGAAGTAGTACAATTCAAGTTTTAGTTGTCGATTATTCACTTTTTAGCCGGCTTTGGTGGCTATGACATGACCTAGGACAATAAGATTTTGCATGAAAGGAGGACTAGCAGCCGCGTTGCACGGGAGAATGTGAAAAGTGTTCATATGTAGTAAAAACCTGAGAAATCCTTCCGTTTTCGTCATTTGTTATCGAATCGACTTAAAGTTATATCGTCACATTGGCCGCTTTTCTCTCTGAGACGGTTACATTTATCGTCTGCAAAGCTATGTCGCGTGCTGCGGGATGCGGAGACACTAAAAGAACCATAGTAGAACACAGAAGAAGCTTCTAAGTTGAAGCAATAGCCAGCAAGAAGTAGTACAATTCAAGTTTTAGGCGTCGATTATTCACTTTTTAGACGGCTTTTGTGGCTTGGACATCACCTAGGACGTTAAAATTTTGCATGAAAGGAGGACTGGCAGCCGCGTTGCAAGGGGGAATGTGAAAAGTGTTCATATGTAGTAAAAACGTGAGAAATCCGTCCGTTTTCGTCATTTGTTATCGAATCGACTTAAAGCCAGATCGTCACATTGGCCGCTTTTCTCTCTGAGACGGTTACATTTATCGTCTGCAAAGCTATGTCGCGTGCTGCGGTGTGCGGAGACACTAAATGGCTCAAATGGCTCTGAGCACTATGGGACTCAACTGCTGTGGTCATTAGTCCCCTAGAACTTAGAACTACTTAAACCTAACTAACCTAAGGACATCACACACATCCATGCCCGAGGCAGGATTCGAACCTGCGACCGTAGCAGTCCCACGGTTCCGGACTGCGCGCCTAGAACCGCGAGACCACCGCGGCCGGAGGAGACACTAAAAGCACCATAGTAGAACACAGAAGAATCTTCTAAGTTGAAGTAATAGCCAGTAAGAAGTAGTACAATTCAAGTTTTAGTTGTCGATTATTCACTTTTTAGCCGGCTTTAGCGGCTTGGACATGACCTAGGACCATAAGATTTTGCATGAAAGGAGGACTAGCAGCCGCGTTGCATGGGAGAATGTGAAATGTGTTCATATGTACTAAAAACCTTAGAAATCCGTCCGTTTTCGTCTTTTGTTATCGAATCGACTTAAAGCCAGATCGTCACATTGGCCGCTTTTCTCTCTGAGACGGTTACATTTATCGTATGAAAAGCTATGTCGCGTGCTGCGGGATGCGGAGACACTAAAAGCACCATAGTAGAACACAGAAGAAGCTTCTAAGTTGAAGTAATAGCCAGTAAGAAGTAGTACTATTCAAGTTTTAGTTGTCGATTATTCACTTTTTAGCCGGCTTTGGTGGCTTGGACATGACCTAGGACCTTAACATTTTGCATGAAAGGAGGACTAGCAGCCGCGTTGCATGGGAGAATGTGAAAAGTGTTCATATGTACTAAAAACCTGAGAAATCCGTCCGTTTTCGTCTTTTGTTATCGAATCGACTTAAAGCCAGATCGTCACATTGGCCGCTTTTCTCTCTGAGACGGTTACATTTATCGTCTGCAAAGCTATGTCGCGTGCTGCGGGATGCGGAGACACTAAAAGAACCATAGTAGAACACAGAAGAAGCCTCTAAGTTGAAGCAATAGCCAGCAAGAAGTAGTACAATTAAAGTTTTAGTTGTCGATTATTCACTTTTTAGACGGCTTTGGTGGCTTGGACATCACCTAGGACGTTAAAATTTTCCATGAAAGGAGGACTGGCAGCCGCGTTGCAAGGGGGAATGTGAAAAGTGTTCATATGTAGTAAAAACGTGAGAAATCCGTCCGTTTTCGACATTTGTTATCGAATCGACTTAAAGCCAGATCGTCACATTGGCCGCTTTTCTCTCTGAGACGGTTATATTTATCGTCTGCAAAGCTATGTCGCGTCCTGCGGTGTGCGGAGACACTAAAAGCACCATAGTAGAACACGGAAGAATCTTCTAAGTTGAAGTAATAGCCAGTAAGAAGTAGTACAATTCAAGTTTTAGTTGTCGATTATTCACTTTTTAGACGGCTTTGGTGGCTTGGACATGAACTATGACCATAAGATTTTGCATGAAAGGAGGACTAGCAGCCGCGTTGCACGGGAGAATGTGAAAATGTTCGTATGTAGTAAAAACCTGAGAAATCCGTCCGTTTTCGTCACTTGTTATCGAATCGACTTAAAGCCAGATCGTCACATTGGCTGCTTTCCTCAATGAGACGGTTACATTTATTGTCTGCAAAGCTATGTCGCGTGCTGCGGTATGCGGAGACACTAAAAGCACCACAGTAGAACACAGAAGAATCTTCTAATTTGAAGTAATAGCCAGTAAGAAGTAGTACAATTCAAGTTTTAGTTGTCGATTATTCACTTTTTAGCCGGCTTTGGTGGCTTGGACATGACCTAGGACCTCAAGATTTTGCATGAAAGGAGGTCTAACAGCCGAGTTGCATGGGAGAATTTGAAAAGTGTTCATATGTAGTAAAAACCTGAGAAATCCGTCCATTTTCGTCATTTGTTATCGAATTGACTTCAAGCCAGATCGACACATTGGCCATTCTTCTCTCTCAAACGGTTACATTTATCGTCTGCAAAGCTATGACGCGTGCTGCGATATGCCGAAACACTACTAGCACCATAGTAGAACACAGAAGGAGCTTCTAAGTTGAAGTAATAGCCAGTAAGAAGCAGTACAATTCAAGTTTTAGTTGTCGATTATTCGCTTTTTAGCCGGCTTTGGTGGCTTGGACATGCGGTGGAACCTTAAGACTTTGCATGAAAGGAAGACGAGCAGCCGCGTTGCATGGGAGAATTGTGAAAAGTGTTCATATGTAGTAAAAACCTGAGAAATCCGTCCGTTTTCGTCATTTGCTATCGAATCGACGTAAAGCCAGATCGTCTCATTGGCCGCTTTTCTCTCTGAGACGGTTACATTTATCGTTTGCAAAGCTATGTCGCGTGCTGCGGTGTGCGGAGACACTAAAAGCACCATAGTAGAACACAGAAGAAGCTTCTAAGTTGAAGTAATAGCCAGTAAGAAGTAGTACAATTCATGTTTTAGTTGTCGATTATTCACTTTTTAGCCGGCTTTGGTGGCTTGGACATGACCTAGGACCTTAAGATTTTGCATGAAAGGAGGACTAGGAGCCGCGTTGCACGGGAGAATGTGAAAAGTGTTCATATGTTGGAAAAACCTGAGAAATCCGTCCGTTTTCGTCATTTGTTATCGAATCGACTTAAAGCCAGATCGTCACATTGGCCGCTTTTCTCTCTGAGACGGTTTCATTTATCGTCTGCAAAGCTATGACGCGTGCTGCGGTATGCGGAGACACTAAAAGCACCATAGTAGAACACAGAAGAAGCTTCTAAGTTGAAGTAGTAGCCAGTAAGAAGTAATACAATTCAAGTTTTAGTTGTCGATTATTCACTTTTTAGCCGGCTTTGGTGGATTGGACATGACCTAGGACCTTAGGATTTTGCATGAAAGGACGACTAGCAGCCGCGTTGCACGGTAGAATGTAAAAAGTGTTCATATGCAGTAAAAACCTGAGAAATCCGTCCGTTTTCGTCATTTGTTATCGAATCGACTTAAAGCCAGATCGTCACATTGGCCGCTTTTCTCTCTGAGACGGTTATATTTATCGTCTGCAAAGCTATGTCGCGTGCTGCGGTGTGCGGAGACACTAAAAGCACCATAGTAGAACACAGAAGAATCTTCTAAGTTGAAGTAATAGCCAGTAAGAAGTAGTACAATTCAAGTTTTAGTTGTCGATTATTCACTTTTTAGACGGCGTTGGTGGCTTGGACATGAACTATGACCATAAGATTTTGCATGAAAGGAGGACCAGCAGCCGCGTTGCACGGGAGAATGTGAAAATGTTCGTATGTAGTAAAAGCCTGAGAAATCCGTCCGTTTTCGTCACTTGTTATCGAATCGACTTAAAGCCAGATCGTCACATTGGCTGCTTTCCTCAATGAGACGGTTACATTTATTGTCTGCAAAGCTATGTCGCGTGCTGCGGTATGCGGAGACACTAAAAGCACCACAGTAGAACACAGAAGAATCTTCTAAGTTGAAGTAATAGCCAGTAAGAAGTAGTACAATTCAAGTTTTAGTTGTCGATTATTCACTTTTTAGCCGGCTTTGGTGGATTGGATATGACCTAGGACCTTAGGATTTTGCATGAAAGGAGGACTAGCAGCCGCGTTGCACGGTAGATTGTAATAAGTGTTCATATGCAGTAAAAACCTGAGAAATCCGTCCGTTTTCGTCATTTGTTATCGAATCGACTTAAAGCCAGATCGTCATATTGGCCATTCTTCTCTCTCAAACGGTTACATTTATCGTCTGCAAAGCTATGTCGCGTGCTACGGTATGCCAAAACACAAAAAGCACCATAGTAGAACCCAGAAGAAGCTTCTAAGTTGAAGTAATAGCCAGTAAGAAGTAGTACAATTCAAGTATTAATTGTCGATTATTCACTTTTTAGCCGGCTTTGGTGGCTATGACATGACCTAGGACCATAAGATTTTGCATGAAACGAGGACTAGCAGCCGCGTTGCACGGGAGAATGTGAAAAGTGTTCATATGTAGTAAAAACCTGAGAAATCCGTCCGTTTTCGTCATTTGTTATCGAATCGACTTAAGGCCAGATCGTCACATTGGTCTCTTTTCTCTCTGAAACGGTTACACTTATCGTCTGCAAAGCTATGTCGCGTGCTGCGGTATGCGGAGACACTAAAAGCTCCATAGTAGAACACAGAAGAAGCTTCTAAGTTGAAGTAATAGCCAGTAAGAAGTAGTACAATTCAAGTTTTAGTTGTCGATTATTCACTTTTTAGCCGGCTTTGGTGGCTTGGACATGACCTAGTACCTTAAGATTTTCCATGAAAGGAGGACTAGCAGCCGCGTTGCACGGGAGAATGTGAAAGGTGTTCATATGTAGTAAAAACCTGAGAAATCCGTCCGTTTTCGCCATTTGTTATCGAATCGTCTTAAAGCCAGATCGTCACATTGGCCGCTCTTCTCTCTGAAACGGTTACATTTATCGTCTACAAAGCTATGTCGCGTGCTGCGGTATGCGGAAACACTAAAAGCACCATAGTAGAACACAGAAGAAGCTTCTATGTTGAAGTAATAGCCAGTAAGAAGTAGTACAATTCAAGTTTTAGTTGTCGATTATTCACTTTTTAGCCGGCTTTGGTTTCTTGGACATGACCTAGGACCTTAAGATTTTGCATGAAAGGAGGACTAGCAGCCGCGTTGCATGGGAGAATGTGAAAAAAGTTCATAAGTAGTAAAAACATGAGAAATCCGTCCATTCTCGTCATTTGTTATCGAATTGACTTCAAGCCAGATCGTCACATTGGCCATTCTTCTCTCTCAAACGGTTACATTTATCGTCTGCAAAGCTATGTCGCGTGCTGCAATATGCCGAAACACTAAAAGCACCATAGTAGAACACAGAAGGAGCTTCTATGTTGAAGTAATAGCCAGTAAGAAGTAGTACAATTCAAGTTTTAGTTGTCGATTATTCACTTTTTAGCCGGCTTTGGTGGCTTGGACATGCGGTGGAACCTTAAGATTTTGCATGAAAGGAAGACTAGCAGCCGCGTTGCACGGGAGAATGTGAAAAGTGTTCATATGTAGTAAAAACCTGAGAAATCCGTCCGTTTTCGTCATTTGTTATCGAATCGACTTAAAGCCAGATCGTCTCATTGGCCCCTTTTCTCTCTGAGACGGTTACATTTATCGTCTGCAAAGCTATGTCGCGTGCTGCGGTATGTGGAGACACTAAAAGCACCATAGTAGAACACAGAAGAAGATTCTAAGTTGAAGTAATAGCCAGTAAGAAGTAGTAAAATTCAAGTTTTAGTTGTCGATTATTCACATTTTTGCCGGGTTTGGTCGCTTGGACATGACCTAGGACCTTAAGATTTTGCATGAAAGGAGGACTAGCAGCCGCGTTACGCGGGAGAATGTGAAAATTGTTCATATGTAGTAAAAACCTGAGAAAACTGTCCGTTTTCGCCATTTGTTATCGAATCGTCTTAATGCCAGATCGTCACATTGGCCGCTCTTCTCTCTGAAACGGTTACACTTATCGTCTGCAAAGCTATGTCGCGTGCTGCGATATGCGGAAACACTAAATGCACCATAGTACAACACAGAAGAAGAATCTAAGTTGAAGTAATAGCCAGTAAGAAGTAGTACAATTCAAGTTTTAGTTGTCGATTATTCACTTTTTAGCCGGCTTTGGTGGCTTGGACATGCGGTGGAACCTTAAGATTTTGCATGAAAGGAGTACTTGCAGGCGCGTTGCATGGGAGAATGTGAAAAGTGTTCATATGTAGTAAAAACGTGAGAAATCCGTCTGTTTTCGCCATTTGTTATCGAATCGACTTAAAGCCAGATCGTCACATTGGCCGCTTTTCTCTCTGAAACGGTTACATTTATCGTCTGCAAAGCTAAGTCGCGTGCTGCAGTATGCGGAAACACTAAAAGCACCATAGTAGAACACAGAAGAAGCTTCTAAGTTGAAGTAATAGCCAGTAAGAAGTAGTACAAATTAAGTTTTAGTTATCGATTATTCACTTTTTAGGCGGCTTTGATGGCTTGGACATGACCTAGGACCTTAAGATTTTGCATGAAAGGAGGTCTAACAGCCGCGTTGCATGGGAGAATGTGAAAAGTGTTCATATGTAGTGAAAACCTGAGAAATCCGTCCGTTTTCGTCATTTGTTATCGAATCGACTTAAAGCCAGATCGTCACATTGGCCGCTCTTCTCTCTGAAACGGTTACACTTATCGTCTGCAAAGCTATGTAACGTGCTGCGGTATGCCGAAACAATAAAAGCACCATAGTAGAACACAGAAGAAGCTTCTAAGTTGACGTAATAGCCAGTAAGAAGTAGTACAATTCAAGTTTTAGTTGTCAATTATTCACTTTTTAGCCGGCTATGGTGGCTTGGACACGACCTAGGACCTTATGATTTTGCATGAAAGGAGGACTAGCAGCCGCGTTGCATGGGACAATGTGAAAAGTGTTCATATGTAGTAAAAACCTGAGAAATCCGTCCATTTTCGTCATTTGTTATCGAATGGACTTAAAGCCAGATCGTCACATTGGTCGCTTTTCTCTCTGAGACGGTTACATTTATTGTCTGCAAAGCTATGTCGCGTGCTGCGGTATGCGGAGACACTAAAAGCACCACAGTAGAACACAGAAGAATCTTCTAAGTTGAAGTAATAGCCAGTAAGAAGTAGTACAATTCAAGTTTTAGTTGTCGATTATTCGCTTTTTAGCCGGCTTTGGTGGCTTGGACATGCGGTGGAACCTTAAGATTTTGCATGAAAGGAAGGCTAGCAGCCGCGTTGCACGGGAGAATGTGAAAAGTGTTCATATGTAGTAAAAACCTGAGAAATCCGTCCGTTTTCGTCATTTGCTATCGAATCGACTTAAAGCCAGATCGTCTCATTGGTCGCTTTTCTCTCTGAGACGGTTACATTTATCGTCTGCAAAGCTATGTCGCGTGCTGCGGTATGCGGAGACACTAAAAGCACCATAGTAGAACACAGAAGAAGCTTCTAAGTCGAAGTAATAGCCAGTAAGAAGTAGTACAATTCAAGTTTTAGTTGTCGATTATTCACTTTGTAGCCGGCTTTGGTGGCTTGGACATGACCTAGAACCTTAAGATTTTGCATGAAAGGAGGACTAGCAGCCGCGTTGCACGGGAGAATGTGAAAAGTGTTCATATGTTGGAAAAACCTGAGAAATCCGTCCGTTTTCGTCATTTGTTATCGAATCGACTTAAAGCCAGATCGTCACATTGGCCGCTTTTCTCTCTGAGACGGTTTCATTTATCGTCTGCAAAGCTATGTCGCGTGCTGCGGTATGCGGAGACACTAAAAGCACCATAGTAGAACACAGAAGAAGCTTCTAAGTTGAAGTAATAGCCAGTAAGAAGAAATACAATTCAAGTTTTAGTTGTCGATTATTCACATTTTTGCCGGCTTTAGTCGCTTGGACATGACCTAGGACATTAAGATTTTGCATCAAAGGAGGACTAGCAGCCGCGTTGCACGGGAGAATGTGAAAAGTGTTCATATGTAGTAAAAACCTGAGAAATCCGTCCGTTTTCGTCATTTGTTATCGAATCGACTTAAGGCCAGATCGTCACATTGGTCTCTTTTCTCTCTGAAACGGTTACACTTATCGTCTGCAAAGCTATGTCGCGTGCTGCGGTATGCGGAGACACTAAAAGCTCCATAGTAGAACACAGAAGAAGCTTCTAAGTTGAAGTAATAGCCAGTAAGAAGTAGTACAATTCAAGTTTTAGTTGTCGATTATTCACTTTTTAGCCGGCTTTGGTGGCTTGGACATGACCTAGTACCTTAAGATTTTCCATGAAAGGAGGACTAGCAGCCGCGTTGCACGGGAGAATGTGAAAGGTGTTCATATGTAGTAAAAACCTGAGAAATCCGTCCGTTTTCGCCATTTGTTATCGAATCGTCTTAAAGCCAGATCGTCACATTGGCCGCTCTTCTCTCTGAAACGGTTACATTTATCGTCTACAAAGCTATGTCGCGTGCTGCGGTATGCGGAAACACTAAAAGCACCATAGTAGAACACAGAAGAAGCTTCTATGTTGAAGTAATAGCCAGTAAGAAGTAGTACAATTGAAGTTTTAGTTGTCGATTATTCACTTTTTAGCCGGCTTTGGTTTCTTGGACATGACCTAGGACCTTAAGATTTTGCATGAAAGGAGGACTAGCAGCCGCGTTGCATGGGAGAATGTGAAAAAAGTTCATAAGTAGTAAAAACATGAGAAATCCGTCCATTCTCGTCATTTGTTATCGAATTGACTTCAAGCCAGATCGTCACATTGGCCATTCTTCTCTCTCAAACGGTTACATTTATCGTCTGCAAAGCTATGTCGCGTGCTGCGATATGCCGAAACACTAAAAGCACCATAGTAGAACACAGAAGGAGCTTCTATGTTGAAGTAATAGCCAGTAAGAAGTAGTACAATTCAAGTTTTAGTTGTCGATTATTCACTTTTTAGCCGGCTTTGGTGGCTTGGACATGCGGTGGAACCTTAAGATTTTGCATGAAAGGAAGACTAGCAGCCGCGTTGCACGGGAGAATGTGAAAAGTGTTCATATGTAGTAAAAACCTGAGAAATCCGTCCGTTTTCGTCATTTGTTATCGAATCGACTTAAAGCCAGATCGTCTCATTGGCCCCTTTTCTCTCTGAGACGGTTACATTTATCGTCTGCAAAGCTATGTCGCGTGCTGCGGTATGTGGAGACACTAAAAGCACCATAGTAGAACACAGAAGAAGATTCTAAGTTGAAGTAATAGCCAGTAAGAAGTAGTAAAATTCAAGTTTTAGTTGTCGATTATTCACATTTTTGCCGGGTTTGGTCGCTTGGACATGACCTAGGACCTTAAGATTTTGCATGAAAGGAGGACTAGCAGCCGCGTTACGCGGGAGAATGTGAAAATTGTTCATATGTAGTAAAAACCTGAGAAAACTGTCCGTTTTCGCCATTTGTTATCGAATCGTCTTAATGCCAGATCGTCACTTTGGCCGCTCTTCTCTCTGAAACGGTTACATTTATCGTCTGCAAAGCTATGTCGCGTGCTGCGATATGCCAAAACACTAAAAGTACCATAGTAGAACACAGAAGAAGCTTCTAAGTTGAAGTAATAGCCAGTAAGAAGTAGTACAATTCAAGTTTTAGTTGTCGATTATTCACTTTTTAGCCGGCTTTGGTGGCTTGGTCATGAGGTTGAACCTTTAGATTTTGCATGAAAGGACGACTAGCAGCCGCGTTGCACGGGAGAATGTGAAAAGTGCTCATATGTAGTAAAAACCTGAGAAATCAGTCCGTTTTCGTCATTTGTTATCGAATCGACTTAAAGCCAGATCGTCACATTGGCCGCTTTTCTCTCTGAAACGGTTACATTTATCGTCTGCAAAGCTAAGTCGCGTGCTGCAGTATGCGGAAACACTAAAAGCACCATAGTAGAACACAGAAGAAGCTTCTAAGTTGAAGTAATAGCCAGTAAGAAGTAGTACAATTCAAGTTTTAGTTATCGATTATTCACTTTTTAGGCGGCTTTGATGGCTTGGACATGACCTAGGACCTTAAGATTTTGCATGAAAGGAGGTCTAACAGCCGCGTTGCATGGGAGAATGTGAAAAGTGTTCATATGTAGTGAAAACCTGAGAAATCCGTCCGTTTTCGTCATTTGTTATCGAATCGACTTAAAGCCAGATCGTCACATTGGCCGCTCTTCTCTCTGAAACGGTTACACTTATCGTCTGCAAAGCTATGTAACGTGCTGCGGTATGCCGAAACAATAAAAGCACCATAGTAGAACACAGAAGAAGCTTCTAAGTTGACGTAATAGCCAGTAAGAAGTAGTACAATTCAAGTTTTAGTTGTCAATTATTCACTTTTTAGCCGGCTATGGTGGCTTGGACACGACCTAGGACCTTACGATTTTGCATGAAAGGAGGACTAGCAGCCGCGTTGCATGGGACAATGTGAAAAGTGTTCATATGTAGTAAAAACCTGAGAAATCCGTCCATTTTCGTCATTTGTTATCGAATGGACTTAAAGCCAGATCGTCACATTGGTCGCTTTTCTCTCTGAGACGGCTACATTTATTGTCTGCAAAGCTATGTCGCGTGCTGCGGTATGCGGAGACACTAAAAGCACCACAGTAGAACACAGAAGAATCTTCTAAGTTGAAGTAATAGCCAGTAAGAAGTAGTACAATTCAAGTTTTAGTTGTCGATTATTCGCTTTTTAGCCGGCTTTGGTGGCTTGGACATGCGGTGGAACCTTAAGCTTTTGCATGAAAGGAAGGCTAGCAGCCGCGTTGCACGGGAGAATGTGAAAAGTGTTCATATGTAGTAAAAACCTGAGAAATCCGTCCGTTTTCGTCATTTGCTATCGAATCGACTTAAAGCCAGATCGTCTCATTGGCCGCTTTTCTCTCTGAGACGGTTACATTTATCGTCTGCAAAGCTATGTCGCGTGCTGCGGTATGCGGAGACACTAAAAGCACCATAGTAGAACACAGAAGAAGCTTCTAAGTCGAAGTAATAGCCAGTAAGAAGTAGTACAATTCAAGTTTTAGTTGTCGATTATTCACTTTGTAGCCGGCTTTGGTGGCTTGGACATGACCTAGAACCTTAAGATTTTGCATGAAAGGAGGACTAGCAGCCGCGTTGCACGGGAGAATATGAAAAGTGTTCATATGTTGGAAAAACCTGAGAAATCCGTCCGTTTTCGTCATTTGTTATCGAATCGACTTAAAGCCAGATCGTCACATTGGCCGCTTTTCTCTCTGAGACGGTTTCATTTATCGTCTGCAAAGCTATGTCGCGTGCTGCGGTATGCGGAGACACTAAAAGCACCATAGTAGAACACAGAAGAAGCTTCTAAGTTGAAGTAATAGCCAGTAAGAAGAAATACAATTCAAGTTTTAGTTGTCGATTATTCACATTTTTGCCGGCTTTAGTCGCTTGGACATGACCTAGGACATTAAGATTTTGCATCAAAGGAGGACTAGCAGCCGCGTTGCACGGGAGAATGTGAAAAGTGTTCATATGTAGTAAAACCTGAGAAATCCGTCCGTTTTCGTCATTTGTTATCGAATCGACTTATAGCCAGATCAACACATTGGCCGCTCTTCTCTCTGAAACGGTTACACTTATCGTCTGCAAAGCTATGTCGCGTGCTGCGATATACGGAAACACTAAAAGCACCATAGTAGAACACAGAAGAAGCTTCTAAGTTGAAGTAATAGCCAGTAAGAAGTAGTAAAATTCAAGTTTTAGTTGTCGATTATTCACATTTTTGCCGGGTTTGGTCGCTTGGACATGACCTAGGACCTTAAGATTTTGCATGAAAGGAGGACTAGCAGCCGCGTTACGCGGGAGAATGTGAAAATTGTTCATATGTAGTAAAAACCTGAGAAAACTGTCCGTTTTCGCCATTTGTTATCGAATCGTCTTAATGCCAGATCGTCACTTTGGCCGCTCTTCTCTCTGAAACGGTTACATTTATCGTCTGCAAAGCTATGTCGCGTGCTGCGATATGCCAAAACACTAAAAGTACCATAGTAGAACACAGAAGAAGCTTCTAAGTTGAAGTAATAGCCAGTAAGAAGTAGTACAATTCAAGTTTTAGTTGTCGATTATTCACTTTTTAGCCGGCTTTGGTGGCTTGGTCATGAGGTTGAACCTTTAGATTTTGCATGAAAGGACGACTAGCAGCCGCGTTGCACGGGAGAATGTGAAAAGTGCTCATATGTAGTAAAAACCTGAGAAATCAGTCCGTTTTCGTCATTTGTTATCGAATCGACTTAAAGCCAGATCGTCACATTGGCCGCTTTTCTCTCTGAAACGGTTACATTTATCGTCTGCAAAGCTAAGTCGCGTGCTGCAGTATGCGGAAACACTAAAAGCACCATAGTAGAACACAGAAGAAGCTTCTAAGTTGAAGTAATAGCCAGTAAGAAGTAGTACAATTCAAGTTTTAGTTATCGATTATTCACTTTTTAGGCGGCTTTGATGGCTTGGACATGACCTAGGACCTTAAGATTTTGCATGAAAGGAGGTCTAACAGCCGCGTTGCATGGGAGAATGTGAAAAGTGTTCATATGTAGTGAAAACCTGAGAAATCCGTCCGTTTTCGTCATTTGTTATCGAATCGACTTAAAGCCAGATCGTCACATTGGCCGCTCTTCTCTCTGAAACGGTTACACTTATCGTCTGCAAAGCTATGTAACGTGCTGCGGTATGCCGAAACAATAAAAGCACCATAGTAGAACACAGAAGAAGCTTCTAAGTTGACGTAATAGCCAGTAAGAAGTAGTACAATTCAAGTTTTAGTTGTCAATTATTCACTTTTTAGCCGGCTATGGTGGCTTGGACACGACCTAGGACCTTACGATTTTGCATGAAAGGAGGACTAGCAGCCGCGTTGCATGGGACAATGTGAAAAGTGTTCATATGTAGTAAAAACCTGAGAAATCCGTCCATTTTCGTCATTTGTTATCGAATGGACTTAAAGCCAGATCGTCACATTGGTCGCTTTTCTCTCTGAGACGGCTACATTTATTGTCTGCAAAGCTATGTCGCGTGCTGCGGTATGCGGAGACACTAAAAGCACCACAGTAGAACACAGAAGAATCTTCTAAGTTGAAGTAATAGCCAGTAAGAAGTAGTACAATTCAAGTTTTAGTTGTCGATTATTCGCTTTTTAGCCGGCTTTGGTGGCTTGGACATGCGGTGGAACCTTAAGATTTTGCATGAAAGGAAGGCTAGCAGCCGCGTTGCACGGGAGAATGTGAAAAGTGTTCATATGTAGTAAAAACCTGAGAAATCCGTCCGTTTTCGTCATTTGCTATCGAATCGACTTAAAGCCAGATCGTCACATTGGCCGCTTTTCTCTCTGAAACGGTTACATTTATCGTCTGCAAAGCTAAGTCGCGTGCTGCAGTATGCGGAAACACTAAAAGCACCATAGTAGAACACAGAAGAAGCTTCTAAGTTGAAGTAATAGCCAGTAAGAAGTAGTACAAATTAAGTTTTAGTTATCGATTATTCACTTTTTAGGCGGCTTTGATGGCTTGGACATGACCTAGGACCTTAAGATTTTGCATGAAAGGAGGTCTAACAGCCGCGTTGCATGGGAGAATGTGAAAAGTGTTCATATGTAGTGAAAACCTGAGAAATCCGTCCGTTTTCGTCATTTGTTATCGAATCGACTTAAAGCCAGATCGTCACATTGGCCGCTCTTCTCTCTGAAACGGTTACACTTATCGTCTGCAAAGCTATGTAACGTGCTGCGGTATGCCGAAACAATAAAAGCACCATAGTAGAACACAGAAGAAGCTTCTAAGTTGACGTAATAGCCAGTAAGAAGTAGTACAATTCAAGTTTTAGTTGTCAATTATTCACTTTTTAGCCGGCTATGGTGGCTTGGACACGACCTAGGACCTTATGATTTTGCATGAAAGGAGGACTAGCAGCCGCGTTGCATGGGACAATGTGAAAAGTGTTCATATGTAGTAAAAACCTGAGAAATCCGTCCATTTTCGTCATTTGTTATCGAATGGACTTAAAGCCAGATCGTCACATTGGTCGCTTTTCTCTCTGAGACGGTTACATTTATTGTCTGCAAAGCTATGTCGCGTGCTGCGGTATGCGGAGACACTAAAAGCACCACAGTAGAACACAGAAGAATCTTCTAAGTTGAAGTAATAGCCAGTAAGAAGTAGTACAATTCAAGTTTTAGTTGTCGATTATTCGCTTTTTAGCCGGCTTTGGTGGCTTGGACATGCGGTGGAACCTTAAGATTTTGCATGAAAGGAAGGCTAGCAGCCGCGTTGCACGGGAGAATGTGAAAAGTGTTCATATGTAGTAAAAACCTGAGAAATCCGTCCGTTTTCGTCATTTGCTATCGAATCGACTTAAAGCCAGATCGTCTCATTGGTCGCTTTTCTCTCTGAGACGGTTACATTTATCGTCTGCAAAGCTATGTCGCGTGCTGCGGTATGCGGAGACACTAAAAGCACCATAGTAGAACACAGAAGAAGCTTCTAAGTCGAAGTAATAGCCAGTAAGAAGTAGTACAATTCAAGTTTTAGTTGTCGATTATTCACTTTGTAGCCGGCTTTGGTGGCTTGGACATGACCTAGAACCTTAAGATTTTGCATGAAAGGAGGACTAGCAGCCGCGTTGCACGGGAGAATGTGAAAAGTGTTCATATGTTGGAAAAACCTGAGAAATCCGTCCGTTTTCGTCATTTGTTATCGAATCGACTTAAAGCCAGATCGTCACATTGGCCGCTTTTCTCTCTGAGACGGTTTCATTTATCGTCTGCAAAGCTATGTCGCGTGCTGCGGTATGCGGAGACACTAAAAGCACCATAGTAGAACACAGAAGAAGCTTCTAAGTTGAAGTAATAGCCAGTAAGAAGAAATACAATTCAAGTTTTAGTTGTCGATTATTCACATTTTTGCCGGCTTTAGTCGCTTGGACATGACCTAGGACATTAAGATTTTGCATCAAAGGAGGACTAGCAGCCGCGTTGCACGGGAGAATGTGAAAAGTGTTCATATGTAGTAAAAACCTGAGAAATCCGTCCGTTTTCGTCATTTGTTATCGAATCGACTTAAGGCCAGATCGTCACATTGGTCTCTTTTCTCTCTGAAACGGTTACACTTATCGTCTGCAAAGCTATGTCGCGTGCTGCGGTATGCGGAGACACTAAAAGCTCCATAGTAGAACACAGAAGAAGCTTCTAAGTTGAAGTAATAGCCAGTAAGAAGTAGTACAATTCAAGTTTTAGTTGTCGATTATTCACTTTTTAGCCGGCTTTGGTGGCTTGGACATGACCTAGTACCTTAAGATTTTCCATGAAAGGAGGACTAGCAGCCGCGTTGCACGGGAGAATGTGAAAGGTGTTCATATGTAGTAAAAACCTGAGAAATCCGTCCGTTTTCGCCATTTGTTATCGAATCGTCTTAAAGCCAGATCGTCACATTGGCCGCTCTTCTCTCTGAAACGGTTACATTTATCGTCTACAAAGCTATGTCGCGTGCTGCGGTATGCGGAAACACTAAAAGCACCATAGTAGAACACAGAAGAAGCTTCTATGTTGAAGTAATAGCCAGTAAGAAGTAGTACAATTGAAGTTTTAGTTGTCGATTATTCACTTTTTAGCCGGCTTTGGTTTCTTGGACATGACCTAGGACCTTAAGATTTTGCATGAAAGGAGGACTAGCAGCCGCGTTGCATGGGAGAATGTGAAAAAAGTTCATAAGTAGTAAAAACATGAGAAATCCGTCCATTCTCGTCATTTGTTATCGAATTGACTTCAAGCCAGATCGTCACATTGGCCATTCTTCTCTCTCAAACGGTTACATTTATCGTCTGCAAAGCTATGTCGCGTGCTGCGATATGCCGAAACACTAAAAGCACCATAGTAGAACACAGAAGGAGCTTCTATGTTGAAGTAATAGCCAGTAAGAAGTAGTACAATTCAAGTTTTAGTTGTCGATTATTCACTTTTTAGCCGGCTTTGGTGGCTTGGACATGCGGTGGAACCTTAAGATTTTGCATGAAAGGAAGACTAGCAGCCGCGTTGCACGGGAGAATGTGAAAAGTGTTCATATGTAGTAAAAACCTGAGAAATCCGTCCGTTTTCGTCATTTGTTATCGAATCGACTTAAAGCCAGATCGTCTCATTGGCCCCTTTTCTCTCTGAGACGGTTACATTTATCGTCTGCAAAGCTATGTCGCGTGCTGCGGTATGTGGAGACACTAAAAGCACCATAGTAGAACACAGAAGAAGATTCTAAGTTGAAGTAATAGCCAGTAAGAAGTAGTAAAATTCAAGTTTTAGTTGTCGATTATTCACATTTTTGCCGGGTTTGGTCGCTTGGACATGACCTAGGACCTTAAGATTTTGCATGAAAGGAGGACTAGCAGCCGCGTTACGCGGGAGAATGTGAAAATTGTTCATATGTAGTAAAAACCTGAGAAAACTGTCCGTTTTCGCCATTTGTTATCGAATCGTCTTAATGCCAGATCGTCACTTTGGCCGCTCTTCTCTCTGAAACGGTTACATTTATCGTCTGCAAAGCTATGTCGCGTGCTGCGATATGCCAAAACACTAAAAGTACCATAGTAGAACACAGAAGAAGCTTCTAAGTTGAAGTAATAGCCAGTAAGAAGTAGTACAATTCAAGTTTTAGTTGTCGATTATTCACTTTTTAGCCGGCTTTGGTGGCTTGGTCATGAGGTTGAACCTTTAGATTTTGCATGAAAGGACGACTAGCAGCCGCGTTGCACGGGAGAATGTGAAAAGTGCTCATATGTAGTAAAAACCTGAGAAATCAGTCCGTTTTCGTCATTTGTTATCGAATCGACTTAAAGCCAGATCGTCACATTGGCCGCTTTTCTCTCTGAAACGGTTACATTTATCGTCTGCAAAGCTAAGTCGCGTGCTGCAGTATGCGGAAACACTAAAAGCACCATAGTAGAACACAGAAGAAGCTTCTAAGTTGAAGTAATAGCCAGTAAGAAGTAGTACAATTCAAGTTTTAGTTATCGATTATTCACTTTTTAGGCGGCTTTGATGGCTTGGACATGACCTAGGACCTTAAGATTTTGCATGAAAGGAGGTCTAACAGCCGCGTTGCATGGGAGAATGTGAAAAGTGTTCATATGTAGTGAAAACCTGAGAAATCCGTCCGTTTTCGTCATTTGTTATCGAATCGACTTAAAGCCAGATCGTCACATTGGCCGCTCTTCTCTCTGAAACGGTTACACTTATCGTCTGCAAAGCTATGTAACGTGCTGCGGTATGCCGAAACAATAAAAGCACCATAGTAGAACACAGAAGAAGCTTCTAAGTTGACGTAATAGCCAGTAAGAAGTAGTACAATTCAAGTTTTAGTTGTCAATTATTCACTTTTTAGCCGGCTATGGTGGCTTGGACACGACCTAGGACCTTACGATTTTGCATGAAAGGAGGACTAGCAGCCGCGTTGCATGGGACAATGTGAAAAGTGTTCATATGTAGTAAAAACCTGAGAAATCCGTCCATTTTCGTCATTTGTTATCGAATGGACTTAAAGCCAGATCGTCACATTGGTCGCTTTTCTCTCTGAGACGGCTACATTTATTGTCTGCAAAGCTATGTCGCGTGCTGCGGTATGCGGAGACACTAAAAGCACCACAGTAGAACACAGAAGAATCTTCTAAGTTGAAGTAATAGCCAGTAAGAAGTAGTACAATTCAAGTTTTAGTTGTCGATTATTCGCTTTTTAGCCGGCTTTGGTGGCTTGGACATGCGGTGGAACCTTAAGATTTTGCATGAAAGGAAGGCTAGCAGCCGCGTTGCACGGGAGAATGTGAAAAGTGTTCATATGTAGTAAAAACCTGAGAAATCCGTCCGTTTTCGTCATTTGCTATCGAATCGACTTAAAGCCAGATCGTCTCATTGGCCGCTTTTCTCTCTGAGACGGTTACATTTATCGTCTGCAAAGCTATGTCGCGTGCTGCGGTATGCGGAGACACTAAAAGCACCATAGTAGAACACAGAAGAAGCTTCTAAGTCGAAGTAATAGCCAGTAAGAAGTAGTACAATTCAAGTTTTAGTTGTCGATTATTCACTTTGTAGCCGGCTTTGGTGGCTTGGACATGACCTAGAACCTTAAGATTTTGCATGAAAGGAGGACTAGCAGCCGCGTTGCACGGGAGAATATGAAAAGTGTTCATATGTTGGAAAAACCTGAGAAATCCGTCCGTTTTCGTCATTTGTTATCGAATCGACTTAAAGCCAGATCGTCACATTGGCCGCTTTTCTCTCTGAGACGGTTTCATTTATCGTCTGCAAAGCTATGTCGCGTGCTGCGCTATGCGGAGACACTAAAAGCACCATAGTAGAACACAGAAGAAGCTTCTAAGTTGAAGTAATAGCCAGTAAGAAGAAATACAATTCAAGTTTTAGTTGTCGATTATTCACATTTTTGCCGGCTTTAGTCGCTTGGACATGACCTAGGACATTAAGATTTTGCATCAAAGGAGGACTAGCAGCCGCGTTGCACGGGAGAATGTGAAAAGTGTTCATATGTAGTAAAACCTGAGAAATCCGTCCGTTTTCGTCATTTGTTATCGAATCGACTTATAGCCAGATCAACACATTGGCCGCTCTTCTCTCTGAAACGGTTACACTTATCGTCTGCAAAGCTATGTCGCGTGCTGCGATATACGGAAACACTAAAAGCACCATAGTAGAACACAGAAGAAGCTTCTAAGTTGAAGTAATAGCCAGTAAGAAGTAGTACAATTCAAGTTTTAGTTGTCGATTATTCACTTTTTAGCCGGCTTTGGTGGATTGGACATGACCTAGGACCTTAGGATTTTGCATGAAAGGAGGACTAGCAGCCGCGTTGCACGGTAGAATGTAAAAAGTGTTCATATGCAGTAAAAACCTGAGAAATCCGTCCGTTTTCGTCATTTGTTATCGAATCGACTTAAAGCCAGATCGTCACATTGGCCATTCTTCTCTCTCAAACGGTTACATTTATCGTCTGCAAAGCTATGTCGCGTGCTACGGTATGCCAAAACACTAAAAGCACCATAGTAGAACCCAGAAGAAGGTTCTAAGTTGAAGTAATAGCCAGTAAGAAGTAGTACAATTCAAGTATTAGTTGACGATTATTCACTTTTTAGCCGGCTTTGGTGGCTATGACATGACCTAGGACCATAAGATTTTGCATGAAAGGAGGACTAGCAGCCGCGTTGCACGGGAGAATTTGAAAAGTGTTCATATGTAGTAAAAACCTGAGAAATCCGTCCGTTTTCGTCATTTGTTATCGAATCGACTTAAAGCCTGATCGTCACATTGGTCTCTTTTCTCTCTGAAACGGTTACACTTATCGTCTGCAAAGCTATGTCGCGTGCTGCGGTATGCGGAGACACTAAAAGCTCCATAGTAGAACACAGAAGAAACTTCTAAGTTGAAGTAATAGCCAGTAAGAAGTAGTACAATTCAAGTTTTAGTTGTCGATTATTCACTTTTTAGCCGGCTTTGGTGGCTTGGACATGACCTAGTACCTTAAGATTTTCCATGAAAGGAGGACTAGCAGCCGCGTTGCACGGGAGAATGTGAAAGGTGCTCATATGTAGTAAAAACCTGAGAAATCCGTCCGTTTTCGTCATTTGTTATCGAATCGACTTAAAGCCAGATCGTCACATTGGCCGCTCTTCTCTCTGAAACGGTTACACTTATCGTCTGCAAAGCTATGTAACGTGCTGCGGTATGCCGAAACAATAAAAGCACCATAGTAGAACACAGAAGAAGCTTCTAAGTTGACGTAATAGCCAGTAAGAAGTAGTACAATTCAAGTTTTAGTTGTCAATTATTCACTTTTTAGCCGGCTATGGTGGCTTGGACACGACCTAGGACCTTATGATTTTGCATGAAAGGAGGACTAGCAGCCGCGTTGCATGGGAGAATGTGAAAAGTGTTCATATGTAGTAAAAACCTGAGAAATCCGTCCATTTTCGTCATTTGTTATCGAATGGACTTAAAGCCAGATCGTCACATTGGTCGCTTTTCTCTCTGAGACGGTTACATTTATTGTCTGCAAAGCTATGTCGCGTGCTGCGGTATGCGGAGACACTAAAAGCACCACAGTAGAACACTGAAGAATCTTCTAAGTTGAAGTAATAGCCAGTAAGAAGTAGTACAATTCAAGTTTTAGTTGTCGATTATTCGCTTTTTAGCCGGCTTTGGTGGCTTGGACATGCGGTGGAACCTTAAGATTTTGCATGAAAGGAAGACTAGCAGCCGCGTTGCACGGGAGAATGTGAAAAGTGTTCATATGTAGTAAAAACCTGAGAAATCCGTCCGTTTTCGTCATTTGCTATCGAATCGACTTAAAGCCAGATCGTCTCATTGGCCGCTTTTCTCTCTGAGACGGTTACATTTATCGTCTGCAAAGCTATGTCGCGTGCTGCGGTATGCGGAGACACTAAAAGCACCATAGTAGAACACAGAAGAAGCTTCTAAGTTGAAGTAATAGCCAGTAAGAAGTAGTACAATTCAAGTTTTAGTTGTCGATTATTCACTTTTTAGCCGGCTTTGGTGGCTTGGACATGACCTAGAACCTTAAGATTTTGCATGAAAGGAGGACTAGCAGCCGCGTTGCACGGGAGAATGTGAAAAGTGTTCATATGTTGGAAAAACCTGAGAAATCCGTCTGTTTTCGTCATTTGTTATCGAATCGACTTAAAGCCAGATCGTCACATTGGCCGCTTTTCTCTCTGAGACGGTTTCATTTATCGTCTGCAAAGCTATGTCGCGTGCTGCGGTATGCGGAGACACTAATAGCACCATAGTAGAACACAGAAGAAGCTTCTAAGTTGAAGTAATAGCCAGTAAGAAGAAATACAATTCAAGTTTTAGTTGTCGATTATTCACATTTTTGCCGGCTTTAGTCGCTTGGACATGACCTAGGACATTAAGATTTTGCATCAAAGGAGGACTAGCAGCCGCGTTGCACGGGAGAATGTGAAAAGTGTTCATATGTAGTAAAACCTGAGAAATCCGTCCGTTTTCGTCATTTGTTATCGAATCGACTTAAAGCCAGATCGTCACATTGGCCGCTCTTCTCTCTGAAACGGTTACACTTATCGTCTGCAAAGCTATGTCGCGTGCTGCGATATACGGAAACACTAAAAGCACCATAGTAGAACACAGAAGAAGCTTCTAAGTTGAAGTAATAGCCAGTAAGAAGTAGTACAATTCAAGTTTTAGTTGTCGATTATTCACTTTTTAGCCGGCTTTGGTGGATTGGACATGACCTAGGACCTTAGGATTTTGCATGAAAGGAGGACTAGCAGCAGCGTTGCACGGGAGAATGTGAAAAGTGTTCATATGTAGTAAAAACCTGAGAAATCCGTCCGTTTTCGTCATTTGTTATCGAATCGACTTAAAGCCAGATCGTCACATTGGTCTCTTTTCTCTCTGAAACGGTTACACTTATCGTCTGCAAAGCTATGTCGCGTGCTGCGGTATGCGGAGACACTAAAAGCTCCATAGTAGAACACAGAAGAAGCTTCTAAGTTGAAGTAATAGCCAGTAAGAAGTAGTACAATTCAAATTTTAGTTGTCGATTATTCACTTTTTAGCCGGCTTTGGTGGCTTGGACATGACCTAGTACCTTAAGATTTTCCATGAAAGGAGGACTAGCAGCCGCGTTGCACGGGAGAATGTGAAAGGTGCTCATATGTAGTAAAAATCTGAGAAATCCGTCCGTTTTCGCCAATTGTTATCGAATCGTCTTAAAGCCAGATCGTCACATTGGCCGCTCTTCTCTCTGAAACGGTTACTTTTATCGTCTACAAAGCTATGTCGCGTGCTGCGGTATGCGGAAACACTAAAAGCACCATAGTAGAACACAGAAGAAGCTTCTATGTTGAAGTAATAGCCAGTAAGAAGTAGTACAATTGAAGTTTTAGTTGTCGATTATTCACTTTTTTGCCGGCTTTGGTTTCTTGGACATGACCTAGGACCTTAAGATTTTGCATGAAAGGAGGACTAGCAGCCGCGTTGCATGGGAGAATGTGAAAAGTGTTCATAAGTAGTAAAAACCTGAGAAATCCGTCCATTTTCGTCATTTGTTATCGAATTGACTTCAAGCCAGATCGTCACATTGGCCATTCTTCTCTCTCAAACGGTTACATTTATCGTCTGCAAAGCTATGTCGCGTGCTGCGATATGCCGAAACACTAAAAGCACCATAGTAGAACACAGAAGGAGCTTCTAAGTTGAAGTAATAGCCAGTAAGAAGTAGTAAAATTCAAGTTTTAGTTGTCGATTATTCACTTTTTAGCCGGCTTTGGTGGCTTGGACATGCGGTGGAACCTGAAGATTTTGCATGAAAGGGAGACTAGCAGCCGCGTTGGACGGGAGAATGTGAAAAGTGTTCATATGTAGTAAAAACCTGAGAAATCTGTCCGTTTTCTTCATTTGTTATCGATTCGACTTAAAGCCAGATCGTCTCATTGGCCCCTTTTCTCTCTGAGACGGTTACATTTATCGTCTGCAAAGCTATGTCGCGTGCTGCGGTATGCGGAGACACTAAAAGCACCATAGTAGAACACAGAAGAAGCTTCTAAGTTGAAGTAATAGCCAGTAAGAAGTAGTACAATTCAAGTTTTAGTTGTCGATTATTCACTTTTGAGCCGGCTTTGGTGGCTTGGACATGACCTAGGACCTTAAGATTTTTCATGAAAGGAGTACTTGCAATCGCGTTGCACGGGAGAATGTGAAAAGTGTTCATATGTAGTAAAAACGTGAGAAATCCGTCTGTTTTCGCCATTTGTTATCGAATCGACTTAAAGCCAGATCGTCACATTGGCCGCTTTTCTCTCTGAAACGGTTACATTTATCGTCTGCAAAGCTATGTCGCGTGCTGCAGTATGCGGAAACACTAAAAGCACCATAGTAGAACACAGAAGAAGCTTCTAAGTTGAAGTAATAGCCAGTAAGAAGTAGTACAATTCAAGTTTTAGTTATCGATTATTCACTTTTTAGGCGGCTTTGGTGGCTTGGACATGACCTAGGACCTTAAGATTTTGCATGAAAGGAGGTCTAACAGCCGCGTTGCATGGGAGAATGTGAAAAGTGTTCATATGTAGTAAAAACCTGAGAAATCCGTCCGTTTTCGTCATTTGTTATCGAATCGACTTAAAGCCAGATCGTCACATTGGCCGCTCTTCTCTCTGAAACGGTTACACCTATCGTCTGCAAAGCTATGTAACGTGCTGCGGTATGCCGAAACAATAAAAGCACCATAGTAGAACACAGAAGAAGCTTCTCAGTTGACGTAATAGCCAGTAAGAAGTAGTACAATTCAAGTTTTAGTTGTCGATTATTCACTTTTTAGCCGGCTATGGTGGCTTGGACATGACCTAGGACCTTATGATTTTGCATGACAGGAGGACTAGCAGCCGCGTTGCATGGGAGAATGTGAAAAGTGTTCATATGTAGTAAAAACCTGAGAAATCCGTCCATTTTCGTCACTTGTTATCGAATGGACTTAAAGCCAGATCGTCACATTGCCCGCTTTCTCTCTGAGACGGTTACATTTATTGTCTGCAAAGCTATGTCGCGTGCTGCGGTATGCGGAGACACTAAAAGCACCACAGTAGAACACAGAAGAATCTTCTATATTGAAGTAATAGCCAGTAAGAAGTAGTACAATTCAAGTTTTAGTTGTCGATTATTCACTTTTTAGCCGGCTTTGGTGGCTTGGACATGACCTAGGACCTTAAGATTTTGCATGAAAGGAGGTCTAACAGCCGAGTAGCATGGGTGAATTTGAAAAGTGTTCATATGTAGTAAAAACCTGAGAAATCCGTCCATTTTCGTCATTTGTTATCGAATTGACTTCAAGCCAGATCGTCACATTGGCCGATTTTGTCTCTGAGAAGATTACATTTATCGTCTGCAAAGCTATGTCGCGTGCTGCGGTGTGCGGAGACACTAGAAGCACCATAGTAGAACACAGAAGAAGCTTCTAAGTTGAAGTAATAGCCAGTAAGAAGTAGTACAATTCAAGATTTAGTTGTCGATTATTCACTTTTTAGCCGGCTTTGGACATTAAGATTTTGCATGAAAGGAGGACTAGCAGCCGCTTTGCACGGGAGAATGTGAAAAGGGTTCATATGTAGTAAAAACCTGAGAAATCCGTCCTTTTTCGTCATTTGTTATTGAATCGACTTAAAGCCAGATCGTCACATTGGCCACTTTTCTCTCTGAGATGGTTACATTTATCGTCTGCAAAGCTATGTCGCGTGCTGTGGTATGCGGAGACACTAAAAGCGCACAGTAGAACACAGAAGAAGCTTCTAAGTTGAAGTAATAGCCAGTAAGAAGTAGTACAATTCAAGTTTTAGTTATCGATTACTCACTTTTTAGCCGGCCTTGGTGGCTTGGACATGACCTAGGACCTTAAGATTTTTCATGAAAGGAGTACTTGCAATCGCGTTGCACGGGAGAATGTGAAAAGTGTTCATATGTAGTAAAAACGTGAGAAATCCGTCTGTTTTCGCCATTTGTTATCGAATCGACTTAAAGCCAGATCGTCACATTGGCCGCTTTTCTCTCTGAAACGGTTACATTTATCGTCTGCAAAGCTATGTCGCGTGCTGCAGTATGCGGAAACACTAAAAGCACCATAGTAGAACACAGAAGAAGCTTCTAAGTTGAAGTAATAGCCAGTAAGAAGTAGTACAATTCAAGTTTTAGTTATCGATTATTCACTTTTTAGGCGGCTTTGGTGGCTTGGACATGACCTAGGACCTTAAGATTTTGCATGAAAGGAGGTCTAACAGCCGCGTTGCATGGGAGAATGTGAAAAGTGTTCATATGTAGTAAAAACCTGAGAAATCCGTCCGTTTTCGTCATTTGTTATCGAATCGACTTAAAGCCAGATCGTCACATTGGCCGCTCTTCTCTCTGAAACGGTTACACCTATCGTCTGCAAAGCTATGTAACGTGCTGCGGTATGCCGAAACAATAAAAGCACCATAGTAGAACACAGAAGAAGCTTCTCAGTTGACGTAATAGCCAGTAAGAAGTAGTACAATTCAAGTTTTAGTTGTCGATTATTCACTTTTTAGCCGGCTATGGTGGCTTGGACATGACCTAGGACCTTATGATTTTGCATGACAGGAGGACTAGCAGCCGCGTTGCATGGGAGAATGTGAAAAGTGTTCATATGTAGTAAAAACCTGAGAAATCCGTCCATTTTCGTCATTTGTTATCGAATGGACTTAAAGCCAGATCGTCACATTGCCCGCTTTCTCTCTGAGACGGTTACATTTATTGTCTGCAAAGCTATGTCGCGTGCTGCGGTATGCGGAGACACTAAAAGCACCACAGTAGAACACAGAAGAATCTTCTATATTGAAGTAATAGCCAGTAAGAAGTAGTACAATTCAAGTTTTAGTTGTCGATTATTCACTTTTTAGCCGGCTTTGGTGGCTTGGACATGACCTAGGACCTTAAGATTTTGCATGAAAGAAGGTCTAACAGCCGAGTAGCATGGGAGAATTTGAAAAGAGTTCATATGTAGTAAAAACCTGAGAAATCCGTCCATTTTCGTCATTTGTTATCGAATTGACTTCAAGCCAGATCGACACATTGGCCATTCTTCTCTCTCAAACGGTTACATTTATCGCCTGCAAAGCTATGACGCGTGCTGCGATATGCCGAAACACTAAAAGCACCATAGTAGAACACAAAAGGAGCTTCTAAGTTGAAGTAATAGCCAGTAAGAAGCAGTACAATTCAAGTTTTAGTTATCGATTATTCACATTTTAGCCGGCTTTGGTGGCTTGGACATGACCTAGGACCTTACGATTTTGCGTGAAAGGAGGTCTAACAGCCGCGTTGAATGGGAGAATGTGAAAAGTGTTCATATGTACTAAAAACCTGAGAAATCCGTCCGTTTTCGTCGTTTGTTATCGAATCGACTTAAAGCCAGATCGTCACATTGCCGATTTTCTCTCTGAGAAGATTACATTTATCGTCTGCAAAGCTATGTCGCGTGCTGCGGTGTGCGGAGACACTAGAAGCACCATAGTAGAACACAGAAGAAGCTTCTAAGTTGAAGTAATAGCCAGTAAGAAGTAGTACAATTCAAGATTTAGTTGTCGATTATTCACTTTTTAGCCGGCTTTGGACATTAAGATTTTGCATGAAAGGAGGACTAGCAGCCGCTTTGCACGGGAGAATGTGAAAAGGGTTCATATGTAGTAAAAACCTGAGAAATCCGTCCTTTTTCGTCATTTGTTATCGAATCGACTTAAAGCCAGATCGTCACATTGGCCACTTTTCTCTCTGAGATGGTTACATTTATCGTCTGCAAAGCTATGTCGCGTGCTGTGGTATGCGGAGACACTAAAAGCGCACAGTAGAACACAGAAGAAGCTTCTAAGTTGAAGTAATAGCCAGTAAGAAGTAGTACAATTCAAGTTTTAGTTATCGATTACTCACTTTTGAGCCGGCTTTGGTGGCTTGGACATGACCTAGGACCATAAGATTTTGCATGAAAGGAGGTCTAACAGCCGCGTTGCATGGGAGAATGTGAAAAGTGTTCATATGTAGTAAAAACCTGAGAAATCCGTCCGTTTTCGTCATTTGTTATCGACTCGACTTAAAGCCAGATCGTCACATTGGCCGCTTTTCTCTCTGAGAAGGTTACATTTATCGTCTGCAAAGCTATGTCGCGTGCTGCGGTGTGCGGAGACACTAAAAGCACCATAGTAGAACACAGAAGAAGCTTCTAAGTTGAAGTAATAGCCAGTAAGAAGTAGTACAATTCAAGTTTTAGTTGTCGATTATTCATTTTTTAGCCAGCTTTGGTGGTTGGACATGACCTAGGACCTTAAGATTGTGCATGAAAGGAGGACTAGCAGCCGCGTTGCACGGCAGAATGTGAAAAGTGTTCATATGTAGTAAAAACCTGAGAAATCCGTCCGTTTTCGTCATTTGTTATCGAATCGATTTAAAGCCAGATCGTCACATTGGCCACTTTTCTCTCTGAGAAGGTTACATTTACTGTCTGCAAGGCTATGTCGCGTGCTGCGGTATGCGGAGACACTAAAAGCACCACAGTAGAACAAAGAAGAAGCTTCTAAGTCGAAGTAATAGCCAGTAAGAAGTAGTACAATTCAAGTTTTAGTAGTCGATTATTCACTTTTTAGCCGGCTTTGGTGTCTTGGACATGACCTAGGACCTTAAGATTTTACATGAAAGGAGTACTTGCAGGCGCGTTGCATGGGAGAATGTGAAAAGTGTTCATATGTAGTAAAAACGTGAGAAATCCGTCTGTTTTCGTCATTTGTTATCGAATCGACTTAAAGCCATATCGTCACATTGGCCGCTTTTCTCTCTGAAACGGTTACATTTATCGTCTGCAAAGCTATGTAACGTGCTGCGGTATGCCGAAACAATAAAAGCACCATAGTAGAACACAGAAGAAGCTTCTCAGTTGACGTAATAGCCAGTAAGAAGTAGTACAATTCAAGTTTTAGTTGTCGATTATTCACTTTTTAGCCGCCTTTGGTGGCTTGGACATGACCTAGGACCTTAAGATTTTGCATGAAAGGAGGTCTAACAGCCGCGTTGCATGGGAGAATGTGAAAAGTGTTCATATGTAGTAAAAACCTGAGAAATCCGTCCGTTTTCGTCATTTGCTATCGAATCGACTTAAAGCCAGATCGTCACATTGGCCGCTCTTCCCTCTGAAACGGTTACACTTATCGTCTGCAAAGCTATGTAACGTGCTGCGGTATGCCGAAACAATAAAAGCACCATAGTAGAACACGGAAGAAGCTTCTCAGTTGACGTAATAGCCAGTAAGAAGTAGTACATTTCAAGTTTTAGTTGTCGATTATTCACTTTTTAGCCGGCTTTGGTGGCTTGGACATGACCTAGGACCTTAAGATTTTGCATGAAAGGAGGACTTGCAGCCGCGTTGCACGGGAGAATGTGAAAAGTGTTCATATGTAGTAAAAACCTGAGAAATCCGTCCGTTTTCGTCATTTGTTATCGAATCGACTTAAAGCCAGATCGTCACATTGGCCACTTTTCTCTTTGAGAAGGTTACATTTACTGTCTGCAAAGCTATGTCGCGTGCTGCGGTATGCGGAGACAATAAAAGCAACACAGTAGAACACAGAATAAGCTTCTAAGTTGAAGTAATAGCCAGTAAGAAGTAGTACAATTCAAGTTTTAGTAGTCGATTATTCACTTTTTAGCCGGCTTTGGTGGCTTGGACATGACTTAGGACCTTAAGATTTTGCATGAAAGGAGTACTTGCAGGCGCGTTCACGGGAGAATGTGAAAAGTGTTCATATGTAGTAAAAACGTGAGAAATCCGTCTGTTTTCGCCATTTGTTATCGAATCGACTTAAAGCCAGATCGTCACATTGGCCGCTTTTCTCTCTGAAACGGTTACATTTATCATCTGCAAAGCTATGTCGCGTGCTGCAGTATGCGCAAACACTAAAAGCACCATAGTAGAACACAGAAGAAGCTTCTATGTTGAAGTAATAGGCAGTAAGAAGTAGTACAATTCAAGTTTTAGTTATCGATTATTCACTTTTTAGGCGGCTTTGGGGGCTTGGACATGACCTAGGACCTTTAGATTTTGCATGAAAGGAGATCTAACAGCCGCGTTGCATGGGAGAATGTGAAAAGTGTTCATATGTAGTAAAAACCTGAGAAATCCGTCCGTTTTCGTCATTTGTTATCGAATCGACTTAAAGCCAGATCGTCACATTGGCCGCTCTTCTCTCTGAAACGGTTACACTTATCGTCTGCAAAGCTAGGTAACGTGCTGCGGTATGCCGAAACAATAAAAGCACCATAGTAGAACACAGAAGAAGCTTCTAAGTTGACGTAATAGCCAGTAAGAAGTAGTACAATTCAAGTTTTTGTTGTCGATTATTCACTTTTTAGCCGGCTATGGTGGCTTGGACATGACCTAGGACCTTATGATTTTGCATGAAAGGAGGACTAGCAGCCGCGTTGCATGGGAGAATGTGAAAAGTGTTCATATGTAGTAAAAACCTGAGAAATCCGTCCATTTTCGTCATTTGTTATCGAATGGACTTAAAGCCAGATCGTCACATTGGCCGCTTTCTCTCTGAGACGGTTACATTTATTGTCTGCAAAGCTATGTCGCGTGCTGCGGTATGCGGAGACACTAAAAGCACCACAGTAGAACACAGAAGAATCTTCTAAGTTGAAGTAATAGCCAGTAAGAAGTAGTACAATTCAAGATTTAGTTGTCGATTATTCACTTTTTAGCCGGCTTTGGTGGCTTGGACATGACCTAGGACCTCAAGATTTTGCATGAAAGGAGGTCTAACAGCCGAGTTGCATGGGAGAATTTGAAAAGTGTTCATATGTAGTAAAAACCTGAGAAATCCGTCCATTTTCGTCATTTGTTATCAAATTGACTTCAAGCCAGATCGACACATTGGCCATTCTTCTCTCTCAAACGGTTACATTTATCGTCTGCAAAGCTATGACGCGTGCTGCGATATGCCGAAACACTAAAAGCACCATAGTAGAACAAAGAAGGAGCTTCTAAGTTGAAGTAATAGCCAGTAAGAAGCAGTACAATTCAAGTTTTAGTTGTCGATTATTCGCTTTTTAGCCGACTTTGGTGGCTTGGACATGCGGTGGAACCTTAAGACTTTGCATGATAGGAAGACTAGCAGCCGCGTTGCACGGTAGAATGTAAAAAGTGTTCATATGCAGTAAAAACCTGAGAAATCCGTCCGTTTTCGTCATTTGTTATCGAAACGACTTAAAGCCAGATCGTCACATTGGCCACTTTTCTCTCTGAGACGGTTACATTTATCGTCAGCAAAGCTATGTCGCGTGCTGCGGTATGCGGAGACACTAGAAGCACCATATTAGAACACAGAAGAAGCTTCTAAATTGAAGTAATAGCCAGTAAGAAGTAGTACTATTTAAGTTTTAGTTGTCGATTAATCACTTTTTAGCCGGCTTTGGTGGTTTGGACATGACTTAGGACCTTAAGATTTTGCATGAAAGGAAGACTAGCAGCCGCGTTGCATGGGAGAATGTGAAAAGTGTTCATATGTAGTAAAAACCTGAGAAATCCGTCCGTTTTCGTCATTTGTTATCGAATCGACTTAAAGCCAGATCGTCACATTGGTCTCTTTTCTCTCTGAAACGGTTACACTTATCGTCTGCAAATCTATGTCGCGTGCTGCGGTATGCGGAGACACTAAAAGCTCCATAGTAGAACACAGAAGAAGCTTTTAAGTTGAAGTAATAGCCAGTAAGAAGTAGTACATTTCAAGTTTTAGTTGTCGATTATTCACTTTTTAGCCGGCTTTGGTGGCTTGGACAAGACCTAGTACCTTAAGATTTTCCATGAAAGGAGGACTAGCAGCCGCGTTGCACGGGAGAATGTGAAAAGTGTTCATATGTTGGAAAAACCTGAGAAATCCGTCCGTTTTCGCCATTTGTTATCGAATCGTCTTAAAGCCAGATCGTCACATTGGCCGCTCTTCTCTCTGAAACGGTTACATTTATCGTCTACAAAGCTATGTCGCGTGCTGCGGTATGCGGAAACACTAAAAGCACCATAGTAGAACACAGAAGAAGCTTCTATGTTGAAGTAATAGCCAGTAAGAAGTAGTACAATTGAAGTTTTAGTTGTCGATTATTCACTTTTTAGCCGGCTTTGGTTTCTTGGACATGACCTAGGACCTTAAGATTTTGCATGAAAGGAGGACTAGCAGCCGCGTTGCATGGGAGAATGTGAAAAATGTTCATAAGTAGTAAAAACCTGAGAAATCCGTCCATTTTCGTCATTTGTTATCGAATTGACTTCAAGCCAGATCGTCACATTGGCCATTCTTCTCTCTCAAACGGTTACATTTATCGTCTGCAAAGCTATGTCGCGTGCTGCGATATGCCGAAACACTAAAAGCGCCATAGTAGAACACAGAAGGAGCTTCTATGTTGAAGTAATAGCCAGTAAGAAGTAGTACAATTCAAGCTTTAGTTGTCGATTATTCACTTTTTAGCCGGCTTTGGTGGCTTGGACATGACCTAGGACCTTAAGATTTTGCATGAAAGGAGGACTAGCAGCCGCGTTGCATGGGAGAATGTGAAAAGTGTTCATATGTAGTAAAAACCTGAGAAATCCGTCCATTTTCGTCATTTGTTATCGAATGGACTTAAAGCCAGATCGTCACATTGGCCGCTTTCTCTCTGAGACGGTTACATTTATTGTCTGCAAAGCTATGTCGCGTGCTGCGGTATGCGGAGACACTAAAAGCACCACAGTAGAACACAGAAGAATCTTCTAAGTTGAAGTAATAGCCAGTAAGAAGTAGTACAATTCAAGTTTTAGTTGTCGATTATTCACTTTTTAGCCGGCTTTGGTGGCTTGGACATGACCTAGGACCTCAAGATTTTGCATGAAAATAGGTCTAACAGCCGAGTTGCATGGGAGAATTTGAAAAGTGTTCATATGTAGTAAAAACCTGAGAAATCCGTCCATTTTCGTCATTTGTTATCAAATTGACTTCAAGCCAGATCGACACATTGGCCATTCTTCTCTCTCAAACGGTTACATTTATCGTCTGCAAAGCTATGACGCGTGCTGCGATATGCCGAAACACTAAAAGCACCATAGTAGAACACAGAAGGAGCTTCTAAGTTGAAGTAATAGCCAGTAAGAAGCAGTACAATTCAAGTTTTAGTTGTCGATTATTCGCTTTTTAGCCGACTTTGGTGGCTTGGACATGCGGTGGAACCTTAAGACTTTGCATGAAAGGAAGACTAGGAGCCGCGTTGCACGGGAGAATGTGAAAAGTGTTCATATGTTGGAAAAACCTGAGAAATCCGTCCGTTTTCGTCATTTGTTATCGAATCGACTTAAAGCCAGATCGTCACATTGGCCGCTTTTCTCTCTGAGACGGTTTCATTTATCGTCTGCAAAGCTATGACGCGTGCTGCGGTATGCGGAGACACTAAAAGCACCATAGTAGAACACAGAAGAAGCTTCTAAGTTGAAGTAATAGCCAGTAAGAAGTAATACAATTCAAGTTTTAGTTGTCGATTATTCACTTTTTAGCCGGCTTTGGTGGATTGGACATGACCTAGGACCTTAGGATTTTGCATGAAAGGAGGACTAGCAGCCGCGTTGCACGGTAGAATGTGAAAAGTGTTCATATGCAGTAAAAACCTGAGAAATCCGTCCGTTTTCGTCATTTGTTATCGAAACGACTTAAAGCCAGATCGTCACATTGGCCGCTTTTCTCTCTGAGACGGTTACATTTATCGTCAGCAAAGCTATGTCGCGTGCTGCGGTATGCGGAGACACTAGAAGCACCATATTAGAACACAGAAGAAGCTTCTAAATTGAAGTAATAGCCAGTAAGAAGTAGTACTATTTAAGTTTTAGTTGTCGATTAATCACTTTTTAGCCGGCTTTGGTGGCTTGGACATGACTTAGGACCTTAAGATTTTGCATGAAAGGAAGACTAGCAGCCGCGTTGCACGGGAGAATGTGAAAAGTGTTCATATGTAGTAAAAACCTGAGAAATCCGTCCGTTTTCGTCATTTGTTATCGAATCGACTTAAAGCCAGATCGTCACATTGGTCTCTTTTCTCTCTGAAACGGTTACACTTATCGTCTGCAAATCTATGTCGCGTGCTGCGGTATGCGGAGACACTAAAAGCTCCATAGTAGAACACAGAAGAAGCTTCTAAGTTGAAGTAATAGCCAGTAAGAAGTAGTACATTTCAAGTTTTAGTTGTCGATTATTCACTTTTTAGCCGGCTTTGGTGGCTTGGACATGACCTAGTACCTTAAGATTTTCCATGAAAGGAGGACTAGCAGCCGCGTTGCACGGGAGAATGTGAAAAGTGTTCATATGTAGTAAAAACCTGAGAAATCCGTCCGTTTTCGCCATTTGTTATCGAATCGTCTTAAAGCCAGATCGTCACATTGGCCGCTCTTCTCTCTGAAACGGTTACATTTATCGTCTACAAAGCTATGTCGCGTGCTGCGGTATGCGGAAACACTAAAAGCACCATAGTAGAACACAGAAGAAGCTTCTATGTTGAAGTAATAGCCAGTAAGAAGTAGTACAATTGAAGTTTTAGTTGTCGATTATTCACTTTTTAGCCGGCTTTGGTTTCTTGGACATGACCTAGGACCTTAAGATTTTGCATGAAAGGAGGACTAGCAGCCGCGTTGCATGGGAGAATGTGAAAAATGTTCATAAGTAGTAAAAACCTGAGAAATCCGTCCATTTTCGTCATTTGTTATCGAATTGACTTCAAGCCAGATCGTCACATTGGCCATTCTTCTCTCTCAAACGGTTACATTTATCGTCTGCAAAGCTATGTCGCGTGCTGCGATATGCCGAAACACTAAAAGCACCATAGTAGAACACAGAAGGAGCTTCTATGTTGAAGTAATAGCCAGTAAGAAGTAGTACAATTCAAGTTTTAGTTGTCGATTATTCACTTTTTAACCGGCTTTGGTGGCTTGGACATGACCTAGGACCTTAAGATTTTGCATGAAAGGAGGACTAGCAGCCGCGTTGCATGGGAGAATGTGAAAAGTGTTCATATGTAGTAAAAACCTGAGAAATCCGTCCATTTTCGTCATTTGTTATCGAATGGACTTAAAGCCAGATCGTCACATTGGCCGCTTTCTCTCTGAGACGGTTACATTTATTGTCTGCAAAGCTATGTCGCGTGCTGCGGTATGCGGAGACACTAAAAGCACCTCAGTAGAACACAGAAGAATCTTCTAAGTTGAAGTAATAGCCAGTAAGAAGTAGTACAATTCAAGTTTTAGTTGTCGATTATTCACTTTTTAGCCGGCTTTGGTGGCTTTGACATGACCTAGGACCTCAAGATTTTGCATGAAAGGAGGTCTAACAGCCGAGTTGCATGGGAGAATTTGAAAAGTGTTCATATGTAGTAAAAACCTGAGAAATCCGTCCATTTTCGTCATTTGTTATCGAATTGACTTCAAGCCAGATCGACACATTGGCCATTCTTCTCTCTCAAACGGTTACATTTATCGTCTGCAAAGCTATGACGCGTGCTGCGATATGCCGAAACACTAAAAGCACGATAGTAGAACACAGAAGGAGCTTCTAAGTTGAAGTAATAGCCAGTAAGAAGCAGTACAATTCAAGTTTTAGTTGTCGATTATTCGCTTTTTAGCCGACTTTGGTGGCTTGGACATGCGGTGGAACCTTAAGACTTTGCATGAAAGGAAGACTAGCAGCCGCGTTGCATGGGAGGATTGTGAAAAGTGTTCATATGTAGTAAAAACCTGAGAAATCCGTCCGTTTTCGTCATTTGCTATCGAATCGACGTAAAGCCAGATCGTCTCATTGGCCGCTTTTCTCTCTGAGACGGTTACATTTATCGTTTGCAAAGCTATGTCGCGTGCTGCGGTGTGCGGAGACACTAAAAGCACCATAGTAGAACACAGAAGAAGCTTCTAAGTTGAAGTAATAGCCAGTAAGAAGTAGTACAATTCATGTTTTAGTTGTCGATTATTCACTTTTTAGCCGGCTTTGGTGGCTTGGACATGACCTAGGACCTTAAGATTTTGCATGAAAGGAGGACTAGGAGCCGCGTAGCACGGGAGAATGTGAAAAGTGTTCATATGTTGGAAAAACCTGAGAAATCCGTCCGTTTTCGTCATTTGTTATCGAATCGACTTAAAGCCAGATCGTCACATTGGCCGCTTTTCTCTCTGAGACGGTTTCATTTATCGTCTGCAAAGCTATGACGCGTGCTGCGGTATGCGGAGACACTAAAAGCACCATAGTAGAACACAGAAGAAGCTTCTAAGTTGAAGTAATAGCCAGTAAGAAGTAATACAATTCAAGTTTTAGTTGTCGATTATTCACTTTTTAGCCGGCTTTGGTGGATTGGACATGACCTAGGACCTTAGGATTTTGCATGAAAGGAGGACTAGCAGCCGCGTTGCACGGTAGAATGTAAAAAGTGTTCATATGCAGTAAAAACCTGAGAAATCCGTCCGTTTTCGTCATTTGTTATCGAAACGACTTAAAGCCAGATCGTCACATTGGCCGCTTTTCTCTCTGAGACGGTTACATTTATCGTCAGCAAAGCTATGTCGCGTGCTGCGGTATGCGGAGACACTAGAAGCACCATATTAGAACACAGAAGAAGCTTCTAAATTGAAGTAATAGCCAGTAAGAAGTAGTACTATTTAAGTTTTAGTTGTCGATTAATCACTTTTTAGCCGGCTTTGGTGGCTTGGACATGACTTAGGACCTTAAGATTTTGCATGAAAGGAAGACTAGCAGCCGCGTTGCACGGGAGAATGTGAAAAGTGTTCATATGTAGTAAAAACCTGAGAAATCCGTCCGTTTTCGTCATTTGTTATCGAATCGACTTAAAGCCAGATCGTCACATTGGTCACTTTTCTCTCTGAAACGGTTACACTTATCGTCTGCAAAGCTATGTCGCGTGCTGCGGTATGCGGAGACACTAAAAGCTCCATAGTAGAACACAGAAGAAGCTTCTAAGTTGAAGTAATAGCCAGTAAGAAGTAGTACAATTCAAGTTTTAGTTGTCGATTATTCACTTTTTAGCCGGCTTTGGTGGCTTGGACATGACCTAGTACCTTAAGATTTTCCATGAAAGGAGGACTAGCAGCCGCGTTGCACGGGAGAATGTGAAAAGTGTTCATATGTAGTAAAAACCTGAGAAATCCGTCCGTTTTCGCCATTTGTTATCGAATCGTCTTAAAGCCAGATCGTCACATTGGCCGCTCTTCTCTCTGAAACGGTTACATTTATCGTCTACAAAGCTATGTCGCGTGCTGCGGTATGCGGAAACACTAAAAGCACCATAGTAGAACACAGAAGAAGCGTCTATGTTGAAGTAATAGCCAGTAAGAAGTAGTACAATTGAAGTTTTAGTTGTCGATTATTCACTTTTTAGCCGGCTTTGGTTTCTTGGACATGACCTAGGACCTTAAGATTTTGCATGAAAGGAGGACTAGCAGCCGCTTCGCATGGGAGAATGTGAAAAATGTTCATAAGTAGTAAAAACCTGAGAAATCCGTCCATTTTCGTCATTTGTTATCGAATTGACTTCAAGCCAGATCGTCACATTGGCCATTCTTCTCTCTCAAACGGTTACATTTATCGTCTGCAAAGCTATGTCGCGTGCTGCGATATGCCGAAACACTAAAAGCACCATAGTAGAACACAGAAGGAGCTTCTATGTTGAAGTAATAGCCAGTAAGAAGTAGTACAATTCAAGTTTTAGTTGTCGATTATTCACTTTTTAGCCGGCTTTGGTGGCTTGGACATGCGGTGGAACCTTAAGATTTTTAATGAAAGGAAGACTAGCAGCCGCGTTGCACGGGAGAATGTGAAAAGTGTTCATATGTAGTAAAAACCTGAGAAATCCGTCCGTTTTCGTCATTTGTTATCGAATCGACTTAAAGCCAGATCGTCTCATTGGCCCCTTTTCTCTCTGAGACGGTTACATTTATCGTCTGCCAAGCTATGTCGCGTGCTGCGGTATGCGGAGACACTAAAAGCACCATAGTAGAACACAGAAAAAGCTTCTAAGTTGAAGTAATAGCCAGTAAGAAGTAGTACAATTCAAGTTTTAGTTGTCGATTATTCACTTTTTAGCCGGCTTTGGTGGCTTGGACATGACCGAGGACCTTATGATTTTGCATGGAAGGAGGACTAGCAGCCGCGTTGCACGGGAGAATGTGAAAAGTGTTCATATGTTGGAAAAACCTGAGAAATCCGTCCGTTTTCGTCATTTGTTATGGAATCGACTTAAAGCCAGATCGTCACATTTGCCGCTTTTCTCTCTGAGACGGTTACATTTATCGTCTGCAAAGCTATGTCGCGTGCTGCGGTATGCGGAGACACTAAAAGCACCATAGTAGAACACAGAAGAAGCTTCTAAGTTGAAGTAATAGCCAGTAAGAAGTAGTACAATTCAAGTTTTAGCTATCGATTATTCACTTTTTAGGCGGCTTTGGTGGCTTGGACATGACCTAGGACCTTAAGATTTTGCATGAAAGGAGGTCTAACAGCCGCGTTGCATGGGAGAATGTGTAAAGTGTTCATATGTAGTAAAAACCTGAGAAATCCGTCCATTTTCGTCATTTGTTATCGAATTGACTTCAAGCCAGATCGTCACATTGGCCATTCTTCTCTCTCAAACGGTTACATTTATCGTCTGCAAAGCTATGTCGCGTGCTGCGATATGCCGAAACACCAAAAGCACCATAGTAGAACACAGAAGGAGCTTCTAAGTTGAAGTAATAGCCAGTAAGAAGTAGTACAATTCAAGTTTTAGTTGTCGATTATTCACTTTTTAGCCGGCTTTGGTGGCTTGGACATGTGGTGGAACCTTAAGATTTTGCATGAAAGGAGTACTTGCAGGCGCGTTGCATGGGAGAATGTGAAAAGTGTTCATATGTAGTAAAAACGTGAGAAATCCGTCTGTTTTCGCCATTTGTTATCGAATCGACTTAAAGCCAGATCGTCACATTGGCCGCTTTTCTCTCTGAAACGGATACATTTATCGTCTGCAAAGCTAAGTCGCGTGCTGCAGTATGAGGAAACACTAAAAGCACCATAGTAGAACACAGAAGAAGCTTCTAAGTTGAAGTAATAGCCAGTAAGAAGTAGTACAATTCAAGTTTTAGTTATCGATTATTCACTTTTTAGGCGGCTTTGGTGGCTTGGACATGACCTAGGACCTTAAGATTTTGCATGAAAGGAGGTCTAACAGCCGCGTTGCATGGGAGAATGTGAAAAGTGTTCATATGTAGTGAAAACCTGAGAAATCCGTCCGTTTTTGTCATTTGTTATCGAATCGACTTAAAGCCAGATCGTCACATTGGCCGCTCTTCTCTCTGAAACGGTTACAGTTATCGTCTGCAAAGCTATGTAACGTGCTGCGGTATGCCGAAACAATAAAAGCACCATAGTAGAACACAGAAGAAGCTTCTAAGTTGACGTAATAGCCAGTAAGAAGTAGTACAATTCAAGTTTTAGTTGTCGATTATTCACTTTTTAGCCGGCTATGGTGGCTTGGACACGACCTAGGACCTTATGATTTTGCATGAAAGGAGGACTAGCAGCCGCGTTGCATGGGAGAATGTGAAAAGTGTTCATATGTAGTAAAAACCTGAGAAATCCGTCCATTTTCGTCATTTGTTATCGAATGGACTTAAAGCCAAATCGTCACATTGGTCGCTTTTCTCTCTGAGACGGTTACATTTTTGTCTGCAAAGCTATGTCGCGTGCTGCGGTATGCGGAGACACTAAAAGCACCACAGTAGAACACAGAAGAATCTTCTAAGTTGAAGTAATAGCCAGTAAGAAGTAGTACAATTCAAGTTTTAGTTGTCGATTATTCGCTTTTTAGCCGGCTTTGGTGGCTTGGACATGCGGTGGAACCTTAAGATTTTGCATGAAAGGAAGACTAGCAGCCGCGTTGCACGGGAGAATGTGAAAAGTGTTCATATGTAGTAAAAACATGAGAAATCCGTCCGTTTTCGTCATTTGCTATCGAATCGACTTAAAGCCAGATCGTCTCATTGGCCGCTTTTCTCTCTGAGACGGTTACAATTATCGTCTGCAAAGCTATGTCGCGTGTTGCGGTATGCGGAGACACTAAAAGCACCATAGTAGAACACAGAAGAAGCTTCTAAGTTGAAGTAATAGCCAGTAAGAAGTAGTACAATTCAAGTTTTAGTTGTCGATTATTCACTTTTTAGCCGGCTTTGGTGGCTTGGACATGACCTAGGACCTTAAGATTTTGCATGAAAGGAGGACTAGCAGCCGCGTTGCACGGGAGAATGTGAAAAGTGTTCATATGTTGGAGAAACCTGAGAAATCCGTCCGTTTTCGTCATTTGTTATCGAATCGACTTAAAGCCAGATCGTCACATTGGCCGCTTTTCTCTCTGAGACGGTTTCATTTATCGTCTGCAAAGCTATGTCGCGTGCTGCGGTATGCGGTGACACTAAAAGCACCATAGTAGAACACAGAAGAAGCTTCTAAGTTGAAGTAATAGCCAGTAAGAAGAAATACAATTCAAGTTTTAGTTGTCGATTATTCACATTTTTGCCGGCTTTGGTCGCTTGGACATGACCTAGGACATTAAGATTTTGCATGAAAGGAGGTCTAGCAGCCGCGTTGCACGGGAGAATGTGAAAAGTGTTCATATGTAGTAAAACCTGAGAAATCCGTCCGTTTTCGTCATTTGTTATCGAATCGACTTAAAGCCAGATCGTCACATTGGCCGCTCTTCTCTCTAAAACGTTTACACTTATCGTCTGCAAAGCTATGTCGCGTGCTGCGATATACGGAAACACTAAAAGCACCATAGTAGAACACAGAAGAAGCTTCTAAGTTGAAGTAATAGCCAGTAAGAAGTAGTACAATTCAAGTTTTAGTTGTCGATTATTCACTTTTTAGCCGGCTTTGGTGGATTGGACATGACCTAGGACCTTAGGATTTTGCATGAAAGGAGGACTAGCAGCCGCGTTGCACGGTAGAATGTAAAAAGTGTTCATATGCAGTAAAAACCTGAGAAATCCGTCCGTTTTCTTCATTTGTTATCGAATCGACTTAAAGCCAGATCGTCACATTGGCCATTCTTCTCTCTCAAACGGTTACATTTATCGTCTGCAAAGCTATGTCGCGTGCTACGGTATGCCAAAAGACTAAAAGCACCATAGTAGAACCCAGAAGAAGCTTCTAAGTTGAAGTAATAGCCAGTAAGAAGTAGTACAATTCAAGTATTAGTTGTCGATTATTCACTTTTTAGCCGGCTTTGGTGGCTATGACATGACCTAGGACCATAAGATTTTGCATGAAAGGAGGACTAGCAGCCGCGTTGCACGGGAGAATGTGAAAAGTGTTCATATGTAGTAAAGACCTGAGAAATCCGTCCGTTTTCGTCATTTGTTATCGAATCGACTTAAAGCCAGATCGTCACTTTGGTCGCTTTTCTCTCTGAAACGGTTACACTTATCGTCTGCAAAGCTATGTCGCGTGCTGCGGTATGCGGAGACACTAAAAGCTCCATAGTAGAACACAGAAGAAGCTTCTAAGTTGAAGTAATAGCCAGTAAGAAGTAGTACAATTCAAGTTTTAGTTGTCGATTATTCACTTTTTAGCCGGCTTTGGTGGCTTGGACATGACCTAGTACCTTAAGATTTTCCATGAAAGGAGGACTAGCAGCCGCGTTGCACGGGAGAATGTGAAAGGTGCTCATATGTAGTAAAAATCTGAGAAATCCGTCCGTTTTCGCCATTTGTTATCGAATCGTCTTAAAGCCAGATCGTCACATTGGCCGCTCTTCTCTCTGAAACGGTTACTTTTATCGTCTACAAAGCTATGTCGCGTGCTGCGGTATGCGGAAACACTAAAAGCACCATAGTAGAACACAGAAGAAGCTTCTATGTTGAAGTAATAGCCAGTAAGAAGTAGTACAATTGAAGTTTTAGTTGTCGATTATTCACTTTTTTGCCGGCTTTGGTTTCTTGGACATGACCTAGGACCTTAAGATTTTGCATGAAAGGAGGACTAGCAGCCGCGTTGCATGGGAGAATGTGAAAAGTGTTCATAAGTAGTAAAAACGTGAGAAATCCGTCCATTTTCGTCATTTGTTATCGAATTGACTTCAAGCCAGATCGTCACATTGGCCATTCTTCTCTCTCAAACGGTTACATTTATCGTCTGCAAAGCTATGTCGCGTGCTGCGATATGCCGAAACACTAAAAGCACCATAGTAGAACACAGAAGGAGCTTCTAAGTTGAAGTAATAGCCAGTAAGAAGTAGTAAAATTCAAGTTTTAGTTGTCGATTATTCACTTTTTAGCCGGCTTTGGTGGCTTGGACATGCGGTGGAACCTTACGATTTTGCATGAAAGGGAGACTAGCAGCCGCGTTGGACGGGAGAATGTGAAAAGTGTTCATATGTAGTAAAAACCTGAGAAATCTGTCCGTTTTCTTCATTTGTTATCGAATCGACTTAAAGCCAGATCGTCTCATTGGCCCCTTTTCTCTCTGAGACGGTTACATTTATCGTCTGCAAAGCTATGTCGCGTGCTGCGGTATGTGGAGACACTAAAAGCACCATAGTAGAACACAGAAGAAGCTTCTAAGTTGAAGTAATAGCCAGTAAGAAGTAGTACAATTCAAGTATTAGTTGTCGACTATTCACTTTTTAGCCGGCTTTGGTGGCTATGACATTACCTAGGACCATAAGATTTTGCATGAAACGAGAACTAGCAGCCGCGTTGCACGGGAGAATGTGAAAAGTGTTCATATGTAGTAAAAACCTGAGAAATCCGTCCGTTTTCGTCATTTGTTATCGAATCGACTTAAAGCCAGATCGTCACATTGGCCCCTCTTCTCTCTGAAACGGTTACACTTATCGTCTGCAAAGCTATGTCGCGTGCTGCGATATGCGGAAACACTAAAAGCACCACAGTACAACACAGAAGAAGCTTCTAAGTTGAAGTAATAGCCAGTAAGAAGTAGTACAATTCAAGTTTTAGTTGTCGATTATTCACTTTTTAGCCGGCTTTTTTGGCTTGGACATGATCTAGGACCTTAGGAATTTGCATGAAAGGAGGACTAGCAGCCGCGTTGCACGGTAGAATGTAATAAGTGTTCATAAGTAGTAAAAACCTGTGAAATCCGTCCGTTTTCGTCATTTGTTATCGAATCGACTTAAAGCCAGATCGTCACATTGGCCATTCTTCTCTCTCAAACGGTTACATTTATCGTCTGCAAAGCTATGTCGCGTGCTACGGTATGCCAAAACACTAAAAGCACCATAGTACAACCCAGAAGAAGCTTCTAAGTTGAAGTAATAGCCAGTAAGAAGTAGTACAATTCAAGTATTAGTTGTCGATTATTCACTTTTTAGCCGGCTTTTTTGGCTTGGACATGACCTAGGACCTTAGGATTTTGCATGAAAGGAGGACTAGCAGCCGCGTTGCACGGTAGAATGTAATAAGTGTTCATAAGTAGTAAAAACCTGTGAAATCCGTCCGTTTTCGTCATTTGTTATCGAATCGACTTAAAGCCAGATCGTCACATTGGCCATTCTTCTCCCTCAAACGGTTACATTTATCGTCTGCAAAGCTATATCGCGTGCTACGGTATGCCAAAACACTAAAAGCACCATAGTACAACCCAGAAGAAGCTTCTAAGTTGAAGTAATAGCCAGTAAGAAGTAGTACAATTCAAGTATTAGTTGTCGATTATTCACTTTTTAGCCGGCTTTGGTGGCTATGACATGACCTAGGACAATAAGGTTTTGCATGAAAGGAGGACTAGCAGCCGCGTTGCACGGGAGAATGTGAAAAGTGTTCATATGTTGGAAAAACCTGAGAAATCCGTCCGTTTTTGTCATTTGATATCAAATCGACTTAAAGCCAGATCGTCACATTTGCCGCTTTTCTCTCTGAGACGGTTACATTTATCGTCTGCAAAGCTATGTCGCGTGCTGCGGTTTGCGGAGACACTAAAAGCACCATAGTAGAACACAGAAGAAGCTTCTAAGTTGAAGTAATAGCCAGTATGAAGTTATACAATTCAAGTTTTAGTTGTCGATTATTCACATTTTTGCCGGCTTTGGTCGCTTGCACATGACCTAGGACCTTAAGATTTTGCATAAAAGAAGGACTAGCAGACGCGTTGCACGGGAGAATGTGGAAAGTGTTCACATGTAGTAAAAACCTGAGAAAACCGTCCGTTTTCGACATTTGTTATCGAATCGTCTTAATGCCAGATCGTCACATTGGAGGCTCTTCTCTCTGAAACGGTTACATTTATCGTCTGCAAAGCTATGTCGCGTGCTGTGATATGCCGAAACACTAAAAGCACCATAGTAGAACACAGAAGAAGCTTCTAAGTTGAAGTAATAGCCAGTAAGAAGTAGTACAATTCAAGTATTAGTTGTCGACTATTCACTTTTTAGCCGGCTTTGGTGGCTATGACATGACCTAGGACCATAAGATTTTGCATGAAAGGAGGACTAGCAGCCGCGTTGCACGGGAGAATGGGAAATGTGTTCATATGTAGTAAAAACCTGAGAAATCCGTCCGTTTTCGTCATTTGTTATCGAATCGACTTAAAGCCAGATCGTCACATTCGCCCCTCTTCTCTCTGAAACGGTTACACTTATCGTCTGCAAAGCTATGTCGCGTGCTGCGATATGCGGAAACACTAAAAGCACCACAGTACAACACAGAAGAAGCTTCTAAGTTGAAGTAATAGCCAGTAAAAAATAGTACAATTCAAGTTTCAGTTGTCGATTATTCACTTTTTAGCCGGCTTTTTTGGCTTGGACATGATCTAGGACCTTAGGAATTTGCATGAAAGGAGGACTAGCAGCCGCGTTGCACAGTAGAATGTAATAAGTGTTCATAAGTAGTAAAAACCTGTGAAATCCGTCCGTTTTCGTCATTTGTTATCGAATCGACTTAAAGCCAGATCGTCACATTGGCCATTCTTCTCTCTCAAACGGTTACATTTATCGTCTGCAAAGCTATGTCGCGTGATGCGGTGTGCCTAGACACTAGAAGCACCATAGTAGAACACAGAAGAAGCTTCTAAGTTGAAGTAATAGCCAGTAAGAAGTAGTACAATTCAAGTTTTAGTTGTCCATTATTCACTTTTTAGCCGGCTTTGGTGGCTTGGACATGACCTAGGACCTTAAGATTTTGCATGAAAGGAGGACTAGCAGACGCGTTGCACGGGAGAATGTGAAAAGTGTTCATATGTTGGAAAAACCTGAGAAATCCGTCCGTTTTCGTCATTTGTTATCGAATCGACTTAAAGCCAGATCGTCACATTGGCTGCTCTTCTCTCTGACACGGTTACACTTATCGTCTGCAAAGCTATGTCGCGTGCTGCGATATGCGGATACACTAAAAGCACCACAGTACAACACAGAAGAAGCTTCTAAGTTGAAGTAATAGCCAGTAAGAAGTAGTACAATTCAAGTATTAGTTGTCGATTATTCACTATTTAGCCGGCTTTGGTGGCTATGACATGACCTAGGACAATAAGATGTTGCATGAAAGGAGGACTAGCAGCCGCGTTGCACGGGAGAATGTGAAAAGTGTTCATATGTAGTAAAAAACTGAGAAATCCGTCCGTTTTCTTCATTTGTTATCGATTTGACTTAAAGCTAGATCGTCTCATTGGCCCCTTTTCTCTCTGAGACGGTTACATTTATCGTCTGCAAAGCTATGTCGCGTGCTGCGGTATGCGGAGACACTAAAAGCACCATAGTAGAACACAGAAGAAGCTTCTAAGTTGAAGTAATAGCCAGTAAGAAGTAGTACAATTCAAGTTTTAGTTGTCGATTATTCACTTTTTAGCCGGCTTTGGTGGCTTGGACATGACCTAGGACCTTAAGATTTTGCATGAAAGGAGGATTAGCAGCCGCGTTGCACGGGAGAATGTGAAAAGTGTTCATATGTTGGAAAAACCTGAGAAATCCGTCCGTTTTCGTCATTTGTTATCGAATCGACTTAAAGCCAGATCGTCACATTTGCCGCTTTTCTCTCTGAGACGGTTACATTTATCGTCTGCAAAGCTATGTCGCGTGCTGCGGTATGCGGAGACACTAAAAGCACCATAGTAGAACACAGAAGAAGCTTCTAAGTTGAAGTAATATCCAGTAAGAAGTAATACAATACAAGTTTTAGTTGTCGATTATTCACATTTTGCCGGCTTTTGTCGCTTGGACATGACCTAGGACCTTAAGATTTTGCATAAAAGGAGGACTAGCAGACGCGTTGCACGGGAGAATGTGAAAAGTGTTCACATGTAGTAAAAACCTGAGAAATCCGACCGTTTTCGCCATTTGTTATCGAATCGTCTTAATGCCAGATCGTCACATTGGAGGCTCTTCTCTCTGAAACGGTTACATTTATCGTCTGCAAAGCTATGTCGCGTGCTGCGATATGCCGAAACACTAAAAGCACCATAGTAGAACACAGAAGAAGCTTCTAAGTTGAAGTAATAGCCAGTAAGAAGTAGTACAATTCAAGTTTTAATTGTCGATTATTCACTTTTTAGCCGGCTTTGGTGGCTTGGACATGAGGTTGAACCTTAAGATTTTGCATGAAAGGACGACTAGCAGCCGCGTTGCACATGAGAATGTGAAAAGTGTTCATATGTACTAAAACCCTGAGAAATATGTCCGTTTTCGTCATTTGTTATCGAATCGACTTAAAGTCAGATTGTCACATTTTTCTCTTTTCTCTCTGAAACGGTTACACTTATCGTCTGCAAAGCTATGTCGCGTGCTGCGGCATGCGGAGACACTAAAAGCTCCATAGTAGAACACAGAAGAAGCTTCTAAGTTGAAGTAATAGCCAGTAAGATGTAGTACAATTAAAGTTTTAGTTGTCGATTATTCACTTTTTAGCCGGCTTTTGTGGCTTGGACATGACCTAGGACCTTAAGATTTTGCATGAAAGGAGGACTAGCAGCCGCGTTGCACGGGAGAATGTGAAAAGTGTTCATATGTTGAAAAAACCTGAGAAATCCGTCCGTTTTCGTCATTTGTTATCGAATCGACTTAAAGCCAGATCGTCACATTGGCCGCTCTTCTCTCTGAAACGGTTACACTTATCGTCTGCAAAGCTATGTCGCGTGCTGCGATATGCGGAAACACTAAAAGCACCACAGTACAACACAGAAGAAGCTTCTAAGTTGAAGTAATAGCCAGTAAGAAGTAGTACAATTCAAGTTTTAGTTGTTGATTATTCACTTTTTAGCCGGCTTTTTTGGCTTGGACATGACCTAGGACCTTAGGATTTTGCATGAAAGGAGGACTAGCAGCCGCGTTGCACGGGAGAATGTGAAAAGTGTTCATATGTAGTAAAAAACTGAGAAATCCGTCCGCTTTCGTCATTTGTTATCGATTCGACTTAAAGCCAGATCGTCTCATTGGCCGCTTTTCTCTCTGAGACGGTTACATTTATCGTCTGCAAAGCTATGTCGCGTGCTGCGGTATGCGGAGACACTAAAAGCACCATAGTACAACACAGAAGAAGCTTCTATGTTGAAGTAATAGCCAGTAAGAAGTAGTACAATTCAAGTTTTAGTTGTCGATTATTCACTTTTTAGCCGGCTTTGGTGGCTTGGACATGACCTAGGACCTTAAGATTTTGCATGAAAGGAGGACTAGCAGCCGCGTTGCACGGGAGAATGTGAAATGTGTTCATATGTTGGAAAAACCTGAGAAATCCGTCCGTTTTCGTCATTTGTTATCGAATCGACTTAAAGCCAGATCGTCACATTTGCCGCTTTTCTCTCTGAGACGGTTACATTTATCGTCTGCAAAGCTATGTCGCGTGCTGCGGTCTGCGGAGACACTAAAAGCACCATAGTAGAACACAGAAGAAGCTTCGAAGTTGAAGTAATAGCCAGTAAGAACTAGTACAATTCAAGTTTTAGTTGTCGATTATTCACTTTTTAGCCGGCTTTGGTGGCTTGGACATGACCTAGGACCTTAAGATTTTGCATGAAAGGAGGACTAGCAGCCGCGTTGCACGGGAGAATGTAAAAAGTGTTCATATGTTGGAAAAACCTGATAAATCCGTCCGTTTTCGTCATTTGTTATCGAATCGACTTAAAGCCAGATCGCCACATATGCCGCTTTTCTCTCTGAGACGGTTACATTTATCGTCTGCAAAGCTATGTCGCGTGCTGCGGTATGCGGAGACACTAAAAGCACCATAGTAGAACACAGAAGAAGCTTCTAAGTTGAAGTAATAGCCAGTAAGAAGTAATACAATTCAAGTTTTAGTTGTCGATTATTCCCATTTTTGCCGGCTTTTGTCGCTTGGACATGACCTAGGACCTTAAGATGTTGCATAAAAGGAGGACTAGCAGCCGCGTTGCACGGGAGAATGTGAAAAGTGTTCATATGTAGTAAAAAACTGAGAAATCCGTCCTATTTCGTCATTTGTTATCGAATCGACTTAAAGTCAGATCGTCACATTTTTCTCTTTTCTCTCTAAAACGGTTACACTTATCGTCTGCAAAGCTATGTCGCGTGCTGCGGTATGCGGAGACACTAAAAGCTCCATAGTAGAACACAGAAGAAGCTTCTAAGTTGAAGTAATAGCCAGTAAGAAGTAGTACAATTCAAGTTTTATTTGTCGATTATTCACTTTTTAGCCGGCTTTGGTGGCTTGGACATGACCTAGGACCTTAAGATTTTGCATGAAAGGAGGACTAGCAGCCGCGTTGCACGGGAGAATGTGAAAAGTGTTCATATGTTGGAAAAACCTGAGAAATCCGTCCGTTTTCGTCATTTGTTATCGAATCGACTTAAAGCCAGATCGTCAGATTGGCCATTCTTCTCTCTCAAACGGTTACATTTATCGTCTGCAATGCTATGTCGCGTGCTGCGATATGCGGAAACACTAAAAGCACCACAGTACAACACAGAAGAAGCTTCTAAGTTGAAGTAATAGCCAGTAAGAAGTAGTACAATTCAAGTTTTAGTTGTCGATTATTCACTTTTTAGCCGGCTTTTTTGGCTTGGACATTACCTAGGACCTTAGGATTTTGCATGAAAGGAGGACTAGCAGCCGCGTTGCACGGTAGAATGTAATAAGTGTTCATAAGTAGTAAAATCCTTAGAAATCCGTCCGTTTTCGTCATTTGTTATCGAGTCGACTTAAAGCCAGATCGTCACATTGGCCATTCTTCTCTCTCAAACGGTTACATTTATCGTCTGCAAAGCTATGTCGCGTGCTGCGGTATGCGGAGACACTAACAGCACCATAGTACAACACAGAAGAAGCTTCTATGTTGAAGTAATAGCCAGTAAGAAGTAGTACAATTCAAGTTTTAGTTGTCGATTATTCACTTTTTAGCCGGCTTTGGTGGCTTGGACATGACCTAGGACCTTAAGATTTTGCATGAAAGGAGGACTAGCAGCCGCGTTGCACGGGAGAAAGTGAAAAGTGTTCATATGTAGTAAAAAACTGAGAAATCCGTCCGTTTTCGTCATTTGTTATCGAATCGACTTAAAGCCAGATCGTCACATTTGCCGCTTTTCTCTCTGATACGGTTACATTTATCGTCTGCAAAGCTATGTCGCGCGCTGCGGTATGCGGAGACACTAAATGCACCATAGTAGAACACAGAAGAAGCTTCTAAGTTAAAGTAATAGCCAGTAAGAAGTAATACAATTCAAGTTTTAGTTGTCGATTATTCACATTTTTGCCGGCTTTGGTCGCTTGGACATGACCTTGGACCTTAAGATTTTGCATAAAAGGAGGACCAGCAGACGCGTTGCACGGGAGAATGGGAAAAGTGTTCACATGTAGTAAAAACCTGAGAAAACCGTCCGTTTTCGCCATTTGTTATCGAATCGTCTTAATGCCAGATCGTCACATTGGAGGCTCTTCTCTCTGAAACGGTTACATTTATCGTCTGCAAAGCTATGTCGCGTGCTGCGATATGCCGAAACACTAAAAGCACCATAGTAGAACACAGATGAAGCTTCTTAGTTGAAGTAATAGCCAGTAAGAAGTAGTACAATTCAAGCTTTAGTTGTCGATTATTCACTTTTTAGCCGGCTTTGGTGGCTTGGACATGAGGTTGAACCTTAAGATTTTGCATGAAAGGACGACTAGCAGCCGCGTTGCACGGGAGAATGTGAAAAGTGTTCATATGTAGTAAAAACCTGAGAAATATGTCCGTTTTGGTAATTTGTTATCGAATCGACTTAAAGCCAGATCGTCACATTGGTCGCTCTTCTCTCTGAAACGGTTACACTTATCGTCTGCAAAGCTATGTCGCGTGCTGCGATATGCGGAAACACTAAAAGCACCACAGTATAACACAGAAGAAGCTTCTAAGTTGAAGTAATAGCCAGTAAGAAGTAGTACAATTCAAGTTTTAGTTGTCGATTATTCACTTTTTAGCCGGCTTTGGTGGCTTTGACATGACCTAGGACCTTAGGATTTTGCATGAGAGGAGGACTAGCAGCCGCGTTGGACGGTAGAATGTGAAAACTGTTCATATGCAGTAAAAACCTGAGAAATCCGTCCGTTTTCTTCATTTGTTATCGAATCGACTTAAAGCCAGATCGTCATATTGCCCATTCTTCTCTCTCAAACGGTTACATTTATCGCCTGCAAAAGCTATGTCGCGTGCTACGGTATGCCAAAACACTAAAAGCACAATAGTAGAACCCAGAAGAAGCTTCTAAGTTGAAGTAATAGCCAGTAAGGAGTAGTACAATTCAAGTTTTAGTTGTCGATTATTCACTTTTAAGCCGACTTTGGTGGCTATGACATGACCTAGGACCATAAGATTTTGCATGAAAGGAGGACTAGCAGCCGCGTTGCACGGTAGAATGTGAAAAGTGTTCATATGTAGTAAAAACCTGAGAAATCCGTCCATTTTCGTCATTTGCTATCGAATTGACTTCAAGCCAGATCGTCACATTTTCCATTCCTCTCTCTCAAACGGTTACATTTATCGTCTGCAATGCTATGTCGCGTGCTGCGATATGCCGAAACACTAAAAGCACCATAGTAGAACAAAGAAGGAGCTTCTAAGTTGAAGTAATAGCCAGTAAGAAGTAGTACAATTCAAGTTTTAGTTGTCGATTATTCACTTTTTAGCCGGCTTTGGTGGCTTGGACAAGCGGTGGAACCTTAAGATTTTGCATGAAAGAAAGACTAGCAGCCGCCTTGCACGGGAGAATGTGAAAAGTGTTCATATTAGTAAAAACCTGAGAAATCCGTCCGTTTTCGTTATTTGTTATGGAATCGACTTAAAACCAGATCGTCTCATTGGACACTTTTCTCTCTGAGACGGTTACATTTATCGTCTGCAAAGCTATGTCGCGTGCTGCGGTATGCGGAGACACTAAAAGCACCATAGTAGAACACAGAAGAAGCTTCGAAGTTGAAGTAATAGCCAGTAAGAAGTAGTACAATTCAAGTTCTAGTTGTCGATTATTCACTTTTTAGCCGGCTTTGGTGGCTTGGACATGACCTAGGACCTTAAGATTTTGCATGAAAGGAGGACTAGCAGCCGCGTTGCACGGGAGAATGTGAAAAGTGTACATATGTTGGAAAAACCTGAGAAATCCGTCCCTTTTCGTCATTTGTTATCGAATCGACTTCAAGCCAGATCGTCACATTGGCCGCTTTTCTCTCTGAGACGGTTACATTTATCGTCTGCAAAGCTATGTCGCGTGCTGCGGAATGCGGAGACACTAAAAGCTCCATAGTAGAACACAGAAGAAGCTTCTAAGTTGAAGTAATAGCCAGTAAGAAGTAGTAGAATTCAAGTTTTAGTTGTCGATTATTCACTTTTAGCCGGTTTTGGTGGCTTGGACATGAGGTTGAACCTTAAGATTTTGCATGAAAGGAGGACTAGCAGCCGCGTTGCACGAAAGAATGTGAAATGTGTTCATATGCAGTAAAAACCTGAGAAATCCGTCCGTTTTCGTCATTTGTTATCGAATCGACTTAAAGCCAGATCGTCATATTGGCCGCTCTTCTCTCTGAAACGGTTACATTTATCGTCTGCAAAGCTATGTCGCGTGATGCGGTATGCGGAAACACTAAAAGCACCATAGTAGAACACAGAAGAAGCTTCTATGTTGAAGTAATAGCCAGTAAGAAGTAGTACAATTCAAGTTTTAGTTGTCGATTATTCACTTTTTAGCCGGCTTTGGTGGCTTGGTCATGAGGTTGAACCTTTAGATTTTGCATGAAAGGACGACTAGCAGCCGCGTTGCACGGGAGAATGTGAAAAGTGCTCATATGTAGTAAAAACCTGAGAAATCAGTCCGTTTTCGTCATTTGTTATCGAATCGACTTAAAGCCAGATCGTCACATTGGCCGCTCTTCTCTCTGAAACGGTTACACTTATCGTCTGCAAAGCTATGTCGCGTGCTGCGATATGCGGAAACACTAAATGCACCATAGTACAACACAGAAGAAGAATCTAAGTTGAAGTAATAGCCAGTAAGAAGTAGTACAATTCAAGTTTTAGTTGTCGATTATTCACTTTTTAGCCGGCTTTGGTGGCTTTGACATGACCTAGGACCTTAGGATTTTGCATGAAAGGAGGACTAGCAGCCGCGTTGGACGGTAGAATGTGAAAACTGTTCATATGCAGTAAAAAACCTGAGAAATCCGTCCGTTTTCTTCATTTGTTATCGAATCGACTTAAAGCCAGATCGTCATATTGCCCATTCTTCTCTCTCAAACGGTTACATTTATCGCCTGCAAAAGCTATGTCGCGTGCTACGGTATGCCAAAACACTAAAAGCACAATAGTAGAACCCAGAAGAAGCTTCTAAGTTGAAGTAATAGCCTGTAAGGAGTAGTACAATTCAAGTTTTAGTTGTCGATTATTCACTTTTAAGCCGACTTTGGTGGCTATGACATGACCTAGGACCATAAGATTTTGCATGAAAGGAGGACTAGCAGCCGCGTTGCACGGTAGAATGTGAAAAGAGTTCATATGTGGTAAAAACCTGAGAAATCCGTCCATTTTCGTCATTTGCTATCGAATTGACTTCAAGCCAGATCGTCACATTTTCCATTCCTCTCTCTCAAACGGTTACATTTATCGTCTGCAAAGCTATGTCGCGTGCTGCGATATGCCGAAACACTAAAAGCACCATAGTAGAACAAAGAAGGAGCTTCTAAGTTGAAGTAATAGCCAGTAAGAAGTAGTACAATTCAAGTTTTAGTTGTCGATTATTCACTTTTTAGCCGGCTTTGGTGGCTTGGACAAGCGGTGGAACCTTAAGATTTTGCATGAAAGAAAGACTAGCAGCCGCGTTGCACGGGAGAATGTGAAAAGTGTTCATATTAGTAAAAACCTGAGAAATCCGTCCGTTTTCGTTATTTGTTATGGAATCGACTTAAAACCAGATCGCCTCATTGGCCACTTTTCTCTCTGAGACGGTTACATTTATCGTCTGCAAAGCTATGTCGCGTGCTGCGGTATGCGGAGACACTAAAAGCACCATAGTAGAACACAGAAGAAGCTTCGAAGTTGAAGTAATAGCCAGTAAGAAGTAGTACAATTCAAGTTTTAGTTGTCGATTATTCACTTTTTATCCGGCTTTGGTGGCTTGGACATGACCTAGGACCTTAAGATTTTGCATGAAAGGAGGACTAGCAGCCGCGTTGCACGGGAGAATGTGAAAAGTGTACATATGTTGGAAAAACCTGAGAAATCCGTCCCTTTTCGTCATTTGTTATCGAATCGACTTCAAGCCAGATCGTCACATTGGCCGCTTTTCTCTCTGAGACGGTTACATTTATCGTCTGCAAAGCTATGTCGCGTGCTGCGGAATGCGGAGACACTAAAAGCTCCATAGTAGAACACAGAAGAAGCTTCTAAGTTGAAGTAATAGCCAGTAAGAAGTAGTAGAATTCAAGTTTTAGTTGTCGATTATTCACTTTTAGCCGGTTTTGGTGGCTTGGACATGAGGTTGAACCTTAAGATTTTGCATGAAAGGAGGACTAGCAGCCGCGTTGCACGAAAGAATGTGAATTGTGTTCATATGCAGTAAAAACCTGAGAAATCCGTCCGTTTTCGTCATTTGTTATCGAATCGACTTAAAGCCAGATCGTCATATTGGCCGCTCTTCTCTCTGAAACGGTTACATTTATCGTCTGCAAAGCTATGTCGCGTGATGCGGTATGCGGAAACACTAAAAGCACCATAGTAGAACACAGAAGAAGCTTCTATGTTGAAGTAATAGCCAGTAAGAAGTAGTACAATTCAAGTTTTAGTTGTCGATTATTCACTTTTTAGCCGGCTTTGGTGGCTTGGACATGCGGTGGATTCTTAAGATTTTGCATGAAAGGAAGACTAGCAGCCGCGTTGCACGGGAGAATGTGAAAAGTGTTCATATGTAGTAAAAAACTGAGAAATCCGTCCGTTTTCGTCATTTGTTATCGAATCGACTTAAAGCCAGATCGTCGCATTGGTCTCTTTTCTCTCTGAAACGGTTACACTTATCGTCTGCAAAGCTATGTCGCGTGCTGCGGTATGCGGAGACACTAAAAGCACCATAGTAGAACACAGAAGAAGATTCTAAGTTGAAGTAATAGCCAGTAAGAAGTAGTAAAATTCAAGTCTTAGTTGTCGATTATTCACATTTTTGCCGGGTTTGGTCGCTTGGACATGACCTAGGACCTTAAGATTTTGCATGAAAGGAGGACTAGCAGCCGCGTTGCACGGGAGAATGTGAAAATTGTTCATATGTAGTAAAAACCTGAGAAAACCGTCCGTTTTCGCCATTTGTTATCGAATCGTCTTAATGCCAGATCGTCACTTTGGCCGCTCTTCTCTCTGAAACGGTTACATTTATCGTCTGCAAAGCTATGTCGCGTGCTGCGATATGCGGAAACACTAAAAGCACCATAGTACAACACAGAAGAAGAATCTAAGTTGAAGTAATAGCCAGTAAGAAGTAGTACAATTCAAGTTTTAGTTGTCGATTATTCACTTTTAAGCCGACTTTGGTGGCTATGACATGACCTAGGACCATAAGATTTTGCATGAAGGGAGGACTAGCAACCGCGTTGCACAGGAGAATGTGAAAAGTGTACATATGTTGGAAAAACCTCAGACATCCGTCCCTTTTCGTCATTTGTTATCGAATCGACTTCAAGCCAGATCGCCACATTGGCCGCTTTTCTCTCTGAGACGGTTACATTTATCGTCTGCAAAGCTATGTCGCGTGCTACGGTATGCCAAAACACTAAAAGCACCATAGTAGAACCCAGAAGAAGCTTCTAAGTTGAAGTAATAGCCAGTAAGAAGTAGTACAATTCAAGTTTTAGTTGTCGATTATTCACTTTTAGCCGGTTTTGGTGGCTTGGACATGAGGTTGAACCTTAAGATTTTGCATGAAAGGAGGACTAGCAGCCGCGTTGCACGAAAGAATGTGAAATGTGTTCATATGCAGTAAAAACCTGAGAAATCCGTCCGTTTTCGTCATTTGTTATCGAATCGACTTAAAGCCAGATCGTCATATTGGCCGCTCTTCTCTCTGAAACGGTTACATTTATCGTCTGCAAAGCTATGTCGCGTGCTGCGGTATGCGGAAACACTAAAAGCACCATAGTAGAACACAGAAGAAGCTTCTATGTTGAAGTAATAGCCAGTAAGAAGTAGTACAATTCAAGTTTTAGTTGTCGATTATTCACTTTTTAGCCGGCTTTGGTGGCTTCGACATGCGGTGGAACCTTAAGATTTTGCATGAAAGGAAGACTAGCAGCCGCGTTGCACGGGAGAATGTGAAAAGTGTTCATATGTAGTAAAAACCTGAGAAATCCGTCCGTTTTCGTCATTTGTTATCGAATCGACTTAAAGCCAGATCGTCTCATTGGCCCCTTTTCTCTCTGAGTCGGTTACATTTATCGTCTGCAAAGCTATGTCGCGTGCTGCGGTATGCGGAGACACTAAAAGCACCATAGTAGAACACAGAAGAAGATTCTAAGTTGAAGTAATAGCCAGTAAGAAGTAGTACAATTCAAGTTTTAGTTGTCTATTATTCACTTTTTAGCCGGCTTTGGTGGCTATGACATGACCTAGGACAATAAGATTTTGCATGAAAGGAGGACTAGCAGCCGCGTTGCACAGGAGAATGTGAAAAGTGTTCATATGTAGTAAAAAACTGAGAAATCCGTCCGTTTTCGTCATTTGTTATCGAATCGACTTAAAGCCAGATCGTCACATTGGTCTCTTTTCTCTCTGAAACGGTTACACTTATCGTCTGCAAAGCTATGTAGCGTGCTGCGGTATGCGGAGACACTAAAAGCTCCATAGTAGAACACAGAAGAAGCTTCTAAGTTGAAGTAATAGCCAGTAAGAAGTAGTACAATTCAAGTTTTAGTTGTCGATTATTCACTTTTTAGCCGGCTTTGGTGGCTTGGACATGACCTAGGACCTTAAGATTTTCCATGAAAGGAGGACTAGCAGCCGCGTTGCATGGGAGAATGTGAAAAGTGTTCATAAGTAGTAAAAACCTGAGAAATCCGTTTGTTTTCGTCATTTGTTATCGAATTGACTTCAAGCCAGATCGTCACATTGGCCATCCTTCTCTCACAAACGGTTACATTTATCGTCTGCAAAGCTATGTCGCGTGCTGCGATATGCCGAAACACTAAAAGCACCATAGTAGAACACAGAAGGAGCTTCTAAGTTGAAGTAATAGCCAGTAAGAAGTAGTACAATTCAAGTTTTAGATGTCGATTATTTTCTTTTTAGCCGGCTTTGGTGGCTTGGACATGCGGTGGAACCTTAAGATTTTGCATGAAAGGAAGACTAGCAGCCACGTTGCACGGGAGAATGTGAAAAGTGTTCATATGTAGTAAAAACCTGAGAAATCCGTCCGTTTTCGTCATTTGTTATCGAATCGACTTAAAGCCAGATCGTCTCATTGGCCCCTTTTCTCTCTGAGACGGTTACATTTATCGTCTGCAAAGCTATGTCGCGTGGTGCGGTATGCGGAGACAATAAAAGCACCATAGTAGAACACAGAAGAAGATTCTAAGTTGAAGTAATAGCCAGTAAGAAGTAGTACAATTCAAGTTTTAGTTGTCGATTATTCACTTTTTAGCCGGCTTTGGTGGCTTGGACATGACCTAGGACCTTAAGATTTTGCATGAAAGGAGGACCAGCAGCCGCGTTGCACGGTATAATGTGAAAAGTGTTCATATGTTGGAAAAACCTGAGAAATGCGTCCGTTTTCGTCATTTGTTATCGAATCGACTTAAAGCCAGATCGTCACATCGGCCGCTTTTCTCTCTGAGACGGTTACATTTATCGTCTGCAAAGCTATGTCGCGTGCTGCGGTATGCGGAGACACTAAAAGCGCCATAGTAGAACACAGAAGAAGCTTCTAAGTTGCAGTAATAGCCAGTAAGAAGTAATACAATTCAAGTTTTAGTTGTCGATTATTCACATTTTTGCCGGCTTTGGTCTCTTGGACATGACCTAGGACCTTAAGATTTTGCATGAAAGGAGGACTAGCAGCCGCGTTGCACGGGAGAATGTGAAAAGTGTTCATATGTAGTAAAAACCTGAGAAAACCGTCCGTTTTCGACATTTGTTATCGAATCGTCTTAATGCCAGATCGTCATATTGGCCGCTCTTCTCTCTGAAACGGTTACATTTATCGTCTGCAAAGCTATGTCGCGTGCTGCGATATGCCGAAACACTAAAAGTACCATAGTAGAACACAGAAGAAGCTTCTAAGTTGAAGTAATAGCCAGTAAGAAGTAGTACAATTCAAGTTTTAGTTGTCGATTATTCACTTTTTAGCCGGCTTTGGTGGCTTGGACATGGCCTAGGACCTTAGGATTTTGCATGAAAGCAGGACTAGCAGCCGCGTTGGACGGTAGAATGTGAAAAGTGTTCATATGCAGTAAAAACCTGAGAAATCCGTCCGTTTTCTTCATTTGTTATCGAATCGACTTAAAGCCAGATCGTCATATTGGCCATTCTTCTCTCCCAAACGGTTACATTTATCGTCTGCAAAGCTATGTCGCGTGCTACGGTATGCCAAAACACTAAAAGCACCATAGTAGAACCCAGAAGAAGCTTCTAAGTTGAAGTAGTAGCCAGTAAGGAGTCGTACAATTCAAGTTTTAGTTGTCGATTATTCACTTTTAAGCCGACTTTGGTGGCTATGACATGACCTAGGACCATAAGATTTTGCATGAAAGGAGGACTAGCAGCCGCGTTGCACAGGAGAATGTGAAAAGTGTTCATATGTAGTAAAAACCTGAGAAATCCGTCCGTTTTCGTCATTAGTTATCGAATCGTATTAAAGCCAGATCGTCACATTGGTCTCTTTTCTCTCTGAAACGGTTACACTTATCGTCTGGAAAGCTATGACGCGTGCTGCAGTATGCGTAGACACTAAAAGCTCCATAGTAGAACACAGAAGAAGCTTCTAAGTTGAAGTAATAGCCAGTAAGAAGTAGTACAATTCAAGTTTTAGTTGTCGATTATTCACTTTTTAGCCGGCTTTGGTGGCTTGGACATGACCTAGGACCTTAAGATTTTGCATGAAAGGAGGACTAGCAGCCGCGTTGGACGGTAGAATGTGAAAAGTGTTCATATGCAGTAAAAACCTGAGAAATCCGTCCATTTTCGTCATTTGTTATCGAATTGACTTCAAGCCAGATCGTCACATTGGCCATCCTTCTCTCACAAACGGTTACATTTATCGTCTGCAAAGCTATGTCGCGTGCTGCGATATGCCGAAACACTAAAAGCACCATAGTAGAACACAGAAGGAGCTTCTAAGTTGAAGTAATAGCCAGTAAGAAGTAGTACAATTCAAGTTTTAGATGTCGATTATTTTCTTTTTAGCCGGCTTTGGTGGCTTGGACATGCGGTGGAACCTTAAGATTTTGCATGAAAGGAAGACTAGCAGCCACGTTGCACGGGAGAATGTGAAAAGTGTTCATATGTAGTAAAAACCTGAGAAATCCGTCCGTTTTCGTCATTTGTTATCGAATCGACTTAAAGCCAGATCGTCTCATTGGCCCCTTTTCTCTCTGAGACGGTTACATTTATCGTCTGCAAAGCTATGTCGCGTGCTGCGGTATGCGGAGACACTAAAAGCACCATAGTAGAACACAGAAGAAGATTCTAAGTTGAAGTAATAGCCAGTAAGAAGTAGTACAATTCAAGTTTTAGTTGTCGATTATTCACTTTTTAGCCGGCTTTGGTGGCTTGGACATGACCTAGGACCTTAAGATTTTGCATGAAAGGAGGACCAGCAGCCGCGTTGCACGGTAGAATGTGAAAAGTGTTCATATGTTGGAAAAACCTGAGAAATGCGTCCGTTTTCGTCATTTGTTATCGAATCGACTTAAAGCCAGATCGTCACATCGGCCGCTTTTCTCTCTGAGACGGTTACATTTATCGTCTGCAAAGCTATGTCGCGTGCTGCGGTATGCGGAGACACTAAAAGCGCCATAGTAGAACACAGAAGAAGCTTCTAAGTTGAAGTAATAGCCAGTAAGAAGTAATACAATTCAAGTTTTAGTTGTCGATTATTCACATTTTTGCCGGCTTTGGTCGCTTGGACATGACCTAGGACCTTAAGATTTTGCATGAAAGGAGGACTAGCAGCCGCGTTGCACGGGAGAATGTGAAAAGTGTTCATATGTAGTAAAAACCTGAGAAAACCGTCCGTTTTCGACATTTGTTATCGAATCGTCTTAATGCCAGATCGTCATATTGGCCGCTCTTCTCTCTGAAACGGTTACATTTATCGTCTGCAAAGCTATGTCGCGTGCTGCGATATGCCGAAACACTAAAAGTACCATAGTAGAACACAGAAGAAGCTTCTAAGTTGAAGTAATAGCCAGTAAGAAGTAGTACAATTCAAGTTTTAGTTGTCGATTATTCACTTTTTAGCGGGCTTTGGTGGCTTGGACATGAGGTTGAACCTTAAGATTTTGCATGAAAGGACGACTAGCAGCCGCGTTGCACGGGAGAATGTGAAAAGTGCTCATATGTAGTAAAAACCTGAGTAATCAGTCCGTTTTCGTCATTTGTTATCGAATCGACTTAAAGCCAGATCGTCACATTGGCCGCTCTTCTCTCTGAAACGGTTACACTTATCGTCTGCAAAGCTATGTCGCGTGCTGCGATATGCGGAAACACTAAAAGCACCATAGTACAACACAGAAGAAGCCTCTAAGTTGAAGTAATAGCCAGTAAGAAGTAGTACAATTCAAGTTTTAGTTGTCGATTATTCACTTTTTAGCCGGCTTTGGTGGCTTGGACATGGCCTAGGACCTTAGGATTTTGCATGAAAGGAGGACTAGCAGCCGCGTTGGACGGTAGAATGTGAAAAGTGTTCATATGCAGTAAAAACCTGAGAAATCCGTCCGTTTTCTTCATTTGTTATCGAATCGACTTAAAGCCAGATCGTCATATTGGCCATTCTTCTCTCTCAAACGGTTACATTTATCGTCTGCAAAGCTATGTCGCGTGCTACGGTATGCCAAAACACTAAAAGCACCATAGTAGAACCCAGAAGAAGCTTCTAAGTTGAAGTAGTAGCCAGTAAGGAGTCGTACAATTCAAGTTTTAGTTGTCGATTATTCACTTTTAAGCCGACTTTGGTGGCTATGACATGACCTAGGACCATAAGATTTTGCATGAAAGGAGGACTAGTAGCCGCGTTGCACGGGAGAATGTGAAAAGTGTTCATATGTAGTAAAAACCTGAGAAATCCGTCCGTTTTCGTCATTAGTTATCGAATCGTATTAAAGCCAGATCGTCACATTGGTCTCTTTTCTCTCTGAAACGGTTACACTTATCGTCTGGAAAGCTATGACGCGTGCTGCAGTATGCGGAGACACTAAAAGCTCCATAGTAGAACACAGAAGAAGCTTCTAAGTTGAAGTAATAGCCAGTAAGAAGTAGTACAATTCAAGTTTTAGTTGTCGATTATTCACTTTTTAGCCGGCTTTGGTGGCTTGGACATGACCTAGGACCTTAAGATTTTGCATGAAAGGAGGACTAGCAGCCGCGTTGCACGGGAGAATGTGAAAGGTGTTCATATGTAGTAAAAACCTAAGAAATCCGTCCGTTTTCGCCATTTGTTCTCGAATCGCCTTAAAGCCAGATCGTCACATTGGCCGCTCTTCTCTCTGAAACAGTTACATTTATAGTCTACAAAGCTATGTCGCATGCTGCGGTATGCGGAAACACTAAAAGCACCATAGTAGAACACGGAAGAAGCTTCTATGTTGAAGTAATAGCCAGTAAGATGTAGTACAATTGAAGTTTTAATTGTCGATTATTCACTTTTTTGCCGGCTTTGGTAGCTTGGACATGACCTAGGACCTTAAGATTTTGCATGAAAGGAGGACTAGCAGCCGCGTTGCACGGGAGAATGTGAAAAGTGTTCATAAGTAGTAAAATCCTGAGAAATCCGTCCATTTTCGTCATTTGTTATCGAATTGACTTCAAGCCAGATCGTCACATTTTCCATTCTTCTCTCCCAAACGGTTACATTTATCGTCTGCAAAGCTATGTCGCGTGCTGCGATATGCCGAAACACTAAAAGCACCATAGTAGAACACAGAAGGAGCTTCTAAGTTGAAGTAATAGCCAGTAAAAAGTAGTACAATTCAAGTTTTAGTTGTCGATTATTCACTTTTTAGCCGGCTTTGGTGGCTTGGACATGACCTAGGACCTTAAGATTTTCCATGAAAGGAGGACTAGCAGCCGCGTTGCACGGGAGAATGTGAAAGGTGTTCATATGTAGTAAAAACCTAAGAAATCCGTCCGTTTTCGCCATTTGTTCTCGAATCGCCTTAAAGCCAGATCGTCACATTGGCCGCTCTTCTCTCTGAAACAGTTACATTTATAGTCTACAAAGCTATGTCGCATGCTGCGGTATGCGGAAACACTAAAAGCACCATAGTAGAACACGGAAGAAGCTTCTATGTTGAAGTAATAGCCAGTAAGATGTAGTACAATTGAAGTTTTAATTGTCGATTATTCACTTTTTTGCCGGCTTTGGTAGCTTGGACATGACCTAGGACCTTAAGATTTTGCATGAAAGGAGGACTAGCAGCCGCGTTGCACGGGAGAATGTGAAAAGTGTTCATAAGTAGTAAAATCCTGAGAAATCCGTCCATTTTCGTCATTTGTTATCGAATTGACTTCAAGCCAGATCGTCACATTTTCCATTCTTCTCTCCCAAACGGTTACATTTATCGTCTGCAAAGCTATGTCGCGTGCTGCGATATGCCGAAACACTAAAAGCACCATAGTAGAACACAGAAGGAGCTTCTAAGTTGAAGTAATAGCCAGTAAGAAGTAGTACAATTCAAGTTTTAGTTGTCGATTATTCACTTTTTAGCCGGCTTTGGTGGCTTGGACATGCGGTGGAACCTTAAGATTTTGCATGAAAGGAAGACTAGCAGCCGCGTTGCACGGGAGAATGTGAAAAGTGTTCATATTAGTAAAAACCTGAGAAATCCGTCCGTTTTCGTCATTTGTTATGGAATCGACTTAAAACCAGATCGTCTCATTGGCCCCTTTTCTCTCTGAGACGGTTACATTTATTGTCTGCAAAGCTATGTCGCGTGCTGCGGTATGCGGAGACACTAAAAGCACCATAGTAGAACACAGAAGAAGCTTCTAAGTTGAAGTAATAGCCAGTAAGATGTAGTACAATTCAAGTTTTAGTTGTCGATTATTCACTTTTTAGCCGGCTTTGGTGGCTTGGACATGACCTAGGACCTTAAGATTTTGCATGAAAGGAGGACTAGCAGCCGCGTTGCACGGGAGAATGTGAAAAGTGTACATATGTTGGAAAAACCTGAGAAATCCGTCCCTTTTCGTCATTTGTTATCGAATCGACTTCAAGCCAGATCGTCACATTGGCCGCGTTTCTCTCTGAGACGGTTACATTTATCGTCTGCAAAGCTATGTCGCGTGCTACGGTATGCCAAAACACTAAAAGCACCATAGTAGAACCCAGAAGAAGCTTCTAAGTTGAAGTAATAGCCAGTAAGGAGTAGTACAATTCAAGTTTTATTTGTCGATTATTCACTTTTTTTTTTTTTTTTTTCCTCCCCCCATGAACCATGGACCTTGCCGTTGGTGGGGAGGCTTGCGTGCCTCAGCGATACAGATGGCCGTACCGTAGGTACAACCACAACGGAGGGGTATCTGTTGAGAGGCCAGACAAACGTGTGGTTCCTGAAGAGGGGCAGCAGCCTTTTCAGTAGTTGCAGGGGCAACAGTCTGGATGATTGACTGATCTGGCCTTGCAACATTAACCAAAACGGCCTTGCTGTGCTGGTACTGCGAACGGCTGAAAGCAAGGGGAAACTACAGCCGTAATTTTTCCCGAGGACATGCAGCTTTACTGTATGATTAAATGATGATGGCATCCTCTTGGGTAAAATATTCCGGAGGTAAAATAGTCCCCCATTCGGATCTCCGGGCGGGGACTACTCAGGAGGATGTCGTTATCAGGAGAAAGAAAACTGGCGTTCTACGGATCGGAGCGTGGAATGTCAGATCCCTTAATCGGGCAGGTAGGTTAGAAAATTTAAAAAGGGAAATGGATAGGTTAAAGTTAGATATAGTGGGAATTAGTGAAGTTCGGTGGCAGGAGGAACAAGACTTCTGGTCAGGTGACTACAGGGTTATAAACACAAAATCAAATAGGGGTAATGCAGGAGTAGGTTTAATAATGAATAGGAAAATAGGAATGCGGGTAAGCTACTACAAACAGCATAGTGAACGCATTATTGTGGCCAAGATAGATACGAAGCCGACACCTACTACAGTAGTACAAGTTTATATGCCAACTAGCTCTGCAGATGACGAAGAAATTGAAGAAATGTACGATGAAATAAAAGAAATTATTCAGATAGTGAAGGGAGACGAAAATTTAATAGTAATGGGTGACTGGAATTCGAGTGTAGGAAAAGGGAGAGAAGGAAACATAATAGGTGAATATGGATTGGGGCTAAGAAATGAAAGAGGAAGCCGCCTAATAGAATTTTGCACAGAGCACAACTTAATCATAGCTAACACTTGGTTTAAGAATCATGAAAGAAGGTTGTATACGTGGAAGAACCCTGGAGATACTAAAAGGTATCAGATAGATTATATAATGGTAAGACAGAGATTTAGGAACCAGGTTTTAAGTTGTAAGACATTTCCAGGGGCAGATGTGGACTCTGACCACAATCTATTGGTTATGACCTGTAGATTAAAACTGAAGAAACTGCAAAAAGGTGGGAAATTAAGGAGATGGGACCTGGATAAACTGAAAGAACCAGAGGTTGTACAGAGTTTCAGAGAGAGCATAAGGGAACAATTGACAGGAATAGGGGAAAGAAATACAGTAGAAGAAGAATGGGTAGCTCTGAGGGATGTAGTAGTGAAGGCAGCAGAGGATAAAGTAGGTAAAAAGACGAGGGCTGCTAGAAATCCTTGGGTAACAGAAGAAATATTGAATTTAATTGATGAAAGGAGAAAATATAAAAATGCAGTAAATGAAGCAGGCAAAAAGGAATACAAACGTCTCAAAAACGAGATCGACAGGAAGTGCAAAATGGCTAAACAGGGATGGCTAGAGGACAAATGTAAGGATGTAGAAGCTTATCTCACTAGGGGTAAGATAGATACTGCCTACAGGAAAATTAAAGAGACCTTTGGAGAGAAGAGAACCACGCGTATGAATATCAAGAGCTCAGATGGCAGCCCAGTTCTAAGCAAAGAAGGGAAGGCAGAAAGGTGGAAGGAGTATATAGAAGGTTTATACAAGGGCGATGTACTTGAGGACAATATTATGGAAATAGAAGAGGATGTAGATGAAGACGAAATGGGAGATACGATACTGCGTGAAGAGTTTGACAGAGCACTGAAAGACCTGAGTCGAAACAAGGCCCCCGGAGTAGACAACATTCCATTAGAACTACTGACGGCCTTGGGAGAGCCAGTCATGACAAAACTCTACCAGCTGGTGAGCAAGATGTATGAGACAGGCGAAATACCCTCAGACTTCAAGAAGAATATAATAATTCCAATCCCAAAGAAAGCAGGTGTTGACAGATGTGAAAATTACCGAACTATCAGTTTAATAAGCCACGGCTGCAAAATACTAACGCGAATTCTTTACAGACGAATGGAAAAACTGGTAGATGCAGACCTCGGGGAGGATCAGTTTGGATTCCGTCGAAATGTTGGAACACGTGAGGCAATACTGACCTTACGACTTATCTTAGAAGAAAGATTAAGAAAAGGCAAACCTACGTTTCTAGCATTTGTAGACTTAGAGAAAGCTTTTGACAATGTTGACTGGAATACTCTTTTTCAAATTCTAAAGGTGGCAGGGGTAAAATACAGGGAGCGAAAGGCTATTTATAATTTGTACAGAAACCAGATGGCAGTAATAAGAGTCGAGGGGCATGAAAGGGAAGCAGTGGTTGGGAAAGGAGTGAGACAGGGTTGTAGCCTCTCCCCGATGTTATTCAATCTGTATATTGAGCAAGCAGTAAAGGAAATAAAAGAAAAATTTGGAGTAGGTATTAAAATTCATGGAGACGAAGTAAAAACTTTGAGGTTCGCCGATGACATTGTAATTCTGTCAGAGACGGCAAAGGACTTGGAAGAGCAGTTGAACGGAATGGACAGTGTCTTGAAAGGAGGATATAAGATGAACATTAACAAAAGCAAAACGAGGATAATGGAATGTAGTCAAATTAAATCGGGTGACGCTGAGGGAATTAGATTAGGAAATGAGACACTTAAAGTAGTAAAGGAGTTTTGCTATTTAGGAAGTAAAATAACTGATGATGGTCGAAGTAGAGAGGATATAAAATGTAGACTGGCAATGGCAAGGAAAGCGTTTCTGAAGAAGAGAAATTTGTTAACATCGAATATAGATTTATGTATCAGGAAGTCGTTTCTGAAAGTATTTGTTTGGAGTGTAGCCATGTATGGAAGTGAAACATGGACGATAACTAGTTTGGACAAGAAGAGAATAGAAGCTTTCGAAATGTGGTGCTACAGAAGAATACTGAAGATAAGGTGGATAGATCACGTAACTAATGAGGAGGTATTGAATAGGATTGGGGAGAAGAGAAGTTTGTGGCACAACTTGACTAGAAGAAGGGATCGGTTGGTAGGACATGTTTTGAGGCATCAAGGGATCACAAATTCAGCATTGGAGGGCAGCGTGGAGGGTAAAAATCGTAGAGGGAGACCGAGAGATGAGTACACTAAGCAGATTCAGAAGGATGTAGGTTGCAGTAGGTACTGGGAGATGAAGCAGCTTGCACAGGATAGAGTAGCATGGAGAGCTGCATCAAACCAGTCTCAGGACTGAAGACAACAACAACAACATTCACTTTTTAGCCGGCTTTGGTGGCTATGACATGACCTAGGACCATAAGATTTTGCATGAAAGGAGGACTAGCAGCCGCGTTGCACGGGAGAATGTGAAAAGTGTTCATATGTAGTAAAAACCTGAGAAATCCGTCCGTTTTCGTCATTTGTTATCGAATCGACTTAAAGCCAGATCGTCTCATTGGCCCCTTTTCTCTCTGAGACGGTTACATTTATCGTCTGCAAAGCTATGTCCCGTGCTGCGGTATGCGGAGACACTAAAAGCACCATAGTAGAACACAGAAGAAGATTCTAAGTTGAAGTAATAGCCAGTAAGAAGTAGTACAATTCAAGTTTTAGTTGTCGATTATTCACTTTTTAGCCGGCTTTGGTGGCTTGGACATGACCTAGGACCTTAAGATTTTGCATGAAAGGAGGACTAGCAGCCGCGTTGCACGGTAGAATGTGAAAAGTGTTCATATGTTGGAAAAACCTGAGAAATGCGTCCGTTTTCGTCATTTGTTATCGAATCGACTTAAAGCCAGATCGTCACATCGGCCGCTTTTCTCTCTGAGACGATTACATTTATCGTATGCAAAGCTATGTCGCGTGCTGCGGTATGCGGAGACACTAAAAGCACCATAGTAGAACACAGAAGAAGCTTCTAAGTTGAAGTAATAGCCAGTAAGAAGTAATACAATTCAAGTTTTAGTTGTCGATTATTCACATTTTTGCCGGCTTTGGTCGCTTGGACATGACCTAGGACCTTAAGATTTTGCATGAAAGGAGGACTAGCAGCCGCGTTGCACGGGAGAATGTGAAAAGTGTTCATATGTAGTAAAAACCTGAGAAAACCGTCCGTTTTCGTCATTAGTTATCGAATCGTATTAAAGCCAGATCGTCACATTGGTCTCTTTTCTCTCTGAAACGGTTACACTTATCGTCTGGAAAGCTATGACGCGTGCTGCAGTATGCGGAGACACTAAAAGCTCCATAGTAGAACACAGAAGAAGCTTCTAAGTTGAAGTAATAGCCAGTAAGAAGTAGTACAATTCAAGTTTTAGTTGTCGATTATTCACTTTTTAGCCGGCTTTGGTGGCTTGGACATGACCTAGGACCTTAAGATTTTCCATGAAAGGAGGACTAGCAGCCGCGTTGCACGGGAGAATGTGAAAGGTGTTCATATGTAGTAAAAACCTAAGAAATCCGTCCGTTTTCGCCATTTGTTCTCGAATCGCCTTAAAGCCAGATCGTCACATTGGCCGCTCTTCTCTCTGAAACAGTTACATTTATAGTCTACAAAGCTATGTCGCATGCTGCGGTATGCGGAAACACTAAAAGCACCATAGTAGAACACGGAAGAAGCTTCTATGTTGAAGTAATAGCCAGTAAGATGTAGTACAATTGAAGTTTTAATTGTCGATTATTCACTTTTTTGCCGGCTTTGGTAGCTTGGACATGACCTAGGACCTTAAGATTTTGCATGAAAGGAGGACTAGCAGCCGCGTTGCACGGGAGAATGTGAAAAGTGTTCATAAGTAGTAAAATCCTGAGAAATCCGTCCATTTTCGTCATTTGTTATCGAATTGACTTCAAGCCAGATCGTCACATTTTCCATTCTTCTCTCCCAAACGGTTACATTTATCGTCTGCAAAGCTATGTCGCGTGCTGCGATATGCCGAAACACTAAAAGCACCATAGTAGAACACAGAAGGAGCTTCTAAGTTGAAGTAATAGCCAGTAAGAAGTAGTACAATTCAAGTTTTAGTTGTCGATTATTCACTTTTTAGCCGGCTTTGGTGGCTTGGACATGACCTAGGACCTTAAGATTTTCCATGAAAGGAGGACTAGCAGCCGCGTTGCACGGGAGAATGTGAAAGGTGTTCATATGTAGTAAAAACCTAAGAAATCCGTCCGTTTTCGCCATTTGTTCTCGAATCGCCTTAAAGCCAGATCGTCACATTGGCCGCTCTTCTCTCTGAAACAGTTACATTTATAGTCTACAAAGCTATGTCGCATGCTGCGGTATGCGGAAACACTAAAAGCACCATAGTAGAACACGGAAGAAGCTTCTATGTTGAAGTAATAGCCAGTAAGATGTAGTACAATTGAAGTTTTAATTGTCGATTATTCACTTTTTTGCCGGCTTTGGTAGCTTGGACATGACCTAGGACCTTAAGATTTTGCATGAAAGGAGGACTAGCAGCCGCGTTGCACGGGAGAATGTGAAAAGTGTTCATAAGTAGTAAAATCCTGAGAAATCCGTCCATTTTCGTCATTTGTTATCGAATTGACTTCAAGCCAGATCGTCACATTTTCCATTCTTCTCTCCCAAACGGTTACATTTATCGTCTGCAAAGCTATGTCGCGTGCTGCGATATGCCGAAACACTAAAAGCACCATAGTAGAACACAGAAGGAGCTTCTAAGTTGAAGTAATAGCCAGTAAGATGTAGTACAATTCAAGTTTTAGTTGTCGATTATTCACTTTTTAGCCGGCTTTGGTGGCTTGGACATGACCTAGGACCTTAAGATTTTGCATGAAAGGAGGACTAGCAGCCGCGTTGCACGGTAGAATGTGAAAAGTGTTCATATGTTGGAAAAACCTGAGAAATGCGTCCGTTTTCGTCATTTGTTATCGAATCGACTTAAAGCCAGATCGTCACATCGGCCGCTTTTCTCTCTGAGACGATTACATTTATCGTATGCAAAGCTGTGTCGCGTGCTGCGGTATTCGGAGACACTAAAAGCACCATAGTAGAACACAGAAGAAGCTTCTAAGTTGAAGTAATAGCCAGTAAGAAGTAATACAATTCAAGTTTTAGTTGTCGATTATTCACATTTTTGCCGGCTTTGGGCGCTTGGACATGACCTAGGACCTTAAGATTTTGCATGAAAGGAAGACTAGCAGCCGCGTTGCACGGGAGAATGTGAAAAGTGTTCATATGTAGTAAAAACATGAGAAAACCGTCCGTTTTCGCCATTTGTTATCGAATCGTCTTAATGCCAGATCGTCACATTGGCCGCTCTTCTCTCTGAAACGGTTACATTTATCGTCTGCAACGCTATGTCGCGTGCTGCGGTATGCCGAAACACTAAAAGCACCATAGTAGAACACAGAAGAAGCTTCTAAGTTGAAGTAATAGCCAGTAAGAAGTAGAACAATTCAAGTTTTAGTTGTCGATTATTCACTTTTTAGCCGGCTTTGGTGGCTTGGACATGACCTAGGACCTTAGGATTTTGCATTAAAGGAGGACTAGCAGCCGCGTTGGACGGTAGAATGTGAAAAGTGTTCATATGCAGTAAAAACCTGAGAAATCCGTTCGTTTTCTTCATTTGTTATCGAATCGACTTAAAGCCAGATCGTCATATTGGCCATTCTTCTCTCTCAAACGGTTACATTTATCGTCTGCAAAGCTATGTCGCGTGCTACGGTATGCCAAAACACTAAAAGCACCATAGTAGAACCGAGAAGAAGCTTCTAAGTTGAAGTAATAGCCAGTAAGGAGTAGTACAATTCAAGTTTTAGCTGTCGATTATTCACTTTTTAGCCGGCTTTGGTGGCTATGACATGACCTAGGACCATAAGATTTTGCATGAAAGGAGGACTAGCCGCCGCGTTGCACGGGAGAATGTGAAAAGTGTTCATATGTAGTAAAAACCTGAGAAATCCGTCCGTTTTCGTCATTTGTTATCGAATCGACTTAAAGCCAGATCGTCACATTGGTCTCTTTTCTCTCTGAAACGGTTACACTTATCGTCTGGATAGCTATGTCGCATGCTGCGGTATGCGGAGACACTAAAAGCTCCATAGTAGAACAGAGAAGAAGCTTCTAAGTTGAAGTAATAGCCAGTAAGAAGTAGTACAATTCAAGTTTTAGTTGTCGATTATTCACTTTTTAGCCAGCTTTGGTGGCTTGGACATGACCTAGTACCTTAAGATTTTCCATGAAAGGAGGACTAGCAGCCGCGTTGCAGGGGAGAATGTGAAAGGTGTTCATATGTAGTAAAAACCTGAGAAATCCGTCCGTTTTCGTCATTTGTTATCGAATCGACTTAAGCCAGATCGTCACATTGGCCGCTCTTCTCTCTGAAACGGTTACATTTATCGTCTCCAAAGCTATGTCGCGTGCTGCGGTATGCGGAAACACTAAAAGCACCATAGCAGAACACAGAAGAAGCTTCTATGTTCAAGTAATAGTCAGTAAGAAGTAGTACAATTGAAGTTTTAATTGTCGATTATTCACTTTTTTGCCGGCTTTGGTGGCTTGGACATGACCTAGGACCTTAAGATTTTGCATGAAAGGAGGACTAGCAGCCGCGTTGCACACGAGAATGTGAAAAGTGTTCATAAGTAGTAAAATCCTGAGAAATCCGTCCATTTTCGTCATTTGTTATCGAATTGACTTCAAGCCAGATCGTCACATTTTCCATTCTTCTCTCTCAAACGGTTAAATTTAGCGTCTGCAAAGCTATGTCGCGTGCTGCGATATGCCGAAACACTAAAAGCACCATATTAGAACACAGAAGGAGCTTCTAAGTTGAAGTAATAGCCAGTAAGAAGTAGTACAATTCAAGTTTTAGTTGTCGATTATTCACTTTTTAGCCGCCTTGGTGGCTTGGAAATGACCTAGGACCTTAAGATTTTGCATGAAAGGAGCACTAGCAGCCGCGTTGCACGGGAGAATGTGAAAAGTGTTCATATGTAGTAAAAACCTGAGAAATACGTCCGTTTTCGTCATTTGCTATCGAATCGACTTAAAGCCAGATCGTCACATTGGCCGCTTTTCTCTCGGAGACGTTTACATTTATTGTCTGCAAAGCTATGTCGCGTACTGCGGTATGCGGAGACACTAAAAGCACCATAGTAGAACATAGAAGAAGCTTCTAAGTTGAAGTAATATTCAGTAAGAAGTAGTACAATTCAAGTTTTAGTTATCGATTATTCACTTTTTAGCCGGCTTTGGTGGCTTGGACATGACCTAGCGCCTTAAGATTTTGCATGAAAAGAGGTCTAGCAGCCGCGTTGCATGGGAGAATGTGAAAAGTGTTCATATGTAGTAAAAACCTGAGAAATCCGTCCGTTTTCGTCATTTGTTATCGAATCGACTTAAGCCAGATCGTCACATTGGCCGCTTTTCTCTCTGAGACGGTTACATTTGTCGCCCGCAAAGCTGTATCGCGTGCTGCGGTGTGTGGAGACACTAAAAGCACCATAGTAGAACACAGAAGAAGCTTCTAAGTTGAAGTAATAGCCAGTAAGAAGTAGTACAATTCAAGTTTTAGTTGTCGATTATTCACTTTTTAGCCGGCTTTGGTGGCTTGGACATGACCTAGGACCTTAAGATTTTGCATGAAAGGAGGACTAGCAGCCGCGTTGCACGGTAGAATGTGAAAAGTGTTCATATGTAGTAAAACCCTGAGAAATCCGTCAATTTTTGTCATTTGTTATCGAATCGACTTAAAGCCAGATCGTCACATTTTCCGCTTTACTCTCTGAGACGGTTACATTTGTTGTCTTCAAAGCTATGTCGCGAGCTGCGGTATGCGGAGACACTAAAAGCACCATAGTAGAACACAGAAGAAGCTTCTAAGTTGAAGTAATAGCCAGTAAGAAGTAGTACTATTCAAGTTTTAGTTGTCGAATATTCACTTTTTAGCCGGCTTTGGTGGCTTGGACATGGCCTAGGACCTTAAGATTTTGCATGCAAGGAGTACTTGCAGCCGCGTTGCACGGGAGAATGTGAAAAGTGTTCATATGTAGTAAAAACCTGAGAAATCCGTCCGTTTTCGTCATTTGTTATCGAATCGACTTAAAGTCAGATCGTCACATTTGCCGCTTTATTCTCTGAGACGGTTACATTTATCGTCTGCAACGCTATGTCGCGTGCTGCGGTGTGCGGAGACACTAAAAGCACCATAGTAGAACACAGAAGAAGCTTCTATGTTGAAGTAATAGCCAGTAAGAAGTAGTACAATTCAAGTAGTCGATTATTCACTTTATAGCCGGCTTTGGTGGCTTGGACATGACCTAGGACCTTAAGATTTTCCATGGAAGGAGGACTTGCAGCCGCGTTGCACGGGAGAATGTGAAAACTGTTCATATGTAGTAAAAACCTGAGAAATCCGTCCGTTTTCGGCATTTGTTATCGAATCGACTTAAAGCCAGATCGTCACATTGGCCGTTCTTCTCTCTGAAACGGTTACATTTATCGTCTGCAAAGCTATGTCGCGTGCTGCGGTATGCGGAAACACTAAAAGCACCATAGTAGAACACAGAAGAGGCTTCTAAGTTGAAGAAACAGCCAGTAAGATGTAGTACAATTCAAGTTTTAATTATCGATTATTCACTTTTTAGCCGGCTTTGGTGGCTTGGATATGACCTAGGACCTTAAGATTTTGCATGAAAGGAGGACTAGCAGCCGCGTTGCACGGGAGAATGTGAAAAGTGTTCATATGTAGTAAAAACCTGAGAAATCCTTCCGTTTCCGTCATTTGTTATCGAATCGACTTAAAGCCAGATCGTCACATAGGCCGCTTTTCTCTCTGAGACGGTTACATTTATCGTCTGCAAAGCTTATTCGCGTGCTGCGGTATGCGGAGACGCTAAAAGCACCATAGTAGAACACAGAAGAAGCTTCTAAATTGAAGCAATAGCCAGTAAGAAGTAGTACAATTCAAGTTTTAGTTGTCGATTATTCACTTTTTAGCCGGCTTTGGTGGCTTGGACATGACCTAGGTCCTTAAGATTTTGCATGAAAGGAGGACTAGCAGCCGCGTTGTATGGGAGAATGTTAAAAGTGTTCATATGTAGTAAAACCCTGAGAAATCCGTCCGTTTTCGTCATTTGTTATCGAATCGACTTAAGGCCAGATCGTCACATTGGCCGCTTTTCTCTCTGAGACGGTTACATTTATCGTCTGCAACGCTATGTCGCGTGCTGCGGTGTGCGGAGACACTAAAAGCACCATAGTAGAACACAGAAGAAGCTTCTATGTTGAAGTAATAGCCAGTAAGAAGTAGTACAATTCAAGTTTTAGCTGTCGATTATTCACATTTTAGCCGGCTTTGGTGGCTTGTACATGACCTAGGACCTTAAGATTTTGCATGCAAGGAGTACTTGCAGCCGCGTTGCACGGGAGAATGTGAAAAGTGTTCATATGTAGTAAAAACCTGAGAAATCCGTCCGTTTTCGTCATTTGTTATCGAATCGACTTAAAGCCAGATCGTCACATTGGCCGCTTTTCTCTCTGAAACGGTTACATTTATCGTCTGCAACGCTATCTCGCGTGCTGCGGTGTGCGGAGACACTAAAAGCTCCATAGTAGAACACAGAAGAAGCTTCTATGTTGAAGTAATAGCCAGTAAGAAGTAGTACAATTCAAGTTTTAGTTGTCGATTATTCACTTTTTAGCCGGCTTTGGTGGCTTGGACATTAGGTGGAACCTTAAGATTTTGCATGAAAGGAAGACTAGCAGCCGCGTTGCACGGGAGAATGTGAAATGTGTTCATATGTAATAAAAACCTGAGAAATCCGTCCGTTTTCGTCATTTGTTATCGAATCGACTTAAAGCCATATCGTCAGATTGGCCGCTTTTCGCTCTGAGACGGTTACATTTATCGTCTGCAAAGCTATGTCGCGTGCTGCGGTATGCGGAGACACTAAAAGCACCATAGTAGAACACAGAAGGAGCTTCTAAGTTGAAGCAATAGCCAGTAAGAAGTAGTACAATTCAAGTTTTAGTTGTCGATTATTCACTTTTTAGCCGGCTTTGGTGGATTGGATATTACCTAGGACGTTAAGATTTTGCATGAATTGAGGACTGGCAGCCGCGTTGCACAAGAAAATGTGAAATGTGTTCATATGTGGTAAAAACCTGAGAAATGCGTCCGCTTTCGTCATTTGTTATCGAATCGACTTAAAGCCAGATCGTCACATTGGCCGCTTTTCTCTCTGAAACGGTTACATTGATCGTCTGCAAAGCTATGCCGAGTGCTGCGGTATGCGGAAACACTAAAAGCACCATAGTAGAACACAGAAGAAGCTTCTAAGTTGAAGAAACAGAAAGTAAGAAGTAGTACAATTCAAGTTTTAGTTGTCGATTATTCACTTTATAGCCGGCTTTGGTGGCTTGGACATGACCTAGGACCTTAAGATTTTGCATGAAAGGAGGACTTTTAGCCGCGTTGCACGGGAGAATGTGAAAAGTGTTCATATGTAGTAAAAACCAGAGAAATCCGTCCGTTTTCGTCATTTGTTATCGAATCGACTTAAAGCCAGATCGTCACATTGGCCGTTCTTCTCTCTGAAACGGTTACATTTATCGTCTGAAATGCTATGTCGCGTGCTGCGGTATGCGGAAACACTAAAAGCACCATAGTAGAAAACAGAAGAAGCTTCTAAGTTGAAGAAACAGCCAGTAAGATGTAGTACAATTCAAGTTTTAATTATCGATTATTCACTTTTTAGCCGGCTTTGGTGGCTTGGATATGACCTAGGACCTTAAGATTTTGCATGAAAGGAGGACTAGCAGCCGCGTTGCACGGGAGAATGTGAAAAGTGTTCATATGTAGTAAAAACCTGAGAAAACCGTCCGTTTCCGTCATTTGTTATCGAATCGACTTAAAGCCAGATCGTCACATTGGCCGCTTTTCTCTCTGAGACGGTTACATTTATCGTCTGCAAAGCTAAGTCGCGTGCTGCGGTATGCGGAGACACTAAAAGCACCATAGTAGAACACAGAAGAAGCTTCTAAGTTGAAGCAATAGCCAGTAAGAAGTAGTACAATTCAAGTTGTAGTTGTCGATTATTCACTTTTTAGCCGGCTTTGGTGGCTTGGACACCACCTAGGACCTTAAGATTTTGCATGAAAGGAGGACTTGCAGCTGCGTTGCACGGGAGAATGTGAAAAGTGTTCATATGTAGTAAAAACCTGAGAAATCCGTCCGTTTTTGTCATTTGTTATCGAATCGACTTAAAGCCAGATCGTCACGTTGGCCGCTCTTCTCTCTGAAACGGTTACATTTTTCGTCTGCAAAGCTATGACGCGTGCTGCAGTATGCGGAAACACTAAAAGCACCATAGTAGAACACAGAAGAAGCTTCAAAGTTGAAGTAATAGCCAGTAAGAGGTAGTACAATTCAAGTTTTGGATGTCGATTATTCACTTTTTTGCCGGCTTTGGTGGCTATGACATGACCAAGGACCATAAGATTTTGCATGAAAGGAGGACTAGCAGCCGCGTTGTATGGGAGAATGTGAAAAGTGTTCATATGTAGTAAAAACCTGAGAAATCCGTCCGTTTTCGTCATTTGTTATCGAATCGACTTAAAGCCAGATCGTCACATTGGCAGCCTTTCTCTCTGAGACGGTTACATTTATCGTCTGCAAAGCTATGTCGCGTGCTGCGCTATGCGGAAACACTAAAAGCACCATAGTAGAACACAGAAGAAGCTTCTAAGTTGAAGAGACAGCCAGTAAGATGTAGTACAATTCAAGTTTTAACTATCGATTATTCACTTTTTAGCCGGCTTTGGTGGCTTGGATATGACCTAGGACCTTAAGATTTTGCATGAAAGGAGGACTAGCAGCCGCGTTGTATGGGAGAACGTGAAAAGTGTTCATATGTAGTAAAAACCTGAGAAATCAGTCCGTTTTCGTCATTTGTTATCGAATCGACTTAAAGCCAGATCGTCACATTGGCCGAATTTCTCTCTGAGACAGTTACATTTATCGTCTGCAAAGCTATGTCGCGTGCTGCGGTATGCGGAGACACTTAAAGCACCATAGAAGAACACAGAAGAAGCTTCTAAGTTGAAGTAATAGCCAGTAAGAAGTAGTACAATTCAAGTTTTAGCTGTCGTTTATTCACTTTTTAGCCGGCTATGGTGGCTTGGACATGACCAAGGTCCTTAAGATTTTGCATGAAAGGAGGACTAGCAGCCGCGTTCCATGGGATACTGTGAAAAGTGTTCATATGTAGTAAAAACCTTAGAAATCCGTCCGTTTTCGTCATTTGTTATCGAATCGACTTAAAGCAAGATCGTCACATTGGCAGCTTTTCTCTCTGAGACGGTTACATTTATGGTCTGCAAAGCTATGTCACGTGCTGCGGTGTGCGGAGACACTAATAGCACCATAGTAGAACACAGAAGAAGCTTCTAAGTTGAAGTAATAGCCAGTATGAAGTAGTACAATTCAAGTTTTAGTTGTCGATTATTCACTTTTTAGCCGGCTTTGGTGGCTTGAACATTAGGTGGAACCTTAAGATTTTGCATGAAAGGAAGACTAGCAGCCGCGTTGCACGGGAGAATGTGAAATGTGTTCATATGTAATAAAAACCTGAGAAATCCGTCCGTTTTCGTCATTTGTTATCGAATCGACTTAAAGCCATATCGTCAGATTGGCCGCTTTTCGCTCTGAGACGGTTACATTTATCGTCTGCAAAGCTATGTCGCGTGCTGCGGTATGCGGAGACACTAAAAGCACCATAGTAGAACACAGAAGGAGCTTCTAAGTTGAAGCAATAGCCAGTAAGAAGTAGTACAATTCAAGTTTTAGTTGTCGATTATTCACTTTTTAGCCGGCTTTGGTGGATTGGATATTACCTAGGACGTTAAGATTTTGCATGAATTGAGGACTGGCAGCCGCGTTGCACAAGAAAATGTGAAATGTGTTCATATGTGGTAAAAACCTGAGAAATGCGTCCGCTTTCGTCATTTGTTATCGAATCGACTTAAAGCCAGATCGTCACATTATCCGCTTTTCTCTCTGAAACGGTTACATTGATCGTCTGCAAAGCTATGCCGAGTGCTGCGGTATGCGGAAACACTAAAAGCACCATAGTAGAACACAGAAGAAGCTTCTAAGTTGAAGAAACAGAAAGTAAGAAGTAGTACAATTCAAGTTTTAGTTGTCGATTATTCACTTTATAGCCGGCTTTGGTGGCTTGGACATGACCTAGGACCTTAAGATTTTGCATGAAAGGAGGACTTTTAGCCGCGTTGCACGGGAGAATGTGAAAAGTGTTCATATGTAGTAAAAACCAAAGAAATCCGTCCGTTTTCGTCATTTGTTATCGAATCGACTTAAAGCCAGATCGTCACATTGGCCGTTCTTCTCTCTGAAACGGTTACATTTATCGTCTGAAATGCTATGTCGCGTGCTGCGGTATGCGGAAACACTAAAAGCACCATAGTAGAAAACAGAAGAAGCTTCTAAGTTGAAGAAACAGCCAGTAAGATGTAGTACAATTCAAGTTTTAATTATCGATTATTCACTTTTTAGCCGGCTTTGGTGGCTTGGATATGACCTAGGACCTTAAGATTTTGCATGAAAGGAGGACTAGCAGCCGCGTTGCACGGGAGAATGTGAAAAGTGTTCATATGTAGTAAAAACCTGAGAAAACCGTCCGTTTCCGTCATTTGTTATCGAATCGACTTAAAGCCAGATCGTCACATTGGCCGCTTTTCTCTCTGAGACGGTTACATTTATCGTCTGCAAAGCTAAGTCGCGTGCTGCGGTATGCGGAGACACTAAAAGCACCATAGTAGAACACAGAAGAAGCTTCTAAGTTGAAGCAATAGCCAGTAAGAAGTAGTACAATTCAAGTTGTAGTTGTCGATTATTCACTTTTTAGCCGGCTTTGGTGGCTTGGACACCACCTAGGACCTTAAGATTTTGCATGAAAGGAGGACTTGCAGCTGCGTTGCACGGGAGAATGTGAAAAGTGTTCATATGTAGTAAAAACCTGAGAAATCCGTCCGTTTTTGTCATTTGTTATCGAATCGACTTAAAGACAGATCGTCACGTTGGCCGCTCTTCTCGCTGAAACGGTTACATTTATCGTCTGCAAAGCTATGACGCGTGCTGCAGTATGCGGAAACACTAAAAGCACCATAGTAGAACACAGAAGAAGCTTCAAAGTTGAAGTAATAGCCAGTAAGAGGTAGTACAATTCAAGTTTTGGATGTCGATTATTCACTTTTTTGCCGGCTTTGGTGGCTATGACATGACCAAGGACCATAAGATTTTGCATGAAAGGAGGACTAGCAGCCGCGTTGTATGGGAGAATGTGAAAAGTGTTCATATGTAGTAAAAACCTGAGAAATCCGTCCGTTTTCGTCATTTGTTATCGAATCGACTTAAAGCCAGATCGTCACATTGGCAGCCTTTCTCTCTGAGACGGTTACATTTATCGTCTGCAAAGCTATGTCGCGTGCTGCGCTATGCGGAAACACTAAAAGCACCATAGTAGAACACAGAAGAAGCTTCTAAGTTGAAGAGACAGCCAGTAAGATGTAGTACAATTCAAGTTTTAACTATCGATTATTCACTTTTTAGCCGGCTTTGGTGGCTTGGATATGACCTAGGACCTTAAGATTTTGCATGAAAGGAGGACTAGCAGCCGCGTTGTATGGGAGAACGTGAAAAGTGTTCATATGTAGTAAAAACCTGAGAAATCAGTCCGTTTTCGTCATTTGTTATCGAATCGACTTAAAGCCAGATCGTCACATTGGCCGAATTTCTCTCTGAGACAGTTACATTTATCGTCTGCAAAGCTGTGTCGCGTGCTGCGGTATGCGGAGACACTTAAAGCACCATAGAAGAACACAGAAGAAGCTTCTAAGTTGAAGTAATAGCCAGTAAGAAGTAGTACAATTCAAGTTTTAGCTGTCGTTTATTCACTTTTTAGCCGGCTATGGTGGCTTGGACATGACCTAGGACCTTAAGATTTTGCATGAAAGGAGGACTAGCAGCCGCGTTCCATGGGATACTGTGAAAAGTGTTCATATGTAGTAAAAACCTTAGAAATCCGTCCGTTTTCGTCATTTGTTATCGAATCGACTTAAAGCAAGATCGTCACATTGGCAGCTTTTCTCTCTGAGACGGTTACATTTATGGTCTGCAAAGCTATGTCACGTGCTGCGGTGTGCGGAGACACTAATAGCACCATAGTAGAACACAGAAGAAGCTTCTAAGTTGAAGTAATAGCCAGTAAGAAGTAGTACAATTCAAGTTTTATTTGTCGATTATTCACTTTTTAGCCGGCTTTGGTGGCTTGGACATGAACTAGGACCTTAAGATTTTGCATGAAAGGAGTACTTGCAGCCGCGTTGCACGGGAGAATGTGAAATATGTTCATATGTAGTAAAAACCTGAGAAATCCGTCCTTTTTCGTCATTTGTTGTCGAATCGACTTGAAGCCAGATCGTCACATTGGCCGCTTTTCTCTCTGAGACGGTTACATTTATCGTCTGCCAAGGTATGTCGCGTGCTGCGGTATGCGGAGACACTAAAAGCACCATAGTAGAACACAGAAGAAGCTTCTAAGTTGAAGTAATAGCCAGTAAGACGTAGTATAATTCAAGTTTTAGTTATCGATTATTCACTTTTTAGCCGGCTTTGGTGGCTTTTACATGACCTAGGACCTTACGATTTTGCATGAAAGGAGGTCTAGCAGCCACGTTGCATGGGAGAATGTGTAAAGTGTTCATATGAAGTAAAAACCTGAGAAATCCGTCCGTTTTCGTCATTTGTTATCGAATCGACTTGAAGCCAGATCGTCACATTTGCCGCTTTTCTCTCTGAGACGGTTACATTTATCGTCTGCAAAGCTATGTCGCGTGCTGCGGTGTGCGGAGACACTAAAAGCACCATAGTAGAACACAGAAGAAGCATCTAAGTTGAAGAAATAGCCAGTAAGAGATAGTAGAATTAGAGTTTTAGTTGTCGATTATTCACCTTTTAGCCGACTTTGTTGGCTTCTACATGACCTAGGACCTTAAGATTTTGCATGAAAGGAGGTCTAGCAGCCGCGTTGCACGGGAGAATGTGAAAAGTGTTCATATGTACTAAAATCCTGAGAAATCCGTCCGTTTTCGTCATTTGTTATCGAATCGACTTAAAGCCAGATTGTCACATTGGCCGTTCTTCTCTCTGAAACGGTTATATTTATCGTCTACAATGCTATGTCGCGTGCTGCGGTATGCGGAAACACTAAAAGCACCATAGTAGAAAACAGAAGAAGCTTCTAAGTTGAAGAAACAGCCAGTACGATGTAGTACAATTCAATATTTAATTATCGATTATTCACTTTTTAGCCGGCTTTGGTGGCTTGGATATGACCTAGGACCTTAAGATTTTGCATGAAAGGAGGACTAGCAGCCGCGTTGCACGGGAGAATGTGAAAAGTGTTCATATGTAGTAAAAACCTGAGAAAACCGTCCGTTTCCGTCATTTGTTATCGAATCGACTTAAAGCCAGATCGTCACATTGGCCGCTTTTCTCTCTGAGACGGTTACATTTATCGTCTGCAAAGCTAAGTCGCGTGCTGCGGTATGCGGAGACACTAAAAGCACCATAGTAGAACACAGAAGAAGCTTCTAAGTTGAAGCAATAGCCAGTAAGAAGTAGTACAATTCAAGTTGTAGTTGTCGATTATTCACTTTTTAGCCGGCTTTGGTGGCTTGGACACCACCTAGGACCTTAAGATTTTGCATGAAAGGAGGACTTGCAGCTGCGTTGCACGGGAGAATGTGAAAAGTGTTCATATGTAGTAAAAACCTGAGAAATCCGTCCGTTTTTGTCATTTGTTATCGAATCGACTTAAAGCCAGATCGTCACGTTGGCCGCTCTTCTCTCTGAAACGGTTACATTTATCGTCTGCAAAGCTATGACGCGTGCTGCAGTATGCGGAAACACTAAAAGCACCATAGTAGAACACAGAAGAAGCTTCTAAGTTGAAGTAATAGCCAGTAAGAGGTAGTACAATTCAAGTTTTGGATGTCGATTATTCACTTTTTTGCCGGCTTTGGTGGCTATGACATGACCTAGGACCATAAGATTTTGCATGAAAGGAGGACTAGCAGCCGCGTTGTATGGGAGAATGTGAAAAGTGTTCATATGTAGTAAAAACCTGAGAAATCCGTCCGTTTTCGTCATTTGTTATCGAATCGACTTAAAGCCAGATCGTCACATTGGCAGCCTTTCTCTCTGAGACGGTTACATTTATCGTCTGCAAAGCTATGTAGCGTGCTGCGCTATGCGGAAACACTAAAAGCACCATAGTAGAACACAGAAGAAGCTTCTAAGTTGAAGAGACAGCCAGTAAGATGTAGTACAATTCAAGTTTTAACTATCGATTATTCACTTTTTAGCCGGCTTTGGTGGCTTGGATATGACCTAGGACCTTAAGATTTTGCATGAAAGGAGGACTAGCAGCCGCGTTGTATGGGAGAATGTGAAAAGTGTTCATATGTAGTCAAAACCTGAGAAATCAGTCCGTTTTCGTCATTTGTTATCGAATCGACTTAAAGCCAGATCGTCACATTGGCCGAAATTCTCTCTGAGACAGTTACATTTATCGTCTGCAAAGCTATGTCGCGTGCTGCGGTATGCGGAGACACTTAAAGCACCATAGAAGAACACAGAAGAAGCTTCTAAGTTGAAGTAATAGCCAGTAAGAAGTAGTACAATTCAAGTTTTAGCTGTTGTTTATTCACTTTTTAGCCGGCTATGGTGGCTTGGACATGACCTAGGACCTTAAGATTTTGCATGAAAGGAGTACTTGCAGCCGCGTTGCACGGGAGAATGTGAAATGTGTTCATATGTAGTATAAACCTGATAAATCCGTCCGTTTTCGTCATTTGTTATCGAATCGACTTAAAGCTAGATCGTCACATTGGCCGCCCTTCTCTCTGAAACGGTTACATTTATCGTCTACAAAGCTATGTCGGGTGCTGCGGTATGCGGAAACACTAAAAGCACCATAGTAGAACACAGAAGAAGCTTCTATGTTGAAGTAATAGCCAGTAAGACGCTGTACAATTGAAGTTTTAGTTGTCGATTATTCACTCTTTAGCCGGCTTTGGTGGCTTGGACATGACCAAGGACCTTAAGATTTTGCATGAAAGGAGGACTAGCAGCCGCGTTCCATGGGATACTGTGAAAAGTGTTCATATGTAGTAAAAACCTTAGAAATCCGTCCGTTTTCGTCATTTGTTATCGAATCGACTTAAAGCCAGATCGTCACATTCGCCGTTCTTCTCTCTGAAACGGTTACATTTATCGTCTGCAATGCTATGTCGCGTGCTGCGGTATGCGGAAACACTAAAAGCACCATAGTAGAAAACAGAAGAAGCTTCTAAGTTGAAGAAACAGCCAGTACGATGTAGTACAATTCAAGATTTAATTATCGATTATTCACTTTTTAGCCGGCTTTGGTGGCTTGGATATGACCTAGGACCTTAAGATTTTGCATGAAAGGAGGACTAGCAGCCGCGTTGCACGGGAGAATGTGAAAAGTGTTCATATGTAGTAAAAACCTGAGAAAACCGTCCGTTTCCGTCATTTGTTATCGAATCGACTTAAAGCCAGATCGTCACATTGGCCGCTTTTCTCTCTGAGACGGTTACATTTATTGTCTGCAAAGCTAAGTCGCGTGCTGCGGTATGCGGCGACACTAAAAGCACCATAGTAGAACACAGAAGAAGCTTCTAAGTTGAAGCAATAGCCAGTAATAAGTAGTACAATTCAAGTTGTAGTTGTCGATTATTCACTTTTTAGCCGGCTTTGGTGGCTTGGACACCACCTAGGACCTTAAGATTTTGCATGAAAGGAGGACTTGCAGCTGCGTTGCACGGGAGAATGTGAAAAGTCTTCATATGTAGTAAAAACCTGAGAAATCCGTCCGTTTTCGTCATTTGTTATCGAATCGACTTAAAGCCAGATCGTCACATTGGCAGCCTTTCTCTCTGAGACGGTTACATTTATCGTCTGCAAAGCTATGTAGCGTGCTGCGCTATGCGGAAACACTAAAAGCACCATAGTAGAACACAGAAGAAGCTTCTAAGTTGAAGAGACAGCCAGTAAGATGTAGTACAATTCAAGTTTTAACTATCGATTATTCACTTTTTAGCCGGCTTTGGTGGCTTGGATATGACCTAGGACCTTAAGATTTTGCATGAAAGGAGGACTAGCAGCCGCGTTGTATGGGAGAATGTGAAAAGTGTTCATATGTAGTAAAAACCTGAGAAATCAGTCCGTTTTCGTCATTTGTTATCGAATCGACTTAAAGCCAGATCGTCACATTGGCCGAATTTCTCTCTGAGACAGTTACATTTATCGTCTGCAAAGCTATGTCGCGTGCTGCGGTATGCGGAGACACTTAAAGCACCATAGAAGAACACAGAAGAAGCTTCTAAGTTGAAGTAATAGCCAGTAAGAAGTAGTACAATTCAAGTTTTAGCTGTCGTTTATTCACTTTTTAGCCGGCTATGGTGGCTTGGACATGACCTAGGACCTTAAGATTTTGCATGAAAGGAGTACTTGCAGCCGCGTTGCACGGGAGAATGTGAAATGTGTTCATATGTAGTAAAAACCTGATAAATCCGTCCGTTTTCGTCATTTGTTATCGAATCGACTTAAAGCTAGATCGTCACATTGGCCGCCCTTCTCTCTGAAACGGTTACATTTATCGTCTACAAAGCTATGTCGCGTGCTGCGGTATGCGGAAACACTAAAAGCACCATAGTAGAACACAGAAGAAGCTTCTATGTTGAAGTAATAGCCAGTAAGACGCTGTACAATTGAAGTTTTAGTTGTCGATTATTCACTCTTTAGCCGGCTTTGGTGGCTTGGACATGACCAAGGACCTTAAGATTTTGCATGAAAGGAGGACTAGCAGCCGCGTTCCATGGGATACTGTGAAAAGTGTTCATATGTAGTAAAAACCTTAGAAATCCGTCCGTTTTCGTCATTTGTTATCGAATCGACTTAAAGCAAGATCGTCACATTGGCAGCTTTTCTCTTTGAGACGGTTACATTTATCGTCTGCAAAGCTATGTCGCGTGCTGCGGTGTGCGGAGACACTAAAAGCACCATAGTAGAACACAGAAGAAGCTTCTAAGTTGAAGTAATAGCCAGTAAGAAGTAGTACAATTCAAGTTTTAGTTGTCGATTATTCACTTTTTAGCCGGCTTTGGTGGCTTGGACATGAACTAGGACCTTAAGATTTTGCATGAAAGGAGTACTTGCAGCCGCGTTGCACGTGAGAATGTGAAATATGTTCATATGTAGTAAAAACCTGAGAAATCCGTCCTTTTTCGTCATTTGTTATCGAATCGACTTGAAGCCATATCGTCACATTGGCCGCTTTTCTCTCTGAGACGGTTACGTTTATCGCCTGCCAAGGTATGTCGCGTGCTGCGGTATGCGGAGACACTAAAAGCACCATAGTAGAACACAGAAGAAGCCTCTAAGTTGAAGTAATAGCCAGTAAGACGTAGTACAATTCAAGTTTTAGTTATCGATTATTCACTTTTTAGCCGGCTTTGGTGGCTTTTACATGACCTAGGACCTTACGATTTTGCATGAAAGGAGGTCTAGCAGCCACGTTGCATGGGAGAATGTGTAAAGTGTTCATATGAAGTAAAAACCTGAGAAATCCGTCCGTTTTCGTCATTTGTTATCGAATCGACTTGAAGCCATATCGTCACATTGGCCGCTTTTCTCTCTGAGACGGTTACATTTATCGTCTGCAAAGCTATGTCGCGTGCTGCGGTGTGCGGAGACACTAAAAGCACCATAGTAGAACACAGAAGAAGCATCTAAGTTGAAGAAATAGCCAGTAAGAGGTAGTAGAATTAGAGTTTTAGTTGTCGATTATTCACCTTTTAGCCGACTTTGTTGGCTTCTACATGACCTAGGACCTTAAGATTTTGCATGAAAGGAGGTCTAGCAGCCGCTTTGCATAGGAGAATGTGAAGAGTGTTCATATGTACTAAAATCCTGAGAAATCCGTCCGTTTTCGTCATTTGTTTTCGAATCGACTTAAAGCCAGATCGTCACATTGGCCGTTCTTCTCTCTGAAACGGTTACATTTATCGTCTGCAATGCTATGTCGCGTGCTGCGGTATGCGGAAACACTAAAAGCACCATTGTAGAAAACAGAAGAAGCTTCTAAGTTGAAGAAACAGCCAGTAAGATGTAGTACAATTCAAGTTTTAATTATCGATTATTCACTTTTTAGCCGGCTTTGGTGGCTTGGATATGACCTAGGACCTTAAGATTTTGCATGAAAGGAGGACTAGCAGCCGCGTTGCACGGGAGAATGTGAAAAGTGTTCATATGTAGTAAAAACCTGAGAAAACCGTCCGTTTCCGTCATTTGTTATCGAATCGACTTAAAGGCAGATCGTCACATTGGCCGCTTTTCTCTCTGAGACGGTTACATTTATCGTCTGCAAAGCTAAGTCGCGTGCTGCGGTATGCGGAGACACTAAAAGCACCATAGTAGAACACAGAAGAAGCTTCTAAGTTGAAGCAATAGCCAGTAAGAAGTAGTACAATTCAAGTTGTAGTTGTCGATTATTCACTTTTAGCCGGCTTTGGTGGCTTGGACACCACCTAGGACCTTAAGATTTTGCATGAAAGGAGGACTTGCAGCTGCGTTGCACGGGAGAATGTGAAAAGTGTTCATATGTAGTAAAAACCTGAGAAATCCGTCCGTTTTTGTCATTTGTTATCGAATCGACTTAAAGCCAGATCGTTACGTTGGCCGCTCTTCTCTCTGAAACGGTTACATTTATCGTCTGCAAAGCTATGACGCGTGCTGCAGTATGCGGAAACACTAAAAGCACCATAGTAGAACACAGAAGAAGCTTCTAAGTCGAAGTAATAGCCAGTAAGAGGTAGTACAATTCAAGTTTTGGATGTCGATTATTCACTTTTTTGCCGGCTTTGGTGGCTATGACATGACCTAGGACCATAAGATTTTGCATGAAAGGAGGACTAGCAGCCGCGTTGTATGGGAGAATGTGAAAAGTGTTCATATGTAGTAAAAACCTGAGAAATCAGTCCGTTTTCGTCATTTGTTATCGAATCGACTTAAAGCCAGATCGTCACATTGGCCGCCTTTCTCTCTGAGACGGTTACATTTATCGTCTGCAAAGCTATGTCGCGTGCTGCGCTATGCGGAAACACTAAAAGCACCATAGTAGAACACAGAAGAAGCTTCTAAGTTGAAGAGACAGCCAGTAAGATGTAGTACAATTCAAGTTTTAACTATCGATTATTCACTTTTTAGCCGGCTTTGGTGGCTTGGATATGACCTAGGACCTTAAGATTTTGCATGAAAGGAGGACTAGCAGCCGCGTTGTATGGGAGAATGTGAAAAGTGTTCATATGTAATAAAAACCTGAGAAATCAGTCCGTTTTCGTCATTTGTTATCGAATCGACTTAAAGCCAGATCGTCACATTGGCCGAATTTCTCTCTGAGACAGTTACATTTATCGTCTGCAAAGCTATGTCGCGTGCTGCGGTATGCGGAGACACTTAAAGCACCATAGAAGAACACAGAAGAAGCTTCTACGTTGAAGTAATAGCCAGTAAGAAGTAGTACAATTCAAGTTTTAGCTGTCGATTATTCACTTTTTAGCCGGCTATGGTGGCTTGGACATGACCTAGGACCTTAAGATTTTGCATGAAAGGAGTACTTGCAGCTGCGTTGCACGGGAGAATGTGAAATGTGTTCATATGTAGTAAAAACCTGATAAATCCGTCCGTTTTCGTCATTTGTTATCGAATCGACTTAAAGCTAGATCGTCACATTGGCCGCCCTTCTCTCTGAAACGGTTACATTTATCGTCTACAAAGCTATGTCGCGTGCTGCGGTATGCGGAAACACTAAAAGCACCATAGTAGAACACAGAAGAAGCTTCTATGTTGAAGTAATAGCCAGTAAGACGCTGTACAATTGAAGTTTTAGTTGTCGATTATTCACTCTTTAGCCGGCTTTGGTGTCTTGGACATGACCAAGGACCTTAAGATTTTGCATGAAAGGAGGACTAGCAGCCGCGTTCCATGGGATACTGTGAAAAGTGTTCATATGTAGTAAAAACCTTAGAAATCGGTCCGTTTTCGTCATTTGTTATCGAATCGACTTAAAGCAAGATCGTCACATTGGCAGCTTTTCTCTGTGAGACGGTTACATTTATCGTCTGCAAAGCTATGTTGCGTGCTGCGGTGTGCGGAGACACTAAAAGCACCATAGTAGAACACAGAAGAAGCTTCTAAGTTGAAGCAATAGCCAGTAAGAAGTAGTACAATTCAAGTTTTAGCTGTCGATTATTCTCTTTTTAGCCGGCTTTGGTGGCTTGGACATGACCTAGGACCTTAAGATTTTGCATGAAAGGAGGACTAGCAGCCGCGTTGCATGGCAGAATGTGAAAAGTGTTCATATGTGGTAAAAACCTGAGAAATGCGTCCGTTTTCGTCATTTGTTATCGAATTGACTTAAAGCCAGATCGTCACATTGGCCGCTTTTCTCTCTGAGACGGTTACATTTATCGTCTGCAAAGCTATGTCGCGTGCTGCGGTATGCGGAGACACTAAAAGCACCATAGTAGAACACAGAAGAAGCTTCTAAGTTGAAGTAATAGCCAGTAAGAAGTAGTACAATTGAAGTTTTAGTTGTCGATTATTCACTTTTTAGCCGGCTTTGGTGGCTTGGACATGACCTGGGACCATAAGATTTTACATGAAAAGAGGACTGGCAGCCGCGTTGCACGGGAGAATGTGAAAAGTGTTCATATGTGGTAAAAACCTGATAAATCCGTCCGTTTTCGTCATTTGTTTTTGAATCGACTTAAAGGCAGATCGTCACACTGGCCGCTTTTCTCTCTGAGACGGTTACATTTATCGTCTGCAACGCTATGTCGCGTGCTGCGTTATGTGGAAACACTAAAAGCACCATAGTAGAACACTGAAGAAGCTTCTATGTTGAAGTAATAGCCAGTAAGAAGTAGTACAATTGAAATTTTAGTTGTCGATTATTCACTTTTTAGCCGGCTTTGGTGGCTTGGACATGAGGTGGAACCATAAAATTTTGCATGAAAGGAAGACTAGCAGCCACGTTGCAGCGGAGAATGTGAAAAGTGTTCATATGTAGTAAAAACCTGAGAGATCCATCGTTTTCGTCATGTGTTATCAAATCGTCTTAAAGCCAGATCGTCACATTGGCTGCTTTTCTCTCTGAGACGGTTACATTTATCGTCTGCAAATCTATGTCGCCTGCTGCGGTATGCGGAGACACTAAAAGCACCATAGTAGAACACTGAAGAAGCTTCTAAGCAATAGCCAGTAATAAGTAGTACAATTGAAGTTTTAGTTGTCGATTATTCACTTTTTAGCCGGCTTTGGTGGCTTGGACATGACCTAGGACCATAAGATTTTGCATGAAAGGAGGACTAACAGCCGCGTTGCACGGGAGAATGTGAAAAGTGTTCATATGTAGTAAAAACCTGAGAAATCCGTCCGTTTTCGTCACCTCTTATCGAATCGACTTTAAGCCAGATCGTCACATTGGCCGCTTTTCTCTCTGAGACGGTTACATTTATCGTCTGCAAAGCTATGTCGCGTGCTGCGGTATGCGGAGACACTAAAAGCACCATAGTAGAACACTGAAGAAGCTTCTAAGTTGAAGTAATAGCCAGTAAGAAGTAATACAATTCAAGTTTTAGTTGTCGATTATTCATTTTTTAGCCAGCTTTGGTGGTTGGACATGACCTAGGACCTTAAGATTGTGCATGAAAGGAGGACTAGCAGCCGCGTTGCACGGCAGAATGTGAAAAGTGTTCATATGTAGTAAAAACCTGAGAAATCCGTCCGTTTTCGTCATTTGTTATCGAATCGACTTAAAGCCAGATCGTCACATTGGCCCCTCTTCTCTCTGAAACGGTTACATTTATCGTCTGCAAAGCTATGTCGCGTGCTGCGGTATGCGGAAACACTAAAAGCACCATAGTAGAACACAGAAGAAGCTTCTATGTTGAAGTAATAGCCAGTAAGAAGTAGTACAATTAAAGTTTTAGTTGTCGATTATTCACTTTTTAGCCGGCTTTTTTGGCTTTTACATGACCTAGGACGTTAAGATTTTGCATGAAAGGAGGTCTAGCAGCCGCGTTGCACGGGAGAATGTGAAAAGTGTTCATATGTAGTAAAAACCTGAGAAATCCGTCCGTTTTCGTCATTTGTTATCGAATCGACTTAAAGCCAGATCGTCACATTGGCCGCTTTTCTCTCTGAGACTGTTACATTTATCGTCTGCAAAGCTATGTCACGTGCTGCGGTCTGCGGAGACACTAAAAGCACCATAGGAGAACACAGAAGAAGCTTCTAAGTTGAAGTAATAGAAAGTAAGAAGTAGTACAATTGAAGTTTTAGTTGTCGATTATTCACTTTTTAGCCGGCTTTGGTGGCTTGGACATGACCTAGGACCTTAAGATTTTGCATGAAAGGAGGACTAGCAGCCGCGTTGCATGGCAGAATGTGAAAAGTGTTCATATGTGGTAAAAACCTGAGAAATGCGTCCGTTTTCGTCATTTGTTATCGAATTGACTTAAAGCCAGATCGTCACATTGGCCGCTTTTCTCTCTGAGACGGTTACATTTATCGTCTGCAAAGCTATGTCGCGTGCTGCGGTATGCGGAGACACTAAAAGCACCATAGTAGAACACAGAAGAAGCTTCTAAGTTGAAGTAATAGCCAGTAAGAAGTAGTACAATTCAAGTTTTAGTTGTCGATTATTCACTTTTTAGCCGGCTTTGGTGGCTTGGACATGACCTGGGACCATAAGATTTTACATGAAAAGAGGACTGGCAGCCGCGTTGCACGGGAGAATGTGAAAAGTGTTCATATGTAGTAAAAACCTGAGAGATCCATCGTTTTCGTCATTTGTTATCAAATCGTCTTAAAGCCAGATCGTCACATTGGCTGCTTTTCTCTCTGAGACGGTTACATCTATCGTCTGCAAATCTATGTCGCCTGCTGCGGTATGCGGAGACACTAAAAGCACCATAGTAGAACACTGAAGAAGCTTCTAAGTTGAAGCAATAGCCAGTAAGAAGTAGTACAATTGAAGTTTTAGTTGTCGATTATTCACTTTTTAGCCGGCTTTGGTGGCTTGGACATGACCTAGGACCATACGATTTTGCATGAAAGGAGGACTAACAGCCGCGTTGCACGGGAGAATGTGAAAAGTGTTCATATGTAGTAAAAACCTGAGAAATCCGTCCGTTTTCGTCACCTCTTATCGAATCGACTTTAAGCCAGATCGTCACATTGGCCGCTTTTCTCTCTGAGACGGTTACATTTATCGTCTGCAAAGCTATGTCGCGTGCTGCGGTATGCGGAGACACTAAAAGCACCATAGTAGAACACTGAATAAGCTTCTAAGTTGAAGTAATAGCCAGTAAGAAGTAATACAATTTAAGTTTTAGTTGTCGATTATACACATTTTAGCAGGCTTTGGTGGCTTGGACATGACCTAGGACCTTAAGATTTTGCATGAAAGGAGGACTAGTAGCCGCATTGCACGGGAGAATGTGAAAAGTGTTCATATGTAGTAAAAACCTGAGAAATCCGTCCGTTTTCGTCATTTGTTATCGAATCGACTTAAAGCCAGATCGTCACATTGGCCGCTCTTCTCTCTGAAACGGTTACATTTATCGTCTACAAAGCTATGTCGCGTGCTGCGTTATGCGGAAACACTAAAAGCACCATAATAGAACACAGAAGAAGCTTCTATGTTGAAGTAATAGATAGTAAGAAGTAGTACAATTGAAGTTTTAGTTGTCGATTATTCACTTTTTAGCCGGCTTTGGTGGCTTGGACATGACCTAGGACCATAAGATTTTGCATGAAAGGAGGACTAGTTGCCGCATTGCATGGGAGAAAGTGAAAAGAGTTCATATGTAGTAAAAACCTGAGAAATCCGTCCGTTTTCGTCATTTGTTATCGAATCGACTTAAAGCCAGTTCGTCACATTGGCCGCTTTTCTCTCTGAGACGGTTACATTTATCGTCTGCAAAGCTATGTCGCGTGCTGCGGTATGCGGAGACACTAAAAGCACCATAGTAGAACACAGAAGAAGCTTCTAAGTTGAAGTAATAGCCAGTAAGAAGTAGTACAATTCAAGTATTAGTTGTCGATTATTCACTTTTTAGCCGGCTTTGGTGGCTTGGACATGACCTAGGACCATAAGATTTTGCATGAAAGGAGGACTAGCAGCCGCGTTGCACGGGAGAATGTGAAAAGTGTTCATATGTAGTAAAAACCTGAGAAATCCGTCCGTTTTTGTCATTTGTTATCGAATCGACTTAAAGCCAGATCGTCACATTGGCCTCTCTTCTCTCTGAAACGGTTACAGTTAACGTCTGCAAAGCTATGTCGCGTGCTGCAGTATGCGGAAACCCTAAAAGCACCATAGTAGAACACAGAAGAAGCTTCTAAGTTGAAGTAATAGCCAGTAAGAAGTATTTCAATTCAAATTTAGTTGTCGATTATTCACTTTTTAGCCGGCTTTGGTGGCTTGGACATGACCTAGGACCTTAAGATTTTGCATGAAAGGAGGACTAGCAGCCGCGTTGCACGGGAGAATGTGAAAAGTGTTCATATGTAGTAAAAACCTGAGAAATCCGGTTGTTTTCGTCATTTGTTATCGAATCGACTTAAAGCCAGATCGTCACATTGTCCCCTCTTCTCTCTGAAACGGTTACATTTATCGTCTGCAAAGCTATGTCGCGTGCTGCGGTATGCGGAAACACTAAAAGCACCATAGTAGAACACAGAAGAAGCTTCTATGTTGAAGTAATAGTTAGTAAGAAGTAGTACAATTAAAGTTTTAGTTGTCGATTATTCACTTTTTAGCCGGCTTTGGTGGCTTTTACATGACCTAGGGCCTTAAGATTTTGTATGAAAGGAGGTCTAGCAGCCGCGTTGCATGGGAGAATGTGAGAAGTGTTCATATGTAGTAGAAACCTGAGAAATCCGTCCGTTTTCGTCATTTGTTATCGAATCGACTTAAAGCCAGATCGTCACATTGGCCGCTTTTCTCTCTGAGACTGTTACATATATCGACTGCAAAGCTATGTCACGTGCTGCGGTCTGCGGAGACACTAAAAGCACCATAGGAGAACACAGAAGAAGCTTCTAAGTTGAAGTAATAGAAAGTAAGAAGTAGTACAATTGAAGTTTTAGTTGTCGATTATTCACTTTTTAGCCGGCTTTGGTGGCTTGGACATGACCTAGGACCTTAAGATTTTGCATGAAAGGAGGACTAGCAGCCGCGTTGCATGGCAGAATGCGAAAAGTGTTCATATGTGGTAAAAACCTGAGAAATGCGTCCGTTTTCGTCATTTGTTATCGAATTGACTTAAAGCCAGATCGTCACATTGGCCGCTTTTCTCTCTGAGACGGTTACATTTATCGTCTGCAAAGCTATGTCGCGTGCTGCGGTATGCGGAGACACTAAAAGCACCATAGTAGAACACAGAAGAAGCATCTAAGTTGAAGTAATAGCCAGTAAGAAGTAGTACAATTGAAGTTTTAGTTGTCGATTATTCACTTTTTAGCCGGCTTTGGTGGCTTGGACATGACCTGGGACCATAAGATTTTACATGAAAAGAGGACTGGCAGCAGCGTTGCACGGGAGAATGTGAAAAGTGTTCATATGTGGTAAAAACCTGATAAATCCGTCCGTTTTCGTCATTTGTTATCGAATCGACTTAAAGCCAGATCGTCACATTGGCCGCTTTTCTCTCTGAGACTGTTACATATATCGTCTTCAAAGCTATGTCACGTGCTGCGGTCTGCGGAGACACTAAAAGCACCATAGGAGAACACAGAAGAAGCTTCTAAGTTGAAGTAATAGAAAGTAAGAAGTAGTACAATTGAAGTTTTAGTTGTCGATTATTCACTTTTTAGCCGGCTTTGGTGGCTTGGACATGACCTAGGACCTTAAGATTTTGCATGAAAGGAGGACTAGCAGCCGCGTTGCATGGCAGAATGTGAAAAGTGTTCATATGTGGTAAAAACCTGAGAAATGCGTCCGTTTTCGTCATTTGTTATCGAATTGACTTAAAGCCAGATCGTCACATTGGCCGCTTTTCTCTCTGAGACGGTTACATTTATCGTCTGCAAAGCTATGTCGGGTGCTGCGATCTGCGGAGACACTAAAAGCACCATAGTAGAACACAGAAGAAGCTTCTAAGTTAAAGTAATAGCCAGTAAGAAGAAATACAATTCAAGTTTTAGTTGTCGATTATTCACATTTTAGCCGGCTTTGGTGGCTTGGACATGACATAGGACCTTAACATTTTGCATGAAAGGAGGACTAGCAGCCGCGTTGCACGGGAGAATGTGAAAAGTGTTCATATGTAGTCAAAACCTGAGAAATCCGTCCGTTTTCGTCACCTCTTATCGAATCGACTTTAAGCCAGATCGTCACATTGTCCGCTTTTCTCTCTGAGACGGTCACATTTATCATCTGCAAAGCTATGTCGCGTGCTGCGGTATGCGGAGACACTAAAAGCACCATAGTAGAACACTGAAGAAGCTTCTAAGTTGAAGCAATAGCCAGAAAGAAGTAGTACAATTGAAGTTTTAGTTGTCGATTATTCACTTTTTAGCCGGCTTTGGTGGCTTGGACATGACCTAGGACCATAAGATTTTGCATGAAAGGAGGACTAACAGCCGCGTTGCACGGGAGAATGTGAAAAGTGTTCATATGTGGTAAAAACCTGAGAAATCCGTCCGTTTTCGTCATTTGTTATCGAATCGACTTAAAGCCAGATCGTCACATTGGCCGCTCTTCTGTCTGAAACGGTTACATTTATCGTCTGCAAAGCTATGTCGCGCGCTGCGGTATGCGGAGACACTAAAAGCACCATAGTAGAACACAGAAGAAACTTCTAAGTTGAAGTAATAGCCAGTAAGAAGTAGTACAATTCAAGTTTTAGTTGTCGATTATTCACTTTTTAGCGGGCTTTGGTGGCTTGGATATGACCTAGGACCATAAGATTTTGCATGAAAGGAGGACTAGCAGACGCGTTGCATGGGAGAATGTGAAAAGTGTTCATATGTAGTAAAAACCTGAGAAATCCGTCCGTTTTCGTCATTTGTTATCGAATCGACTTAAAGCCACATAGTCACATTGGCCGCTCTACTCTCTGAAACGGTTACATTTATCGTCTGCAAAGCTATGTCGCGTGCTGCAGTATGCGGAAACACTAAAAGCACCATAGTAGAACACTGAAGAAGCTTCTAAGTTGAAGTAATAGCCAGTAAGAAGTATTTCAATTCAAATTTAGTTGTCGATTATTCACTATTTAGCCGGCTTTGGTGGCTTGGACATGACCTAGGACCTTAAGATTTTGCATGAAAGGAGGACTAGCAGACGCGTTGCACGGGAGAATGTGAAAAGTGTTCATATGTAGTAAAAACCTGAGAAATCCGTCCGTTTTCGTCATTTGTTATCGATTCGACTTAAAGCCACATAGTCACATTGGCCGCTCTACTCTCTGAAACGGTTACATTTATCGTCTGCAAAGCTATGTCGCGTGCTGCAGTATGCGGAAACACTAAAAGCACCATAGTAGAACACTGAAGAAGCTTCTATGTTGAAGTAATAGCCAGTAAGAAGTAGTGCAATTGAAGTTTTAGTTGTCGATTATTCACTTTTTAGCCGGCTTTGGTGGCTTGGACATGAGGTGGAACCATAAAATTTTGCAGGAAAGGAAGACTGGCAGCCACGTTGCACCGGAGAATGTGAAAAGTGTTCATATGTAGTAAAAACCTGAGAAATCCATCGTTTTCGTCATTTGTTATCAAATCGTCTTAAAGCCAGATCCTCACATTGGCTGCTTTTCTCTCTGAGACTGTTACATTTATCGTCTGCAAAGCTATGTCATGTGCTGCGGTCTGCGGAGACACTAAAAGCACCATAGGAGAACACAGAAGAAGCTTCTAAGTTGAAGTAATAGAAAGTAAGAAGTAGTACAATTGAAGTTTTAGTTGTCGATTATTCACTTTTTAGCCGGCTTTGGTGGCTTGGACATGACCTAGGACCTTAAGATTTTGCATGAAAGGAGGACTAGCAGCCGCGTTGTATGGCAGAATGTGAAAAGTGTCCATATGTCGTAAAAACCTGAGAAATGCGTCCGTTTTCGTCATTTGTTATCGAATTGACTTAAAGCCAGATCGTCACATTGGACGCTTTTCTCTCTGAGACGGTTACATTTATCGTCTGCAAAGCTATGTCGCGTGCTGCGGTATGCGGAGACACTAAAAGCACCATAGTAGAACACAGAAGAAGCTTCTAAGTTGAAGTAATAGCCAGTAAGAAGTAGTACAATTGAAGTTTTAGTTGTCGATTATTCACTTTTTAGTTGGCTTTGGTGGCTTGGACATGACCTGGGACCATAAGATTTTACATGAAAAGAGGACTGGCAGCCGCGTTGCACGGGAGAATGTGAAAAGTGTTCATATGTGGTAAAAACCTGAGAAATCCGTCCGTTTTCGTCATTTGTTTTTGAATCGACTTAAAGGCAGATCGTCACATTGGCCGCTTTTCTCTCTGAGACGGTTACATTTATCGTCTGCAAAGCTATGTCGCGTGCTGCGGTATGCGGAGACACTAAAAGCACCATAGTAGAACACAGAAGAAGCTTCTAAGTTGAAGTAATAGCCAGTAAGAAGAAATACAATTCAAGTTTTAGTTGTCGATTATTCACATTTTAGCCGGCTTTGGTGGCTTGGACATGACCTAGGATCTTAACATTTTGCATGAAAGGAGGACTAGCAGCCGCGTTGCACGGGAGAATGTGAAAAGTGTTCATATGTAGTAAAAACCTGAGAAATCCGTCCGTTTTCGTCATTTGTTATTGAATCGACTTAAAGCCAGATCGTCACATTGGCCGCTCTTCTCTCTGAAACGGTTACATTTATCGTCTACAAAGCTATGTCGCGTGCTGCGTTATGTGGAAACACTAAAAGCACCATAGTAGAACACTGAAGAAGCTTCTATGTTGAAGTAATAGCCAGTAAGAAGTAGTACAATTGAAGTTTTAGTTGTCGATTATTCACTTTTTAGCCGGCTTTGGTGGCTTGGACATGAGGTGGAACCATAAAATTTTGCATGAAAGGAAGACTAGCAGCCACGTTGCAGCGGAGAATGTGAAAAGTGTTCATATGTAGTAAAAACCTGAGAGATCCATCGTTTTCGTCATTTGTTATCAAATCGTCTTAAAGCCAGATCGTCACATTGGCCGCTCTTCTCTCTGAAACGGTTACATTTATCGTCTACAAAGCTATGTCGCGTGCTGCGTTATGCGGAAACATTAAAAGCACCATAATAGAACACAGAAGAAGCTTCTATGTTGAAGTAATAGATAGTAAGAAGTAGTACAATTGAAGTTTTAGTTGTCGATTATTCACTTTTTAGCCGGCTTTGGTGGCTTGGACATGACCTAGGACCATAAGATTTTGCATGAAAGGAGGACTAGTTGCCGCGTTGCATGGGAGAAAGTGAAAAGAGTTCATATGTAGTAAAAACCTGAGAAATCCGTCCGTTTTTGTCATTTGTTATCGAATCGACTTAAAAACAGATCGTCACATTTGCCTCTCTTCTCTCTGAAACGGTTACAGTTATCGTCTGCAAAGCAATGTCGCGTGCTGCAGTATGCGGAAACCCTAAAAGCACCATAGTAGAACACAGAAGAAGCTTCTAAGTTGAAGTAATAGCCAGTAAGAAGTATTTCAATTCAAATTTAGTTGTCGATTATTCACTTTTTAGCCGGCTTTGGTGGCTTGGACATGACCTAGGACCTTAAGATTTTGCATGAAAGGAGGAGTAGCAGCCGCGTTGCACGGGAGAATGTGAAAAGTGTTCATATGTAGTAAAAACCTGAGAAATCCGTCCGTTTTCGTCATTTGTTATCGAATCGACTTAAAGCCAGATCGTCACATTGTCCCCTCTTCTCTCTGAAACGGTTACATTTATCGTCTGCAAAGCTATGTCGCGTGCTGCGGTATGCGGAAACACTAAAAGCACCATAGTAGAACACAGAAGAAGCTTCTATGTTGAAGTAATAGCCAGTAAGAAGTAGTACAATTAAAGTTTTAGTTGTCGATTATTCACTTTTTAGCCGGCTTTGGTGGCTTTTACATGACCTAGGACCTTAAGATTTTGTATGAAAGGAGGTCTAGCAGCCGCGTTGCACGGGAGAATGTGAAAAGTGTTCATATGTAGTAAAAACCTGAGAAATCCGTCCGTTTTCGTCATTTGTTATCGAATCGACTTAAAGCCAGATCGTCACATTGGCCGCTTTTCTCTCTGAGACTGTTACATATATCGTCTGCAAAGCTATGTCACGTGCTGCGGTCTGCGGAGACACTAAAAGCACCATAGGAGAACACAGAAGAAGCTTCTAAGTTGAAGTAATAGAAAGTAAGAAGTAGTACAATTGAAGTTTTAGTTGTCGATTATTCACTTTTTAGCCGGCTTTGGTGGCTTGGACATGACCTAGGACCTTAAGATTTTGCATGAAAGGAGGACTAGCAGCCGCGTTGCATGGCAGAATGCAAAAAGTGTTCATATGTGGTAAAAACCTGAGAAATGCGTCCGTTTTCGTCATTTGTTATCGAATTGACTTAAAGCCAGATCGTCATATTGGCCACTTTTCTCTCTGAGACGGTTACATTTATCGTCTGCAAAGCTATGTCGCGTGCTGCGGTATGCGGAGACACTAAAAGCACCATAGTAGAACACAGAAGAAGCTTCTAAGTTGAAGTAATAGCCAGTAAGAAGTAGTACAATTGAAGTTTTAGTTGTCGATTATTCACTTTTTAGCCGGCTTTGGTGGCTTGGACATGACCTGGGACCATAAGATTTTACATGAAAAGAGGACTGGCAGCAGCGTTGCACGGGAGAATGTGAAAAGTGTTCATATGTGGTAAAAACCTGATAAATCCGTCCGTTTTCGTCATTTGTTATCGAATCGACTTAAAGCCAGATCGTCACATTGGCCGCTTTTCTCTCTGAGACTGTTACATATATCGTCTGCAAAGCTATGTCACGTGCTGCGGTCTGCGGAGACACTAAAAGCACCATAGGAGAACACAGAAGAAGCTTCTAAGTTGAAGTAATAGAAAGTAAGAAGTAGTACAATTGAAGTTTTAGTTGTCGATTATTCACTTTTTAGCCGGCTTTGGTGGCTTGGGCATGACCTAGGACCTTAAGATTTTGCATGAAAGGAGGACTAGCAGCCGCGTTGCATGGCAGAATGTGAAAAGTGTTCATATGTGGTAAAAACCTGAGAAATGCGTCCGTTTTCGTCATTTGTTATCGAATTGACTTAAAGCCAGATCGTCACATTGGCCGCTTTTCTCTCTGAGACGGTTAAATTTATCGTCTGCAAAGCTATGTCGCGTGCTGCGATCTGCGGAGACACTAAAAGCACCATAGTAGAACACAGAAGAAGCTTCTAAGTTAAAGTAATAGCCAGTAAGAAGAAATACAATTCAAGCTTTAGTTGTCGATTATTCACATTTTAGCCGGCTTTGGTGGCTTGGACATGATCTAGGACCTTAACATTTTGCATGAAAGGAGGACTAGCAGCCGCGTTGCACGGGAGAATGTGAAAAGTGTTCATATGTAGTAAAAACCTGAGAAATCCGTCCGTTTTCGTCACCTCTTATCGAATCGACTTTAAGCCAGATCGTCACATTGGCCGCTTTTCTCTCTGAGACGGTCACATTTATCGTCTGCAAAGCTATGTCGCGTGCTGCGGTATGCGGAGACACTAAAAGCACCATAGTAGAACACTGAAGAAGCTTCTAAGTTGAAGCAATAGCCAGAAAGAAGTAGTACAATTGAAGTTTTAGTTGTCGATTATTCACTTTTTAGCCGGCTTTGGTGGCTTGGACATGACCTAGGACATTAAGATTTTGCATGAAAGGAGGACTAACAGCCGCGTTGCACGGGAGAATGTGAAATGTGTTCATATGTAGTAAAAACCTGAGAAATCCGTCCGTTTTCGTCATTTGTTATCGAATCGACTTAAAGCCAGATCGTCACATTTGCCGCTCTTCTCTCTGAAACGGTTACATTTATCGTCTGCAAAGCTATGTCGCGTGCTGCGATCTGCGGAGACACTAAGAGCACCATAGGAGAACACAGAAGAAGCTTCTATGTTGAAGTAATAGCCAGTAAGAAGTAGTGCAATTGAAGTTTTAGTTGTCGATTATTCACTTTTTAGCCGGCTTTGGTGGCTTGGACATGAGGTGGAACCATAAAATTTTGCAGGAAAGGAAGACTAGCAGCCACGTTGCACCGGAGAATGTGAAAAGTGTTCATATGTAGTAAAAACCTGAGAAATCCATCGTTTTCGTCATTTGTTATCAAATCGTCTTAAAGCCAGATCCTCACATTGGCTGCTTTTCTCTCTGAGACGGTTACAATTATCGTCTGCAAATCTATGTCGCCTGCTGCGGTATGCGGAGACACTAAAAGCACCATAGTAGAACACTGAAGAAGCTTCTAAGTTGAAGCAATAGCCAGTAAGAAGTAGTACAATTGAAGTTTTAGTTGTCGATTATTCACTTTTTAGCCGGCTTTGGTGGCTTGGACATGACCTAGGACCATAAGATTTTGCATGAAAGGAGGACTAACAGCCGCGTTGCACGGGAGAATGTGAAAAGTGTTCATATGTAGTAAAAACCAGAGAAATCCGTCCGTTTTCGTCATTTGTTATCGAATCGACTTAAAGCCAGATCGTCACATTGGCCGCATTTCTCTCTGAGACGGTTAAATTTATCGTCTGCAAAGCTATGTCGCGTGCTGCGGTATGCGGAGACACTAAAAGCACCATAGTAGAACACTGAAGAAGCTTCTAAGTTGAAGCAATAGCCAGAAAGAAGTAGTACAATTGAAGTTTTAGTTGTCGATTATTCACTTTTTAGCCGGCTTTGGTGGCTTGGACATGACCTAGGACCATAAGATTTTGCATGAAAGGAGGACTAACAGCCGCGTTGCACGGGAGAATGTGAAAAGTGTTCATATGTGGTAAAAACCTGAGAAATCCGTCCGTTTTCGTCATTTGTTATCGAATCGACTTAAAGCCAGATCGTCACATTGTCCCCTCTTCTCTCTGAAACGGTTACATTTATCGTCTGCAAAGCTATGTCGCGTGCTGCGGTATGCGGAGACACTAAAAGCACCATAGTAGAACACAGAAGAAACTTCAAAGTTGAATCAATAGCCAGTATGAAGTACTACAATTCAAGTTTTAGTTGTCGATTATTCACTTTTTAGCCGGCTTTGGTGGCTTGGATATGACCTAGGACCATAAGATTTTGCATGAAAGGAGGACTAGCAGACGCGTTGCACGGGAGAATGTGAAAAGTGTTCATATGTAGTAAAAACCTTAGAAATCCGTCCGTTTTCGTCATTTGATATCGAATCGACTTAAAGCCACATAGTCACATTGGCCGCTCTACTCTCTGAAACGGTTACATTTATCGTCTGCAAAGCTATGTCGCGTGCTGCAGTATGCGGAAACACTAAAAGCACCATAGTAGAACGCAGAAGAAGCTTCTAAGTTGAAGTAATAGCCAGTAAGAAGTATTTCAATTCAAATTTAGTTGTCGATTATTCACTTATAAGCCGGCATTGGTAGCTCGGACATCACCTAGGACGTTAAGATTTTGCATGAAAGGAGGACTGGCAGCCGCGTTGCACGGGGGAATATAAAAAGTGTTCATATGTAGTAAAAACCTGAGAAATCCGTCCGTTTTCGTCATTTATTATCGAATCGACTTAAAGTCAGATCGTCACATTGGCCCCTCTTCTCTCTGAAACGGTTACATTTATCGTCTACAAAGCTATGTCGCGTGCTGCGGTATGCGGAAACACTAAAAGCACCATAGTAGAACACAGAAGAAGCTTCTAAGTTGAAGTAATAGCCAGTAAGAAGTAGTACAATTCAAGTTTTAGTTGTCGATTATTCACTTTTTAGCCGGCTTTGGTGGCTTGGACATGACCTAGGACCATAAGATTTTGCATGAAAGGAGGACTAACAGCCGCGTTGCACGGGAGAATGTGAAAAGTGTTCATATGTAGTCAAAACCTGAGAAATCCATCGTTTTCGTCATTTGTTATCAAATCGTCTTAAAGCCAGATCGTCACATTGGCTGCTTTTCTCTCTGAGACGGTTACATTTATCGTCTGTAAATCTATGTCGCCTGCTGCGGTATGCGGAGACACTAAAAGCACCATAGTAGAACACTGAAGAGGCTTCTAAGTTGAAGCAATAGCCAGTAAGAAGTAGTACAATTGAAGTTTTAGTTGTCGATTATTCACTTTTTAGCCGGCTTTGGTGGCTTGGACATGACCTAGGACCATAAGATTTTGCATGAAAGGAGGACTAACAGCCGCGTTGCACGGGAGAATGTGAAAAGTGTTCATATGTAGTCAAAACCTGAGAAATCCGTCCGTTTTCATCATTTGTTATCGAATCGACTTAAAGCCAGATCGTCACATTGGCCGCTTTTCTCTCTGAGACGGTTACATTTATCGTCTGCAAAGCTATGTCGCGTGCTGCGGTATGCGGAGACACTAAAAGCACCATAGTAGAACACTGAAGAAGCTTCTAAGTTGAAGCAATAGCCAGAAAGAAGTAGTACAATTGAAGTTTTAGTTGTCGATTATTCACTTTTTAGACGGCTTTGGTGGCTTGGACATGACCTAGGACCATAAGATTTTGCATGAAAGGAGGACTAACAGCCGCGTTGCATGGGAGAATGTGAAAAGTGTTCATATGTAGTAAAAACCTGAGAAATCCGTCCGTTTTCGTCCTTTGTTATCGAATCGACTTAAAGCCAGATCGTCACATTGGCCGCTTTTCTCTCTGGGACGGTTACATTTTTCGTCTGCAAAGCTATGTCGCATGCTGCGGTATGCGGAGACACTAAAAGCACCATAGTAGAACACAGAAGAAACTTTAAAGTTGAATCAATAGCCAGTAAGAAGTAGTACAATTGAAGTTTTATTTGTCGATTATTCACTTTTTAGCCGGCTTTGGTGGCTTGGATATGACCTAGGACCATAAGATTTTGCATGAAAGGAGGAATAGCAGACGCGTTGCACGGGAGAATGTGAAAAGTGTTCATATGTGGTAAAAACCTTAGAAATCCGTCCGTTTTCGTCATTTGTTATCGAATCGACTTAAAGCCACATAGTCACATTGGCCGCTCTACTCTCTGAAACGGTTACATTTATCGTCTGCAAAGCTATGTCGCGTGCTGCAGTATGCGGAAACACTAAAAGCACCATAGTAGAACACAGAAGAATCTTCTAAGTTGAAGTAATAGCCAGTAAGAAGTATTTCAATTCAAATTTAGTTGTCGATTATTCACTATTTAGCCGGCTTTGGTGGCTTGGACATGACCTAGGATCTTAAGATTTTGCATGAAAGGAGGACTAACAGCCGCGTTGCACGGGAGAATGTGAAAAGTGTTCATATGTAGTATAAACCTGAGAAATCCGTCCGTTTTCGTCATTTGTTATCGAATCGACTTAAAGTCAGATCGTCACATTGGCCCCTCTTCTCTCTGAAACGGTTACATTTATCGTCTACAAAGCTATGTCGCGTGCTGCGGTATGCGGAAACACTAAAAGCACCATAGTAGAACACAGAAGAAGCTTCTAAGTTGAAGTAATAGCCAGTAAGAAGTAGTACAATTCATGTTTTAGTTGTCGATTATTCACTTTTTAGCCGGCTTTGGTGGCTTGGACATGACCTAGGACCATAAGATTTTGCATGAAAGGAGGACTAACAGCCGCGTTTCACGGGAGAATGTGAAATGTGTTCATATGTAGTAAAAACCTGAGAAATCCGTCCGTTTTCGTCATTTGTTATCGAATCGACTTAAAGCCAGATCGTCACATTTGCCGCTCTTCTCTCTGAAACGGTTACATTTATCGTCTGCAAGGCTATGTCGCGTGCTGCGATCTGCGGAGACACTAAAAGCACCATAGTAGAACACAGAAGAAACTTCAAAGTTGAATCAATAGCCAGTAAGAAGTAGTACAATTCAAGTTTTAGTTGTCGATTATTCACTTTTTAGCCGGCTTTGGTGGCTTGGATATGACCTAGGACCATAAGATTTTGCATGAAAGGAGGACTAGCAGACGCGTTGCACGGGAGAATGTGAAAAGTGTTCATATGTAGTAAAAACCTGAGAAATCCGTCCGTTTTCGTCATTTGTTATCGAATCGACTTAAAGCCACATTGTCACATTGGCCGCTCTACTCTCTGAAACGGTTACATTTATCGTCTGCAAAGCTATGTCGCGTGCTGCAGTATGCGGAAACACTAAAAGCACCATAGTAGAACACTGAAGAAGCTTCTATGTTGAAGTAATAGCCAGTAAGAAGTAGTGCAATTGAACTTTTAGTTGTCGATTATTCACTTTTTAGCCGGCTTTGGTGGCTTGGACATGAGGTGGAACCATAAAATTTTGCATGAAAGGAAGACTAGCAGCCACGTTGCACCGGAGAATGTGAAAAGTGTTCATATGTAGTACAAACCTGAGAAATCCATCGTTTTCGTCATTTGTTATCAAATGGTCTTAAAGCCAGATCGTCACATTGGCTGCTTTTCTCTCTGAGACGGTTACATTTATCGTCTGCAAAGCTATGTCGCGTGCTGCGGTATGCGGAGACACTAAAAGCACCATAGTAGAACACTGAAGAAGCTTCTAAGTTGAAGCAATAGCCAGAAAGAAGTAGTACAATTGAAGTTTTAGTTGTCGATTATTCACTTTTTAGCCGGCTTTGGTGGCTTGTACATGACCTAGGACCATAAGATTTTGCATGAAAGGAGGACTAACAGCCGCGTTGCACGGGAGAATGTGAAAAGTGTTCATATGTAGTAAAAACCTGAGAAATCCGTCCGTTTTCGTCATTTGTTATCGAATCGACTTAAAGCCAGATCGTCACATTGGCCGCTTTTCTCTCTGGGACGGTTACATTTATCGTCTGCAAAGCTATGTCGCGTGCTGCGGTATGCGGAGACACTAAAAGCACCATAGTAGAACACAGAAGAAACTTCAAAGTTGAATCAATAGCCAGTAAGAAGTAGTACAATTCAAGTTTTAGTTGTCGATTATTCACTTTTTAGCCGGCTTTGGTGGCTTGGATATGACCTAGGACCATAAGATTTTGCATGAAAGGAGGACTAGCAGACGCGTTGCACGGGAGAATGTGAAAAGTGTTCATATGTAGTAAAAACCTTAGATATCCGTCCGTTTTCGTCATTTGTTATCGAATCGACTTAAAGCCAGATCGTCACATTTGCCGCTCTTCTCTCTGAAACGGTTACATTTATCGTCTGCAAAGCTATGTCGCGTGCTGCGATCTGCGGAGACACTAAAAGCACCATAGGAGAACACAGAAGAAGCTTCTAAGTTGAAGTAATAGCCAGTAAGAAGTAGTACAATTGAAGTTTTAGTTGTCGATTATTCACTTTTTAGCCGGCTTTGGTCGCTTGGACATGCCCTGGGACCTTACGATTTTGCATGAAAGGAGGACTAGCAGCCGCGTTGCATGGGAGAATGTGAAAAGTGTTCATGTGTAGTAAAAACCTGAGAAATCGGTCCGTTTTCGTCATTTGTTATCGAATTGACTTAAAGCCAGATCGTCACATTTGCCGCCTTTCTCCCTGAGAATGTTACACTTATTGTCTGCAAAGCTATGTCGCGTGCTGCAGTATGCGGAGACACTAAAAGCACCATAGAAGAACACAGAAGATGCTTCTAAGTTGAAGTAATAGCCAGTAAGATGTAGTACAATTGAAGTTTTAGTTGTCGATTATTCACTTTTTAGCCGGCTTTGGTGGCTTGGACATGACAAAGGACCTTAAGATTTTACATGAAAGGAGGACTGGCAGCCGCGTTGCATGGGAGAATGTGAAAAGTGATCATATGTGGTAAAAACCTGATAAATCCGTCCGTTTTCGTCATTTGTTATCGAATCGACTTAAAGGCAGATCGTCACATTGGCCGCTTTTCTCTCTGAGACGGTTACATTTATCGTCTGCTTCGCTATGTCACGTGCTGCGGTATGCGGAGACACTAAAAGCACCACAGTAGAACACAGAAGAAGCTTCTAAGCTGAAGTAATAGCCAGTAAGAAGTAATACAATTCAAGTTTTAGTTGTCGATTATTCACTTTTTTGCCGGCTTTGGTGGCTTGGACATGACCTAGGACCTTAAGATTTTGCATGAAAGGAGGACTAGCAGCCGCGTTGCACGGGAGAATGTGAAAAGTGTTCATATGTAGTAAAAATCTGAGAAATCCATCGATTTCGTCATTTGTTATCAAATCGTCTTAAAGCCAGATCGTCACATTGGCTGCTTTTCTCTCTGAGACGGTTACATTTATCGTCTGCAAATCTATGTCGCCTGCTGCGGTATGCGGAGACACTAAAAGCACCATAGTAGAACACTGAAGAAGCTTCTAAGTTGAAGTAACAGCCAGTAAGAAGTATTTCAATTCAAATTTAGTTGTCGATTATTCACGATTTAGCCGGCTTTGGTGGCTTGGACATGACCTAGGACCTTAAGATTTTGCATGAAAGGAGGACTAGCAGACGCGTTGCACGGGAGAATGTGAAAAGTGTTCATATGTAGTAAAAACCTGAGAAATCCGTCCGTTTTCGTCATTTGTTATCGAATCGACTTAAAGCCAGATCGTCACTTTTTCCGCTCTACTCTCTGAAACGGTTACATTTATCGTCTGCAAAGCTATGTCGCGTGCTGCAGTATGCGGAAACACTAAAAGCACCATAGTAGAACACTGAAGAAGCTTCTATGTTGAAGTAATAGCCAGTAAGAAGTAGTGCAATTGAAGTTTTAGTTGTCGGTTATTCATATTTTAGCCGTCTTTGGTGGCCTGGACATGAGGTGGAACCATAACATTTTGCATGAAAGGAACACTAGCAGCCACGTGGCACCGGAGAATGTGAAAAGTGTTCATATGTAGTAAAAACCTGAGAAATAAATCGTTTTCGTCATTTGTTATCAAATCGTCTTAAAGCCAGATCGTCACAGTGGCTGCTTTTCTCTCTGAGACGGTTACATTTATCGTCTGCAAATCTATGTCGCCTGCTGCGGTATGCGGAGACACTAAAAGCACCATAGTAGAACACTGAAGAAGCTTCTAAGTTGAGGCAATAGCCAGTAAGAAGTAGTACAATTGAAGTTTTAGTTGTCGATTATTCACTTTTTAGCCGGCTTTGGTGGCTTGGACATGACCTAGGACCATAAGATTTTGCATGAAAGGAGGACTAACAGCCGCGTTGCACGGGAGAATGTGAAAAGTGTTCATATGTAGTAAAAACCTGAGAAATCCGTCCGTTTTCGTCATTTGTTATCGAATCGTCTTAAAGCCAGATCGTCACATTGGCTGCTTTTCTCTCTGAGACGGTTACATTTATCGTCTGCAAAGCTATGTCGCGTGCTGCGGTATGCGGACACACTAAAAGCACCATAGTAGAACACTGAAGAAGCTTCTAAGTTGAAGCAATAGCCAGAAAGAAGTATTACAATTGAAGTTTTAGTTGTCGATTATTCACTTTTTAGCCGGCTTTGGTGGCTTGGACATGACCTAGGACCATAAGATTTTGCATGAAAGGAGGACTAACAGCCGCGTTGCACGGGAGAATGTGAAAAGTGTTCATATGTAGTAAAAACCTGAGAAATCCGTCCGTTTTCGTCATTTGTTATCGAATCGACTTAAAGCCAGATCGTCACATTGGCCGCTCTACTCTCTGAAACGGTTACATTTATCGTCTGCAAAGCTATGTCGCGTGCTGCAGTATGCGGAAACACTAAGAGCACCATAGTAGAACACAGAAGAAGCTTCTAAGTTGAAGTAATAGCCAGTAAGAAGTATTTCAATTCAAATTTAGTTGTCGATTATTCACTATTTAGCCGGCTTTGATGGCTTGGACATGACCTAGGACCTTAAGATTTTGCATGAAAGGAGGACTAGCAGCCGCGTTGCACGGGAGAAAGTGAAAAGTGTTCATATGTAGTAAAAACCTGAGAAATCCGTCCGTTTTCGTCATTTGTTATCGAATCGACTTAAAGTCAGATCGTCACATTGGCCCCTCTTCTCTCTGAAACGGCTACATCTATCGTCTACAAAGCTATGTCGCGTGCTGCGGTATGCGGAAACACTAAAAGCACCATAGTAGAACACAGAAGAAGCTTCTAAGTTGAAGTAATAGCCAGTAAGAAGTAGTACAATTCATGTTTTAGTTGTCGATTATTCACTTTTTAGCCGGCTTTGGTGGCTTGGATATGACCTAGGACCATAAGATTTTGCATGAAAGGAGGACTAGCAGACGCGTTGCACGGGAGAATGTGAAAAGTGTTCATATGTAGTAAAAACCTGAGAAATCCGTCCGTTTTCGTCATTTGTTATCGAATCGACTTAAAGCCACATTGTCACATTGGCCGCTCTACTCTCTGAAACGGTTACATTTATCGTCTGCAAAGCTATGTCGCGTGCTGCAGTATGCGGAAACACTAAAAGCACCATAGTAGAACACTGAAGAAGCTTCTATGTTGAAGTAATAGCCAGTAAGAAGTAGTGCAATTGAACTTTTAGTTGTCGATTATTCACTTTTTAGCCGGCTTTGGTGGCTTGGACATGAGGTGGAACCATAAAATTTTGCATGAAAGGAAGACTAGCAGCCACGTTGCACCGGAGAATGTGAAAAGTGTTCATATGTAGTACAAACCTGAGAAATCCATCGTTTTCGTCATTTGTTATCAAATGGTCTTAAAGCCAGATCGTCACATTGGCTGCTTTTCTCTCTGAGACGGTTACATTTATCGTCTGCAAAGCTATGTCGCGTGCTGCGGAATGCGGAGACACTAAAAGCACCATAGTAGAACACTGAAGAAGCTTCTAAGTTGAAGCAATAGCCAGAAAGAAGTAGTACAATTGAAGTTTTAGTTGTCGATTATTCACTTTTTAGCCGGCTTTGGTGGCTTGTACATGACCTAGGACCATAAGATTTTGCATGAAAGGAGGACTAACAGCCGCGTTGCACGGGAGAATGTGAAAAGTGTTCATATGTAGTAAAAACCTGAGAAATCCGTCCGTTTTCGTCATTTGTTATCGAATCGACTTAAAGCCAGATCGTCACATTGGCCGCTTTTCTCTCTGGGACGGTTACATTTATCGTCTGCAAAGCTATGTCGCGTGCTGCGGTATGCGGAGACACTAAAAGCACCATAGTAGAACACAGAAGAAACTTCAAAGTTGAATCAATAGCCAGTAAGAAGTAGTACAATTCAAGTTTTAGTTGTCGATTATTCACTTTTTAGCCGGCTTTGGTGGCTTGGATATGACCTAGGACCATAAGATTTTGCATGAAAGGAGGACTAGCAGACGCGTTGCACGGGAGAATGTGAAAAGTGTTCATATGTAGTAAAAACCTTAGATATCCGTCCGTTTTCGTCATTTGTTATCGAATCGACTTAAAGCCAGATCGTCACATTTGCCGCTCTTCTCTCTGAAACGGTTACATTTATCGTCTGCAAAGCTATGTCGCGTGCTGCGATCTGCGGAGACACTAAAAGCACCATAGGAGAACACAGAAGAAGCTTCTAAGTTGAAGTAATAGCCAGTAAGAAGTAGTACAATTGAAGTTTTAGTTGTCGATTATTCACTTTTTAGCCAGCTTTGGTCGCTTGGACATGCCCTGGGACCTTACGATTTTGCATGAAAGGAGGACTAGCAGCCGCGTTGCATGGGAGAATGTGAAAAGTGTTCATGTGTAGTAAAAACCTGAGAAATCGGTCCGTTTTCGTCATTTGTTATCGAATTGACTTAAAGCCAGATCGTCACATTTGCCGCCTTTCTCCCTGAGAATGTTACACTTATTGTCTGCAAAGCTATGTCGCGTGCTGCAGTATGCGGAGACACTAAAAGCACCATAGAAGAACACAGAAGATGCTTCTAAGTTGAAGTAATAGCCAGTAAGATGTAGTACAATTGAAGTTTTAGTTGTCGATTATTCACTTTTTAGCCGGCTTTGGTGGCTTGGACATGACAAAGGACCTTAAGATTTTACATGAAAGGAGGACTGGCAGCCGCGTTGCATGGGAGAATGTGAAAAGTGATCATATGTGGTAAAAACCTGATAAATCCGTCCGTTTTCGTCATTTGTTATCGAATCGACTTAAAGGCAGATCGTCACATTGGCCGCTTTTCTCTCTGAGACGGTTACATTTATCGTCTGCTTCGCTATGTCACGTGCTGCGGTATGCGGAGACACTAAAAGCACCACAGTAGAACACAGAAGAAGCTTCTAAGCTGAAGTAATAGCCAGTAAGAAGTAATACAATTCAAGTTTTAGTTGTCGATTATTCACTTTTTTGCCGGCTTTGGTGGCTTGGACATGACCTAGGACCTTAAGATTTTGCATGAAAGGAGGACTAGCAGCCGCGTTGCACGGGAGAATGTGAAAAGTGTTCATATGTAGTAAAAATCTGAGAAATCCATCGTTTTCGTCATTTGTTATCAAATCGTCTTAAAGCCAGATCGTCACATTGGCTGCTTTTCTCTCTGAGACGGTTACATTTATCGTCTGCAAATCTATGTCGCCTGCTGCGGTATGCGGAGACACTAAAAGCACCATAGTAGAACACTGAAGAAGCTTCTAAGTTGAAGTAACAGCCAGTAAGAAGTATTTCAATTCAAATTTAGTTGTCGATTATTCACGATTTAGCCGGCTTTGGTGGCTTGGACATGACCTAGGACCTTAAGATTTTGCATGAAAGGAGGACTAGCAGACGCGTTGCACGGGAGAATGTGAAAAGTGTTCATATGTAGTAAAAACCTGAGAAATCCGTCCGTTTTCGTCATTTGTTATCGAATCGACTTAAAGCCAGATCGTCACTTTTTCCGCTCTACTCTCTGAAACGGTTACATTTATCGTCTGCAAAGCTATGTCGCGTGCTGCAGTATGCGGAAACACTAAAAGCACCATAGTAGAACACTGAAGAAGCTTCTATGTTGAAGTAATAGCCAGTAAGAAGTAGTGCAATTGAAGTTTTAGTTGTCGGTTATTCATATTTTAGCCGTCTTTGGTGGCCTGGACATGAGGTGGAACCATAACATTTTGCATGAAAGGAACACTAGCAGCCACGTGGCACCGGAGAATGTGAAAAGTGTTCATATGTAGTAAAAACCTGAGAAATAAATCGTTTTCGTCATTTGTTATCAAATCGTCTTAAAGCCAGATCGTCACAGTGGCTGCTTTTCTCTCTGAGACGGTTACATTTATCGTCTGCAAATCTATGTCGCCTGCTGCGGTATGCGGAGACACTAAAAGCACCATAGTAGAACACTGAAGAAGCTTCTAAGTTGAAGCAATAGCCAGTAAGAAGTAGTACAATTGAAGTTTTAGTTGTCGATTATTCACTTTTTAGCCGGCTTTGGTGGCTTGGACATGACCTAGGACCATAAGATTTTGCATGAAAGGAGGACTAACAGCCGCGTTGCACGGGAGAATGTGAAAAGTGTTCATATGTAGTAAAAACCTGAGAAATCCGTCCGTTTTCGTCATTTGTTATCGAATCGTCTTAAAGCCAGATCGTCACATTGGCTGCTTTTCTCTCTGAGACGGTTACATTTATCGTCTGCAAAGCTATGTCGCGTGCTGCGGTATGCGGACACACTAAAAGCACCATAGTAGAACACTGAAGAAGCTTCTAAGTTGAAGCAATAGCCAGAAAGAAGTATTACAATTGAAGTTTTAGTTGTCGATTATTCACTTTTTAGCCGGCTTTGGTGGCTTGGACATGACCTAGGACCATAAGATTTTGCATGAAAGGAGGACTAACAGCCGCGTTGCACGGGAGAATGTGAAAAGTGTTCATATGTAGTAAAAACCTGAGAAATCCGTCCGTTTTCGTCATTTGTTATCGAATCGACTTAAAGCCAGATCGTCACATTGGCCGCTCTACTCTCTGAAACGGTTACATTTATCGTCTGCAAAGCTATGTCGCGTGCTGCAGTATGCGGAAACACTAAGAGCACCATAGTAGAACACAGAAGAAGCTTCTAAGTTGAAGTAATAGCCAGTAAGAAGTATTTCAATTCAAATTTAGTTGTCGATTATTCACTATTTAGCCGGCTTTGATGGCTTGGACATGACCTAGGACCTTAAGATTTTGCATGAAAGGAGGACTAGCAGCCGCGTTGCACGGGAGAAAGTGAAAAGTGTTCATATGTAGTAAAAACCTGAGAAATCCGTCCGTTTTCGTCATTTGTTATCGAATCGACTTAAAGTCAGATCGTCACATTGGCCCCTCTTCTCTCTGAAACGGCTACATCTATCGTCTACAAAGCTATGTCGCGTGCTGCGGTATGCGGAAACACTAAAAGCACCATAGTAGAACACAGAAGAAGCTTCTAAGTTGAAGTAATAGCCAGTAAGAAGTAGTACAATTCATGTTTTAGTTGTCGATTATTCACTTTTTAGCCGGCTTTGGTGGCTTGGACATGACAAGGGACCTTAAGATTTTACATGAAAGGAGGACTGGCAGCCGCGTTGCACGGGAGAATGTGAAAAGTGTTCATATGTGGTAAAAACCTGATAAATCCGTCCGTTTTCGTCATTTGTTAACGAATCGACTTAAAGGCAGAACGTCACATTGGCCGCTTTTCTCTTTGAGACGGTTACATTTATCGTCTGCAACGCTATGTCGCGTGCTGCGGTATGCGGAGACACTAAAAGCACCATAGTAGAACACAGAAGAAGCTTCTAAGTTGAAGTAATAGCCAGTAAGAAGTAATACAGTTCAAGTATTAGTTGTCGATTATTCACATTTTAGCCGGCTTTGGTGGCTTGGACATGACCTAGGACCTTAAGATTTTGCATGAAAGGAGGACTAGCAGCCGCGTTGCACGGGAGAATGTGTAAAGTGTTCATATGTAGTAAAAACCTGAGAAATCCGTCCGTTTTCGTCATTTGTTATCGAATCGACTTAAAGCCAGATCGTCACATTGGCCGCTCTTCTCTCTGAAACGGTTACATTTATCGTCTGCAAAGCTATGTCGCGTGCTGCGGTATGCGGAGACACTAAAAGCACCATAGTAGAACACAGAAGAAGCTTCTAAGTTGAAGCAATAGCCAGTAAGAAGTAGTACAATTGAAGTTTTAGTTGTCGATTATTCACTTTTTAGCCGGCTTTGGTGGCTTGGACATGACCTAGGACCATAAGATTTTGCATGAAAGGAGGACTAACAGCCGCGTTGCACGGGAGAATGTGAAAAGTGTTCATATGTAGTAAAAACCTGAGAAATCCGTCCGTTTTCGTCATTTGTTATCGAATCGTCTTAAAGCCAGATCGTCACATTGGCTGCTTTTCTCTCTGAGACGGTTACATTTATCGTCTGCAAAGCTATGTCGCGTGCTGCGGTATGCGGACACACTAAAAGCACCATAGTAGAACACTGAAGAAGCTTCTAAGTTGAAGCAATAGCCAGAAAGAAGTATTACAATTGAAGTTTTAGTTGTCGATTATTCACTTTTTAGCCGGCTTTGGTGGCTTGGACATGACCTAGGACCATAAGATTTTGCATGAAAGGAGGACTAACAGCCGCGTTGCACGGGAGAATGTGAAAAGTGTTCATATGTAGTAAAAACCTGAGAAATCCGTCCGTTTTCGTCATTTGTTATCGAATCGACTTAAAGCCAGATCGTCACATTGGCCGCTCTACTCTCTGAAACGGTTACATTTATCGTCTGCAAAGCTATGTCGCGTGCTGCAGTATGCGGAAACACTAAGAGCACCATAGTAGAACACAGAAGAAGCTTCTAAGTTGAAGTAATAGCCAGTAAGAAGTATTTCAATTCAAATTTAGTTGTCGATTATTCACTATTTAGCCGGCTTTGATGGCTTGGACATGACCTAGGACCTTAAGATTTTGCATGAAAGGAGGACTAGCAGCCGCGTTGCACGGGAGAAAGTGAAAAGTGTTCATATGTAGTAAAAACCTGAGAAATCCGTCCGTTTTCGTCATTTGTTATCGAATCGACTTAAAGTCAGATCGTCACATTGGCCCCTCTTCTCTCTGAAACGGCTACATCTATCGTCTACAAAGCTATGTCGCGTGCTGCGGTATGCGGAAACACTAAAAGCACCATAGTAGAACACAGAAGAAGCTTCTAAGTTGAAGTAATAGCCAGTAAGAAGTAGTACAATTCATGTTTTAGTTGTCGATTATTCACTTTTTAGCCGGCTTTGTTGGCTTGGACATGACCTAGGACCATAAGATTTTGCATGAAAGGAGGACTAACAGCCGCGTTGCACGGGAGAATGTGAAAAGTGTTCATATGTCGTAAAAACCTGAGAAATCCGTCCGTTTTCGTCATTTGTTATCGAATCGACTTAAAGCCAGATCGTCACATTTGCCGCTATTCTCTCTGAAACGGTTACATTTATCGTCTGCAAAGCAATGTCGCGTGCTGCGATCTGCGGAGACACTAGAAGCACCATAGGAGAACACAGAAGAAGCTTCTAAGTTGAAGTAATAGCCAGTAAGAAGTAGTACAATTGAAGTTTTATTTGTCGATTATTCACTTTTTAGCCGGCTTTGGTGGCTTGGACATGACCTGGGACCTTACGATTTTGCATGAAAAGAGGACTAGCAGCCGCGTTGCATGGGAGAATGTGAAAAGTGTTCATGTGTAGTAAAAACCTGAGAAATCCGTCCGTTTTCGTCATTTGTTATCGAATCGACTTAAAGCCAGATCGTCACATTTGCCGCCTTTCTCTCTGAGAAGGTTACACTTATTGTCTGCAAAGCTATGTCGCGTGCTGCGGTATGCGGAGACACTAAAAGCACCATAGAAGAACACAGAAGATGCTTCTAAGTTGAAGTAATAGCCAGTAAGAAGTAGTACAATTGAAGTTTTAGTTGTCGATTATTCACTTTTTAGCCGGCTTTGGTGGCTTGGACATGACAAGCGACCTTAAGATTTTACATGAAAGGAGGACTGGCAGCCGCGTTGCACGGGAGAATGTGAAAAGTGTTCATATGTGGTAAAAACCTGATAAATCCGTCCGTTTTCGTCATTTGTTAACGAATCGACTTAAAGGCAGAACGTCACATTGGCCGCTTTTCTCTTTGAGACGGTTACATTTATCGTCTGCAACGCTATGTCGCGTGCTGCGGTATGCGGAGACACTAAAAGCACCATAGTAGAACACAGAAGAAGCTTCTAAGTTGAAGTAATAGCCAGTAAGAAGTAATACAGTTCAAGTATTAGTTGTCGATTATTCACATTTTAGCCGGCTTTGGTGGCTTGGACATGACCTAGGACCTTAAGATTTTGCATGAAAGGAGGACTAGCAGCCGCGTTGCACGGGAGAATGTGTAAAGTGTTCATATGTAGTAAAAACCTGAGAAATCCGTCCGTTTTCGTCATTTGTTATCGAATCGACTTAAAGCCAGATCGTCACATTGGCCGCTCTTCTCTCTGAAACGGTTACATTTATCGTCTGCAAAGCTATGTCGCGTGCTGCGGTATGCGGAGACACTAAAAGCACCATAGTAGAACACAGAAGAAGCTTCTAAGTTGAAGCAATAGCCAGTAAGAAGTAGTACAATTCAAGTTTTAGTTGTCGATTATTCACTTATTAGCCGGCTTTGGTGGCTTGGACATGAGGTGGAACCATAAAATTTTGCATGAAGGGAAGACTAGTTGCCACGTTGCACCGGAGAATGTGAAAAGTGTTCATATGTAGTAAAAACCTGAGAAATCCGTCCGTTTTCGTCATTTGTTATCGAATCGACTTAAAGGCAGATCGTCACATTGGCCGATTTTCTCTCTGATACCGTTACATTTATCGTCTGCAACGCTATGTCGCGTGCTGCGGTATGCGGAGACACTAAAAGCACCATAGTAGAACACAGAAGAAGCTTCTAAATTGAAGTAATAGCCGGTAAGAAGTAATACAATTCAAGTTGTAGTTGTCGATTATTCACATTTTAGCCGGCTTTGGTGGCTTGGACATGACCTAGGACCTTAAGATTTTGCATGAAAGGAGGACTAGCAGCCGCGTTGCACGGGAGAATGTGAAAAGTGTTCATATGTAGTAAAAACCTGAGAGATCCGTCCGTTTTCGTCATTTGTTATCGAATCGACTTAAAGCCAGATCGTCACATTGGCCGCTCTTCTCTCTGAAACGGTTACATTTATCGTCTACAAAGCTATGTCGCGTGCTGCGTTATGCGGAAACACTAAAAGCACCGTAGTAGAACACTGAAGAAGCTTCTATGTTGAAGTAATAGCCAGTAAGAAGTAGTACAAATGAAGTTTTAGTTGTCGATTATTCACTTTTTAGCCGGCTTTGGTTGCTTGGACATGAGGTGGAACCATAAAATTTTGCATGAAAGGAAGACTAGCAGCCACGTTGCACCGGAGAATGCGAAAAGTGTTCATATGTAGTAAAAACCTGAGAAATCCGTCCGTTTTTGTCATTTGTTATCGAATCGTCTTAAAGCCAGATCGTCACATTGGCTGCTTTTCTTTCTGAGACGGTTACATTTATCGTCTGCAAATCTATGTCGCGTGCTGCGGTATGCGGAGACACTAAAAGCACCATAGTAGAACACTGAAGAAGCTTCTAAGTTGAAGCAATAGCCAGTAAGAAGTAGTACAATTGAAGTTTTAGTTGTCGATTATTCACATTTTAGCGGGCTTTGGTGGCTTGGACATGACCTAGGACCATAAGATTATGCATGAAAGGAGGACTAACAGCCGCGTTGCACGGGAGAATGTGAAAAGTGTTCATATGTAGTAAAAACCTGAGAAATCCGTCCATTTTCGTCATTTGTTATCGAATCGTCTTAAAGCCAGATCATCACATTGGCCGCTTTTCTCTCTGAGACGGTTACATTTATCGTCTGCAAAGCTATGTCGCGTGGTGCGGTATGCGGAGACACTAAAAGCACCATAGTAGAACACTGAAGAAGCTTCTAAGTTGAAGCAATAGCCAGTAAGAAGTAGTACAATTGAAGTTTTAGTTGTCGATTATTCACTTTTTAGCCGGCTTTGGTGGCTTGGACATGACCTAGGACCATAAGATTATGCATGAAAAGAGGACTAACAGCCGCGTTGCACGGGAGAATGTGAAAAGTGTTCATATGTAGTAAAAACCTGAGAAATCCGTCCGTTTTCGTCATTTGTTATCGAATCGTCTTAAAGCCAGATCATCACATTGGCCGCTTTTCTCTCTGAGACGGTTACATTTATCGTCTGCAAAGCTATGTCGCGTGCTGCGGTATGCGGAGACACTAAAAGCACCATAGTAGAACACTGAAGAAGCTTCTAAGTTGAAGCAATAGCCAGTAAGAAGTAGTACAATTGAAGTTTTAGTTGTCGATTATTCACTTTTTAGCCGGCTTTGGTGGCTTGGACATGACCTAGGACCATACGATTTTGCATGAAAGGAGGACTAACAGCCGCGTTGCACGGGATAATGTGAAAAGTGTTCATATGTATTAAAAACCTGAGAAATCCGTCCGTTTTCGTCATTTGTTATCGAATCGTCTTAAAGCCAGATCGTCACATTGGCCGCTTTTCTCTCTGAGACGGTTACATTTATCGTCTGCAAAGCTATGTCGCGTGCTGCGGTGTGCGGAGACACTAAAAACACCATAGTAGAACACAGAAGAAACTTCAAAGTTGAAGTAATAGCCAGTAAGAAGTAGTACAATTGAAGTTTTAGTTGTCGATTATTCACTTTTTAGCCGGCTTTGGTGGCTTGGACATGAGGTGGAACCATAAAATTTTGCATGAAAGGAAGACTAGCAGCCACGTTGCACCGGAGAATGTGAAAAGTGTTCATATGTAGTAAAAACCTGAGAAATCCGCCCGTTTTCGTCATTTGTTATCGAATCGTCTTAAAGCCAGATCGTCACGTTGGCCGCATTTCTCTCTGAGACGGTTACATTTATCGTCTGCAAAGCTGTGTCGCGTGCTGCGGGATGCGGGGACACTAAAAACACCATAGTAGAACACAGAAGAAACTTCAAAGTTGAAGTAATAGCCAGTAAGAAGTAGTACAATTGAAGTTTTAGTTGTCGATTATTCACTTTTTAGCCGGCTTTGGTGGCTTGGACATGACCTAGGACCATAAGATTTTGCATGAAAGGAGGACTAGCAGACGCGTTGCACGGGAGAATGTGAAAAGTGTTCATATGTAGTAAAAACCTGAGAAATCCGTCCGTTTTCGTCATTTGTTATCGAATCGACTTTAAGCCACATAGTCACATTGGCCGCTCTACTCTCTGAAACGGTTACATTTATCGTCTGCAAAGCTATGTCGCGTGCTGCAGTATGCGGAAACACTAAAAGCACCATAGTAGAACACAGAAGAAGCTTCTAAGTTGAAGTAATAGCCAGTAAGAAGTAGTACAATTGAAGTTTTAGTTGTCGATTATTCGCTTTTTAGCCGGCTTTGGTGGCTTGGACATGAGGTGGAACCATAAAATTTTGCATGAAAGGAAGACTAGCAGCCACCACGTTGCACCGGAGAATGTGAAAAGTGTTCATATGTAGTAAAAACCTGAGAAATCCGTCCGTTTTCGTCATTTGTTATCGAATCGTCTTAAAGCCAGATCGTCACATTGGCCGCATTTCTCTCTGAGACGGTTACATTTATCGTCTGCAAAGCTATGTCGCGTGCTGCGGGATGCGGAGACACTAAAAGCACCATAGTAGAACACTGAAGAAGCTTCTAAGTTGAAGCAATAGCCAGTAAGAAGTAGTACAATTGAAGTTTTAGTTGTCGATTATTCACTTTTTAGCCGGCTTTGGTGGCTTGGACATGACCTAGGACCATACGATTTTGCATGAAAGGAGGACTAACAGCCGCGTTGCACGGGAGAATGTGAAAAGTGTTCATATGTAGTAAAAACCTGAGAAATCCGTCCGTTTTCGTCATTTGTTATCGAATCGTCTTAAAGGCAGATCGTCACATTGGCCGCATTTCTCTCTGAAACGGTTACATTTATCGTCTGCAAAGCTATGTCGCGTGCTGCGGGATGCGGAGACACTAAAAGCACCATAATAGAACACAGAAGAAGCTTCAAAATTGAAGTAATAGCCAGTAAGAAGTAATACAATTCAAGTTGTAGTTGTCGATTATTCAAATTTTAGCCGGCTTTGGTGGCTTGGCCATGACCTAGGACCTTAAGATTTTGCATGAAAGGAGGACTAGCAGCCGCGTTGCACGGGAGAATGCGAAAAGTGTTCATATGTAGTAAAAACCTGAGAAATCCGTCCGTTTTCGTCATTTGTTATCGAATCGACTTAAAGCCAGATCGTCACATTGGCCGCTCTTCTCTCTGAAACGGTTACATTTATCGTCTACAAAGCTATGTCGCGTGCTGCGTTATGCGGAAACACTAAAAGAACCATAGTAGAACACTGAAGAAGCTTCTATGTTGAAGTAATAGCCAGTAAGAAGTAGTACAGATGAAGTTTTAGTTGTCGATTATTCACTTTTTAGCCGGCTTTGGTTGCTTGGACATGAGGTGGAACCATAAAATTTTGCATGAAAGGAAGACTAGCAGCCACGTTGCACCGGAGAATGCGAAAAGTGTTCATATGTTGTAAGAACCTGAGAAATCCGTCCGTTTTCGTCATTTGTTATCGAATCGTCTTAAAGCCAGATCGTCACATTGGCTGCTTTTCTTTCTGAGACGGTTACATTTATCGTCTGCAAATCTATGTCGCGTGCTTAGGTATGCGGAGACACTAAAAGCACCATAGTAGAACACTGAAGAAGCTTCTAAGTTGAAGCAATAGCCAGTAAGAAGTAGTACAATTGAAGTTTTAGTTGTCGATTATTCACTTTTTAGCCGCCTTTGGTGCCTTGGACATGACCTAGGACCATAAGATTTTGCATGAAAGGAGGACTAACAGCCGCGTTGCACCGGAGAATGTGAAAAGTGTTCATATGTAGTGAAAAACCTGAGAAATCCGTCCGTTTTCGTCATTTGTTATCGAATCGTCTTAAAGCCAGATCATCACATTGGCCGCTTTTCTCTCTGAGACGGTTACATTTATCGTCTGCAAAGCTATGTCGCGTGCTGCGGTATGCGGAGACACTAAAAGCACCATAGTAGAACACTGAAGAAGCTTCTAAGTTGAAGCAATAGCCAGTAAGAAGTAGTACAATTGAAGTTTTAGTTGTCGATTATTCACTTTTTAGCCGCCTTTGGTGCCTTGGACATGACCTAGGACCATACGATTTTGCACGAAAGGAGGACTAACAGCCGCGTTGCACGGGAGAATGTGAAAAGTGTTCATATGTAGTAAAAACCTGAGAAATCCGTCCGTTTTCGTCATTTGTTATCGAATCGTCTTAAAGGCAGATCGTCACATTGGCCGCATTTCTCTCTGAAACGGTTACATTTATCGTCTGCAAAGCTATGTCGCGTGCTGCGGGATGCGGAGACACTAAAAGCACCATAATAGAACACAGAAGAAGCTTCAAAATTGAAGTAATAGCCAGTAAGAAGTAATACAATTCAAGTTGTAGTTGTCGATTATTCAAATTTTAGCCGGCTTTGGTGGCTTGGCCATGACCTAGGACCTTAAGATTTTGCATGAAAGGAGGACTAGCAGCCGCGTTGCACGGGAGAATGCGAAAAGTGTTCATATGTAGTAAAAACCTGAGAAATCCGTCCGTTTTCGTCATTTGTTATCGAATCGACTTAAAGCCAGATCGTCACATTGGCCGCTCTTCTCTCTGAAACGGTTACATTTATCGTCTACAAAGCTATGTCGCGTGCTGCGTTATGCGGAAACACTAAAAGAACCATAGTAGAACACTGAAGAAGCTTCTATGTTGAAGTAATAGCCAGTAAGAAGTAGTACAGATGAAGTTTTAGTTGTCGATTATTCACTTTTTAGCCGGCTTTGGTTGCTTGGACATGAGGTGGAACCATAAAATTTTGCATGAAAGGAAGACTAGCAGCCACGTTGCACCGGAGAATGCGAAAAGTGTTCATATGTTGTAAGAACCTGAGAAATCCGTCCGTTTTCGTCATTTGTTATCGAATCGTCTTAAAGCCAGATCGTCACATTGGCTGCTTTTCTTTCTGAGACGGTTACATTTATCGTCTGCAAATCTATGTCGCGTGCTTCGGTATGCGGAGACACTAAAAGCACCATAGTAGAACACTGAAGAAGCTTCTAAGTTGAAGCAATAGCCAGTAAGAAGTAGTACAATTGAAGTTTTAGTTGTCGATTATTCACTTTTTAGCCGCCTTTGGTGCCTTGGACATGACCTAGGACCATAAGATTTTGCATGAAAGGAGGACTAACAGCCGCGTTGCACCGGAGAATGTGAAAAGTGTTCATATGTAGTGAAAAACCTGAGAAATCCGTCCGTTTTCGTCATTTGTTATCGAATCGTCTTAAAGCCAGATCATCACATTGGCCGCTTTTCTCTCTGAGACGGTTACATTTATCGTCTGCAAAGCTATGTCGCGTGCTGCGGTATGCGGAGACACTAAAAGCACCATAGTAGAACACTGAAGAAGCTTCTAAGTTGAAGCAATAGCCAGTAAGAAGTAGTACAATTGAAGTTTTAGTTGTCGATTATTCACTTTTTAGCCGCCTTTGGTGCCTTGGACATGACCTAGGACCATACGATTTTGCACGAAAGGAGGACTAACAGCCGCGTTGCACGGGATAATGTGAAAAGTTTTCATATGTATTAAAAACCTGAGAAATCCGTCCGTTTTCGTCATTTGTTATCGAATCGTCTTAAAGCCAGATCGTCACATTGGCCGCTTTTCTCTCTGAGACGGTTACATTTATCGTCTGCAAAGCTATGTCGCGTGCTGCGGGATGCGGAGACACTAAAAGCACCATAGTAGAACACAGAAGAAGCTTCTAAGTTGAAGTAATAGCCAGTAAGAAGTAGTACAATTGAAGTTTTAGTTGTCGATTATTCACTTTTTAGCCGGCTTTGGTGGCTTGGACATGACCTAGGACCATAAGATTTTGCATGAAAGGAGGACTAGCAGACGCGTTGCACGGGAGAATGTGAAAAGTGTTCATATGTAGTAAAAACCTGAGAAATCCGTCCGTTTTCGTCATTTGTTATCGAATCGACTTTAAGCCACATAGTCACATTGGCCGCTCTACTCTCTGAAACGGTTACATTTATCGTCTGCAAAGCCATGTCGCGTGCTGCAGTATGCGGAAACACTAAAAGCACCATAGTAGAACACAGAAGAAGCTTCTAAGTTGAAGTAATAGCCAGTAAGAAGTAGTACAATTGAAGTTTTAGTTGTCGATTATTCACTTTTTTGCCGGCTTTGGTGGCTTGGACATGAGGTGGAACCATAAAATTTTGCATGAAAGGAAGACTAGCAGCCACGTTGCAGCGGAGAATGTGAAAAGTGTTCATATGTAGTAAAAACCTGAGAAATCCGTCCGTTTTCGTCATTTGTTATCGAATCGTCTTAAAGCCAGATCGTCACATTGGCCGCCTTTCTCTCTGAGACGGTTACATTTATCATCTGCAAAGCTATGTCGCGTGCTGCGGGATGCGGAGACACTAAAAGCACCATAGTAGAACACTGAAGAAGCTTCTAAGTTGAAGCAATAGCCAGTAAGAAGTAGTACAATTGAAGTTTTAGTTGTCGATTATTCACTTTTTAGCCGGCTTTGGTGGCTTGGACATGACCTAGGACCATAAGATTTTGCATGAAAGGAGGACTAACAGCCGCGTTGCACGGGAGAATGTGAAAAGTGTTCATATGTAGTAAAAACCTCAGAAATCCGTCCGTTTTCGTCATTTGTTATCGAATCGTCTTAAAGCCAGATCGTCACATTGGCCGCATTTCTCTCTGAGACGGTTACATTTATCGTCTGCAAAGCTAAGTCGCGTGCTGCGGGATGCGGAGACACTAAAAGCACCATAGTAGAACACTGAAGAAGCTTCTAAGTTGAAGCAATAGCCAGTAAGAAGTAGTACAATTGAAGTTTTAGTTGTCGATTATTCACTTTTTAGCCGGCTTTCGTGGCTTGGACATGACATAGGACCATAAGATTTTGCATGAAAGGAGGACTAACAGCCGCGTTGCACGGGAGAATGTGAAAAGTGTTCATATGTAGTAAAAAACTGAGAAATCCGTCCGTTTTCGTCATTTGTTATCGAATCGACTTTAAGCCACAAAGTCACATTGGCCGCTCTACTCTCTGAAACAGTTACATTTATCGTCTGCAAAGCTATGTCGCGTGCTGCAGTATGCGGAAACACTAAAAGCACCATAGTAGAACACAGAAGAAGCTTCTAAGTTGAAGTAATAGCCAGTAAGAAGTAGTACAATTGAAGTTTTAGTTGTCGATTCATCACTTTTTAGCCGGCTTTGTTGGCTTGGACATGACCTAGGACCATAAGATTTTGCATGAAAGGAGGACTAACAGCCGCGTTGCACGGGAGAATGTGAAAAGTGTTCATATGTAGTAAAAAACTGAGAAATCCGTCCGTTTTCGTCATTTGTTATCGAATCGACTTTAAGCCACAAAGTCACATTGGCCGCTCTACTCTCTGAAACAGTTACATTTATCGTCTGCAAAGCTATGTCGCGTGCTGCAGTATGCGGAAACACTAAAAGCACCATAGTAGAACACAGAAGAAGCTTCTAAGTTGAAGTAATAGCCAGTAAGAAGTAGTACAATTGAAGTTTTAGTTGTCGATTATTCACTTTTTAGCCGTCTTTGGTGGCTTGGACATGACCTGGGACCATAAGATTTTACATGAAAGGAGGACTGGCAGCCGCGTTGCACGGGAGAATGTGAAAAGTGTTCATATGTAGTAAAAACCTGATAAATCCGTCCGTTGTCGTCATTTGTTATCGAATCGACTTAAAGGCAGATCGTCACGTTGGCCGCTTTTCACTCTGAGACGGTTACATTTATCGTCTGCAACGCTATGTCGCGTGCTGCGGTATGCGGAGACACTAAAAGCACCATAGTAGAACACAGAAGAAGCTTCTAAGTTGAAGTAATAGCCAGTAAGAAGTAATACAATTCAAGTTTTAGTTGTCGATTATTCACATTTTAGCCGGCTTTGGTGGCTTGGACATGACCTAGGACCTTAAGATCTTGCATGAAAGGAGGACTAGCAGCCGCGTTGCACGGGAGAATGTGAAAAGTGTTCATATGTAGTAAAAACCTGGGAAATCCGTCCGTTTTCGTCATTTGTTATCGAATCGACTTAAAGCCACATAGTCACATTGGCCGCTCTACTCTCTGAAACGGTTACATTTATCGTCTGCAAAGCTATGTCGCGTGCTGCAGTATGCGGAAACACTAAAAGCACCATAGTAGAACACAGAAGAAGCTTCTAAGTTGAAGTAATAGCCAGTAAGAAGTAGTACAATTGAAGTTTTAGTTGTCGATTATTCACTTTTTTGCCGGCTTTGGTGGCTTGGACATGAGGTGGAACCATAAAATTTTGCATGAAAGGAAGACTAGCAGCCACGTTGCAGCGGAGAATGTGAAAAGTGTTCATATGTAGTAAAAACCTGAGAAATCCGTCCGTTTTCGTCATTTGTTATCGAATCGTCTTAAAGCCAGATCGTCACATTGGCCGCATTTCTCTCTGAGACGGTTACATTTATCGTCTGCAAAGCTATGTCGCGTGCTGCGGGATGCGGAGACACTAAAAGCACCATAGTAGAACACTGAAGAAGCTTCTAAGTTGAAGCAATAGCCAGTAAGAAGTAGTACAATTGAAGTTTTAGTTGTCGATTATTCACTTTTTAGCCGGCTTTGTTGGCTTGGACGTGACCTAGGACCATAAGATTTTGCATGAAAGGAGGACTAACAGCCGCGTTGCACGGGAGAATGTGAAAAGTGTTCATATGTAGTAAAAACCTCAGAAATCCGTCCGTTTTCGTCATTTGTTATCGAATCGTCTTAAAGCCAGATCGTCACATTGGCCGCATTTCTCTCTGAGACGGTTACATTTATCGTCTGCAAAGCTAAGTCGCGTGCTGCGGGATGCGGAGACACTAAAAGCACCATAGTAGAACACTGAAGAAGCTTCTAAGTTGAAGCAATAGCCAGTAAGAAGTAGTACAATTGAAGTTTTAGTTGTCGATTATTCACTTTTTAGCCGGCTTTGGTGGCTTGGACATGACCTAGGATCATACGATTTTGCATGAAAGGAGGACTAACAGCCGCGTTGCACGGGAGAATGTGAAAAGTGTTCATATGTATTAAAAACCTGAGAAATCCGTCCGTTTTCGTCATTTGTTATCGAATCGTCTTAAAGCCAGATCGTCACATTGGCCGCTTTTCTCTCTGAGACGGTTACATTTATCGTCTGCAAAGCTATGTCGCGTGCTGCGGTATGCGGAGACACTAAAAGCACCATAGTAGAACACTTAAGAAGCTTCTAAGTTGAAGCAATAGCCAGTAAGAAGTAGTACAATTGAAGTTTTAGTTGTCGATTATTCACTTTTTAGCCGGCTTTGTTGGCTTGGACATGACCTAGGACCATAAGATTTTGCATGAAAGGAGGACTAACAGCCGCGTTGCACGGGAGAATGTGAAAAGTGTTCATATGTAGTAAAAAACTGAGAAATCCGTCCGTTTTCGTCATTTGTTATCGAATCGACTTTAAGCCACAAAGTCACATTGGCCGCTCTACTCTCTGAAACAGTTACATTTATCGTCTGCAAAGCTATGTCGCGTGCTGCAGTATGCGGAAACACTAAAAGCACCATAGTAGAACACAGAAGAAGCTTCTAAGTTGAAGTAATAGCCAGTAAGAAGTAGTACAATTGAAGTTTTAGTTGTCGATTATTCACTTTTTAGCCGTCTTTGGTGGCTTGGACATGACCTGGGACCATAAGATTTTACATGAAAGGAGGACTGGCAGCCGCGTTGCACGGGAGAATGTGAAAAGTGTTCATATGTAGTAAAAACCTGATAAATCCGTCCGTTGTCGTCATTTGTTATCGAATCGACTTAAAGGCAGATCGTCACGTTGGCCGCTTTTCACTCTGAGACGGTTACATTTATCGTCTGCAACGCTATGTCGCGTGCTGCGGTATGCGGAGACACTAAAAGCACCATAGTAGAACACAGAAGAAGCTTCTAAGTTGAAGTAATAGCCAGTAAGAAGTAATACAATTCAAGTTTTAGTTGTCGATTATTCACATTTTAGCCGGCTTTGGTGGCTTGGACATGACCTAGGACCTTAAGATCTTGCATGAAAGGAGGACTAGCAGCCGCGTTGCACGGGAGAATGTGAAAAGTGTTCATATGTAGTAAAAACCTGGGAAATCCGTCCGTTTTCGTCATTTGTTATCGAATCGACTTAAAGCCAGATCGTCACATTGGCCGCTCTTCTCTCTGAAACGGTTACATTTATCGTCTACAAAGCTATGTCGCGTGCTGCGTTATGCGGAAACACTAAAAGCACCATAGTAGAACACTGAAGAAGCTTCTATGTTGAAGTAATAGCCAGTAAGAAGTAGTACAAATGAAGTTTTAGTTGTCGATTATTCACTTTTTAGCCGGCTTTGGTTGCTTGGACATGAGGTGGAACCATAAAATTTTGCATGAAAGGAAGACTAGCAGCCACGTTGCACCGGAGAATGCGAAAAGTGTTCATATGTAGTAAAAACCTGAGAAATCCGTCCGTTCTCGTCATTTGTTATCGAATCGTCTTAAAGCCAGATCGTCACATTGGCTGCTTTTCTTTCTGAGACGGTTACATTTATCGTCTGCAAATCTATGTCGCGTGCTGCGGGATGCGGAGACACTAAATGCACCATAGTAGAACACTGAAGAAGCTTCTAAGTTGAAGCAATAGCCAGTAAGAAGTAGTACAATTGAAGTTTCAGTTGTCGATTATTCACTTTTTAGCCGGCTTTGGTGGCTTGGACATGACATAGGACCATAAGATTATGCATGAAAGGAGGACTAACAGCCGCGTTGCACGGGAGAATGTGAAAAGTGTTCATATGTAGTAAAAACCTGAGAAATCCGTCCGTTTTCGTCATTTGTTATCGAATCGTCTTAAAGGCAGATCATCACATTGGCCGCTTTTCTCTCTGAGACGGTTACATTTATCGTCTGCAAAGCTATGTCGCGTGCTGCGGTATGCGGAGACACTAAAAGCACCATAGTAGAACACAGAAGAAGCTTCTAAGTTGAAGCAATAGCCAGTAAGAAGTAGTACAATTGAAGTTTTAGTTGTCGATTATTCACTTTTTAGCCGGCTTTGGTGGCTTGGACATGACCTAGGACCATACGATTTTGCATGAAAGGAGGACTAACAGCCGCGTTGCACGGGATAATGTGAAGAGTTTTCATATGTATTAAAAACCTGAGAAATCCGTCCGTTTTCGTCATTTGTTATCGAATCGTCTTAAAGCCAGATCGTCACATTGGCCGCCTTTCTCTCTGAGACGGTTACATTTATCGTCTCCAAAGCTATGTCGCGTGCTGCGGTATGCGGAGACACTAAAAGCACCATAGTAGAACACTGAAGAAGCTTCTAAGTTGAAGCAATAGCCAGTAAGAAGTAGTACAATTGAAGTTTTAGTTGTCGATTATTCACTTTTTAGCCGGCTTTGTTGGCTTGGACATGACCTAGGACCATAAGATTTTGCATGAAAGGAGGACTAACAGCCGCGTTGCACGGGAGAATGTGAAAAGTGTTCATATGTAGTAAAAACCTGAGAAATCCGTCCGTTTTCGTCATTTGTTATCGAATCGACTTAAAGCCAGATCCTCACATTGGCCGCTTTTCTCTCTGAGACGGTTACATTTATCGTCTGCAAAGCTATGTCGCGTGCTGCGGTATGCGGAGACACTAAAAGCACCATAGTAGAACACAGAAGAAACTTCAAAGTTGAAATAATAGCCAGTAAGAAGTAGTACAATTCAAGTTTTAGTTGTCGATTATTCACTTTTTAGCCGGCTTTGGTGGCTTGGACATGACCTAGGACCATAAGATTTTGCATGAAAGGAGGACTAGCAGACGCGTTGCACGGGAGAATGTGAAAAGTGTTCATATGTAGTAAAAACTTGAGAAATCCGTCCGTTTTCGTCATTTGTTATCGAATCGACTTTATGCCACATAGTCACATTGGCCGCTCTACCCTCTGAAACGGTTACATTTATCGTCTGCAAAGCTATGTCGCGTGCTGCAGTATGCGGAAACACTAAAAGCACCATAGTAGAACACAGAAGAAGCTTCTAAGTTGAAGTAATAGCCAGTAAGCAGTAGTACAATTGAAGTTTTAGTTGTCGATTATTCACTTTTTTGCCGGCTTTGGTGGCTTGGACATGAGGTGGAACCATAAAATTTTGCATGAAAGGAAGACTAGCAGCCACGTTGCAGCGGAGAATGTGAAAAGTGTTCATATGTAGTAAAAACCTGAGAAATCCGTCCGTTTTCGTCATTTGTTATCCAATCGTCTTAAAGCCAGATCGTCACATTGGACGCATTTCTCTCTGAGACGGTTACATTTATCGTCTGCAAAGCTATGTCGCGTGCTGCGGGATGCGGAGACACTAAAAGCACCATAGTAGAACACTGAAGAAGCTTCTAAGTTGAAGCAATAGCCAGTACGAAGTAGTACAATTGAAGTTTTAGTTGTCGATTATTCACTTTTTAGCCGGCTTTGGTGGCTTGGACATGACCTAGGACCATAAGATTTTGCATGAAAGGAGGACTAACAGCCGCGTTGCACGGGAGAATGTGAAAAGTGTTCATATGTAGTAAAAACCTGAGAAATCCGTCCGTTTTCGTCATTTGTTATCGAATCGACTTAAAGCCAGATCGTCACATTGGCCGCTTTTCTCTCTGAGACGGTTACATTTATCGTCTCCAAAGCTATGTCGCGTGCTGCGGTATGCGGAGACACTAAAAGCACCTTAGTAGAACACTGAAGAAGCTTCTAAGTTGAAGCAATAGCCAGTAAGAAGTAGTACAATTGAAGTTTTAGTTGTCGATTATTCACTTTTTAGCCGGCTTTGGTGGCTTGGACATGAGGTGGAACCATAAAATTTTGCATGAAAGGAAGACTAGCAGCCACGTTGCACCGGAGAATGCGAAAAGTGTTCATATGTAGTAAAAACCTGAGAAATCCGTCCGTTTTCGTCATTTGTTATCGAATCGTCTTAAAGCCAGATCGTCACATTGGCTGCTTTTCTTTCTGAGACGGTTACATTTATCGTCTGAAAATCTATGTCGCGTGCTGCGGGATGCGGAGACACTAAAAGCACCATAGTAGAACACTGAAGAAGCTTCTAAGTTGAAGCAATAGCCAGTAAGAAGTAGTACAATTGAAGTTTTAGTTGTCGATTATTCACTTTTTAGCCGGCTTTGGTGGCTTGGACATGACCTAGGACCATAAGATTATGCATGAAAGGAGGACTAACAGCCGCGTTGCACGGGAGAATGTGAAAAGTGTTCATATGTAGTAAAAACCTGAGAAATCCGTCCGTTTTCGTCATTTGTTATCGAATCGTCTTAAAGGCAGATCATCACATTGGCCGCTTTTCTCTCTGAGACGGTTACATTTATCGTCTGCAAAGCTATGTCGCGTGCTGCGGTATGCGGAGACACTAAAAGCACCATAGTAGAACACAGAAGAAGCTTCTAAGTTGAAGCAATAGCCAGTAAGAAGTAGTACAATTGAAGTTTTAGTTGTCGATTATTCACTTTTTAGCCGGTTTTGTTGGCTTAGACATGACCTAGGACCGTTAGATTTTGCATGAAAGGAGGACTAACAGCCGCGTTGCACGGGAGAATGTGAAAAGTGTTCATATGTAGTAAAAACCTGAGAAATCCGTCCGTTTTCGTCATTTGTTATCGAATCGACTTAAAGCCAGATCGTCACATTGGCCGCTTTTCTCTCTGAGACGGGTACATTTATCGTCTGCAAAGCTATGTCGCGTGCTGCGGTATGCGGAGACACTAAAAGCACCATAGTAGAACACAGAAGAAACTTCAAAGTTGAAATAATAGCCACTAAGAAGTAGTACAATTCAAGTTTTAGTTGTCGATTATTCACTTTTTAGCCGGCTTTGGTGGCTTGGACATGACCTAGGACCATAAGATTTTGCATGAAAGGAGGACTAGCAGACGCGTTGCACGGGAGAATGTGAAAAGTGTTCATATGTAGTAAAAACTTGAGAAATCCGTCCGTTTTCGTCATTTGTTATCGAATCGACTTTATGCCACATAGTCACATTGGCCGCTCTACCCTCTGAAACGGTTACATTTATCGTCTGCAAAGCTATGTCGCGTGCTGCAGTATGCGGAAACACTAAAAGCACCATAGTAGAACACAGAAGAAGCTTCTAAGTTGAAGTAATAGCCAGTAAGCAGTAGTACAATTGAAGTTTTAGTTGTCGATTATTCACTTTTTTGCCGGCTTTGGTGGCTTGGACATGAGGTGGAACCATAAAATTTTGCATGAAAGGAAGACTAGCAGCCACGTTGCAGCGGAGAATGTGAAAAGTGTTCATATGTAGTAAAAACCTGAGAAATCCGTCCGTTTTCGTCATTTGTTATCCAATCGTCTTAAAGCCAGATCGTCACATTGGCCGCTTTTCTCTCTGAGACGGTTACATTTATCGTCTGCAAAGCTATGTCGCGGGCTGCGGGATGCGGAGACACTAAAAGCACCATAGTAGAACACTGAAGAAGCTTCTAAGTTGAAGCAATAGCCAGTAAGAAGTAGTACAATTGAAGTTTTAGTTGTCGATTATTCACTTTTTAGCCGGCTTTGGTGGCTTGGACATGACCTAGGACCATAAGATTTTGCATGAAAGGAGGACTAACAGCCGCGTTGCACGGGAGAATGTGAAAAGTGTTCATATGTAGTAAAAACCTGAGAAATCCGTCCGTTTTCGTCATTTGTTATCGAATCGTCTTAAAGCCAGATCGTCACATTGGCCGCATTTCTCTCTGAGACGGTTACATTTATCGTCTGCAAAGCTAAGTCGCGTGCTGCGGGATGCGGAGACACTAAAAGCACCATAGTAGAACACTGAAGAAGCTTCTAAGTTGAAGCAATAGCCAGTAAGAAGTAGTACAATTGAAGTTTTAGTTGTCGATTATTCACTTTTTAGCCGGCTTTGGTGGCTTGGACATGACCTAGGACCATACGATTTTGCATGAAAGGAGGACTAACAGCCGCGTTGCACGGGAGAATGTGAAAAGTGTTCATATGTATTAAAAACCTGAGAAATCCGTCCGTTTTCGTCATTTGTTATCGAATCGTCTTAAAGCCAGATCGTCACATTGGCCGCTTTTCTCTCTGAGACGGTTACATTTATCGTCTGCAAAGCTATGTCGCGTGCTGCGGTATGCGGAGACACTAAAAGCACCATAGTAGAACACTGAAGAAGCTTCTAAGTTGAAGCAATAGCCAGTAAGAAGTAGTACAATTGAAGTTTTAGTTGTCGATTATTCACTTTTTAGCCGGCTTTGTTGGCTTGGACATGACCTAGGACCATAAGATTTTGCATGAAAGGAGGACTAACAGCCGCGTTGCACGGGAGAATGTGAAAAGTGTTCATATGTAGTAAAAACCTGAGAAATCCGTCCGTTTTCGTCATTTGTTATCGAATCGACTTAAAGCCACATAGTCACATTGGCCGCTCTACTCTCTGAAACGGTTACATTTATCGTCTGCAAAGCTATGTCGCGTGCTGCAGTATGCGGAAACACTAAAAGCACCATAGTAGAACACAGAAGAAGCTTCTAAGTTGAAGTAATAGCCAGTAAGAACTAATACAATTCAAGTTTTAGTTGTCGATTATTCACATTTTAGCCGGCTTTGGGGGCTTGGACATGACCTAGGACCATACGATTTTGCATGAAAGGAGGACTAACAGCCGCGTTGCACGGGAGAATGTGAAAAGTGTTCATATGTAGTAAAAACCTGAGAAATCCGTCCGTTTTCGTCATTTGTTATCGAATCGACTTAAAGCCAGATCGTCACATTGGCCGCTTTTCTCTCTGAGACGGTTACATTTATCGTCTCCAAAGCTATGTCGCGTGCTGCGGTATGCGGAGACACTAAAAGCACCTTAGTAGAACACTGAAGAAGCTTCTAAGTTGAAGCAATAGCCAGTAAGAAGTAGTACAATTGAAGTTTTAGTTGTCGATTATTCACTTTTTAGCCGGCTTTGGTGGCTTGGACATGACCTAGGACCATAAGATTTTGCATGAAAGGAGGACTAACAGCCGCGTTGCACGGGAGAATGTGAAAAGTGTTCATATGTAGTAAAAACCTGAGAAATCCGTCCGTTTTCGTCATTTGTTATCGAATCGTCTTAAAGCCAGATCGTCACATTGGCCGCTTTTCTCTCTGAGACGGTTACATTTATCGTCTGCAAAGCTATGTCGCGTGCTGCGGTATGCGGAGACACTAAAAGCACGATAGTAGAACACAGAAGAAACTTCAAAGTTGAAATAATAGCCACTAAGAAGTAGTACAATTCAAGTTTTAGTTGTCGATTATTCACTTTTTATACGGCTTTGGTGGCTTGGACATGACCTAGGACCATAAGATTTTGCATGAAAGGAGGACTAGCAGACGCGTTGCACGGGAGAATGTGAAAAGTGTTCATATGTAGTAAAAACCTGAGAAATCCGTCCGTTTTCGTCATTTGTTATCGAATCGACTTTATGCCACGTAGTCACATTGGCCGCTCTACCCTCTGAAACGGTTACATTTATCGTCTGCAAAGCTATGTCGCGTGCTGCAGTATGCGGAAACACTAAAAGCACCATAGTAGAACACAGAAGAAGCTTCTAAGTTGAAGTAATAGCCAGTAAGCAGTAGTACAATTGAAGTTTTAGTTGTCGATTATTCACTTTTTTGCCGGCTTTGGTGGCTTGGACATGAGGTGGAACCATAAAATTTTGCATGAAAGGAAGACTAGCAGCCACGTTGCACCGGAGAATGTGAAAAGTGTTCATATGTAGTAAAAACCTGAGAAATCCGTCCGTTTTCGTCATTTGTTATCCAATCGTCTTAAAGCCAGATCGTCACATTGGCCGCATTTCTCTCTGAGACGGTTACATTTATCGTCTGCAAAGCTATGTCGCGGGCTGCGGGATGCGGAGACACTAAAAGCACCATAGTAGAACACTGAAGAAGCTTCTAAGTTGAAGCAATAGCCAGTAAGAAGTAGTACAATTGAAGTTTTAGTTGTCGATTATTCACTTTTTAGCCGGCTTTGGTGGCTTGGACATGACCTAGGACCATAAGATTTTGCATGAAAGGAGGACTAACAGCCGCGTTGCACGGGAGAATGTGAAAAGTGTTCATATGTAGTAAAAACCTGAGAAATCCGTCCGTTTTCGTCATTTGTTATCGAATCGTCTTAAAGCCAGATCGTCACATTGGCCGCATTTCTCTCTGAGACGGTTACATTTATCGTCTGCAAAGCTAAGTCGCGTGCTGCGGGATGCGGAGACACTAAAAGCACCATAGTAGAACACTGAAGAAGCTTCTAAGTTGAAGCAATAGCCAGTAAGAAGTAGTACAATTGAAGTTTTAGTTGTCGATTATTCACTTTTTAGCCGGCTTTGGTGGCTTGGACATGACCTAGGACCATACGATTTTGCATGAAAGGAGGACTAACAGCCGCGTTGCACGGGAGAATGTGAAAAGTGTTCATATGTATTAAAAACCTGAGAAATCCGTCCGTTTTCGTCATTTGTTATCGAATCGTCTTAAAGCCAGATCGTCACATTGGCCGCTTTTCTCTCTGAGACGGTTACATTTATCGTCTGCAAAGCTATGTCGCGTGCTGCGGTATGCGGAGACACTAAAAGCACCATAGTAGAACACTGAAGAAGCTTCTAAGTTGAAGCAATAGCCAGTAAGAAGTAGTACAATTGAAGTTTTAGTTGTCGATTATTCACTTTTTAGCCGGCTTTGTTGGCTTGGACATGACCTAGGACCATAAGATTTTGCATGAAAGGAGGACTAACAGCCGCGTTGCACGGGAGAATGTGAAAAGTGTTCATATGTAGTAAAAACCTGAGAAATCCGTCCGTTTTCGTCATTTGTTATCGAATCGACTTAAAGCCACATAGTCACATTGGCCGCTCTACTCTCTGAAACGGTTACATTTATCGTCTGCAAAGCTATGTCGCGTGCTGCAGTATGCGGAAACACTAAAAGCACCATAGTAGAACACAGAAGAAGCTTCTAAGTTGAAGTAATAGCCAGTAAGAACTAATACAATTCAAGTTTTAGTTGTCGATTATTCACATTTTAGCCGGCTTTGGGGGCTTGGACATGACCTAGGACCATACGATTTTGCATGAAAGGAGGACTAACAGCCGCGTTGCACGGGAGAATGTGAAAAGTGTTCATATGTAGTAAAAACCTGAGAAATCCGTCCGTTTTCGTCATTTGTTATCGAATCGACTTAAAGCCAGATCGTCACATTGGCCGCTTTTCTCTCTGAGACGGTTACATTTATCGTCTCCAAAGCTATGTCGCGTGCTGCGGTATGCGGAGACACTAAAAGCACCTTAGTAGAACACTGAAGAAGCTTCTAAGTTGAAGCAATAGCCAGTAAGAAGTAGTACAATTGAAGTTTTAGTTGTCGATTATTCACTTTTTAGCCGGCTTTGGTGGCTTGGACATGACCTAGGACCATAAGATTTTGCATGAAAGGAGGACTAACAGCCGCGTTGCACGGGAGAATGTGAAAAGTGTTCATATGTAGTAAAAACCTGAGAAATCCGTCCGTTTTCGTCATTTGTTATCGAATCGTCTTAAAGCCAGATCGTCACATTGGCCGCTTTTCTCTCTGAGACGGTTACATTTATCGTCTGCAAAGCTATGTCGCGTGCTGCGGTATGCGGAGACACTAAAAGCACGATAGTAGAACACAGAAGAAACTTCAAAGTTGAAATAATAGCCACTAAGAAGTAGTACAATTCAAGTTTTAGTTGTCGATTATTCACTTTTTATACGGCTTTGGTGGCTTGGACATGACCTAGGACCATAAGATTTTGCATGAAAGGAGGACTAGCAGACGCGTTGCACGGGAGAATGTGAAAAGTGTTCATATGTAGTAAAAACCTGAGAAATCCGTCCGTTTTCGTCATTTGTTATCGAATCGACTTTATGCCACGTAGTCACATTGGCCGCTCTACCCTCTGAAACGGTTACATTTATCGTCTGCAAAGCTATGTCGCGTGCTGCAGTATGCGGAAACACTAAAAGCACCATAGTAGAACACAGAAGAAGCTTCTAAGTTGAAGTAATAGCCAGTAAGCAGTAGTACAATTGAAGTTTTAGTTGTCGATTATTCACTTTTTTGCCGGCTTTGGTGGCTTGGACATGAGGTGGAACCATAAAATTTTGCATGAAAGGAAGACTAGCAGCCACGTTGCACCGGAGAATGTGAAAAGTGTTCATATGTAGTAAAAACCTGAGAAATCCGTCCGTTTTCGTCATTTGTTATCCAATCGTCTTAAAGCCAGATCGTCACATTGGCCGCATTTCTCTCTGAGACGGTTACATTTATCGTCTGCAAAGCTATGTCGCGGGCTGCGGGATGCGGAGACACTAAAAGCACCATAGTAGAACACTGAAGAAGCTTCTAAGTTGAAGCAATAGCCAGTAAGAAGTAGTACAATTGAAGTTTTAGTTGTCGATTATTCACTTTTTAGCCGGCTTTGGTGGCTTGGACATGACCTAGGACCATAAGATTTTGCATGAAAGGAGGACTAACAGCCGCGTTGCACGGGAGAATGTGAAAAGTGTTCATATGTAGTAAAAACCTGAGAAATCCGTCCGTTTTCGTCATTTGTTATCGAATCGACTTAAAGCAACATAGTCACATTGGCCGCTCTACTCTCTGAAACGGTTACATTTATCGTCTGCAAAGCTATGTCGCGTGCTGCAGTATGCGGAAACACTAAAAGCACCATAGTAGAACACAGAAGAAGCTTCTAAGTTGAAGTAATAGCCAGTAAGAAGTAGTACAATTGAAGTTTTAGTTGTCGATTATTCACTTTTTAGCCGTCTTTGGTGGCTTGGACATGACCTGGGACCATAAGATTTTACATGAAAGGAGGACTGGCAGCCACGTTGCACGGGAGAATGTGAAAAGTGTTCATATGTAGTAAAAACCTGATAAATCCGTCCGTTGTCGTCATTTGTTATCGAATCGACTTAAAGGCAGATCGTCACATTGGCCGCTTTTCACTCTGAGACGGTTACATTTATCGTCTGCAACGCTATGTCGCGTGCTGCGGTATGCGGAGACACTAAAAGCACCATAGTAGAACACAGAAGAAGCTTCTAAGTTGAAGTAATAGCCAGTAAGAACTAATACAATTCAAGTTTTAGTTGTCGATTATTCACATTTTAGCCGGCTTTGGTGGCTTGGACATGACCTAGGACCATAAGATTTTGCATGAAAGGAGGACTAACAGCCGCGTTGCACGGGAGAATGTGAAAAGTGTTCATATGTAGTAAAAACCTGAGAAATCCGTCGGTTTTCGTCATTTGTTATCCAATCGTCTTAAAGCCAGATCGTCACATTGGCCGCATTTCTCTCTGAGACGGTTACATTTATCGTCTGCAAAGCTATGTCGCGTGCTGCGGGATGCGGAGACACTAAAAGCACCATAGTAGAACACTGAAGAAGCTTCTAAGTTGAAGCAATAGCCAGTAAGAAGTAGTACAATTCAAGTTTTAGTTGTCGATTATTCACTTTTTAGCCGGCTTTGGTGGCTTAGACATGACCTAGGACCATAAGATTTTTCATGAAAGGAGGACTAACAGCCGCGTTGCACGGGAGAATGTGAAAAGTGTTCATATGTAGTAAAAACCTGAGGAATCCGTCCGTTTTCGTCATTTGTTATCGAATCGTCTTAAAGCCAGATCGTCACATTGGCCGCATTTCTCTCTGAGACGGTTACATTTATCGTCTGCAAAGCTATGTCGCGTGCTGCGGGTTGCGGAGACACTAAAAGCACCATAGTAGAACACTGAAGAAGCTTCTAAGTTGAAGCAGTAGCCAGTAAGAAGTAGTACAATTGAAGTTTTAGTTGTCGATTATTCACTTTTTAGCCGGCTTTGGTGGCTTGGACATGACCTAGGACCATACGATTTTGCATGAAAGGAGGACTAACAGCCGCGTTGCACGGGAGAATGTGAAAAGTGTTCATATGTATTAAAAACCTGAGAAATCCGTCCGTTTTCGTCATTTGTTATCGAATCGTCTTAAAGCCATATCGTCACATTGGCCGCTTTTCTCTCTGAGACGGTTACATTTATCGTCTGCAAAGCTATGTCGCGTGCTGCGGTATGCGGAGACACTAAAAGCACCATAGTAGAACACTGAAGAAGCTTCTAAGTTGAAGCAATAGCCAGTAAGAAGTAGTACAATTGAAGTTTTAGTTGTCGATTATTCACTTTTTAGCCGGCTTTGTTGGCTTGGACATGACCTAGGACCATAAGATTTTGCATGAAAGGAGGACTAACAGCCGCGTTGCACGGGAGAATGTGAAAAGTGTTCATATGTAGTAAAAACCTGAGAAATCCGTCCGTTTTCGTCATTTGTTATCGAATCGACTTAAAGCCACATAGTCACATTGGCCGCTCTACTCTCTGAAACGTTTACATTTATCGTCTGCAAAGCTATGTCGCGTGCTGCATTATGCGGAAACACTAAAAGCACCATAGTAGAACACTGAAGAAGCTTCTATGTTGAAGTAATAGCCAGTAAGAAGTAGTACAATTGAAGTTTTAGTTGTGGATTATTCACTTTTTAGCCGGCTTTGGTGGCTTGGACATGAGGTGGAACCATATAATTTTGCATGAAAGGAAGACTAGCAGCCACGTTGCACCGGAGAATGTAAAAAGTGTTCATATGTAGTAAAAACCTGAGGAATCAGTCCGTTTTCGTCATTTGTTACCGAATCGACTTAAAGCCAGATCGTCACATTGGCCGCTCTTCTCTCTGAAACGGTTACATTTATCGTCTGCAAAGCTATGTCGCGTGCTGCGGTATGCGGAGACACTAAAAGCACCATAGTAGAACACAGAAGAAGCTTCTAAGTTGAAGCAATAGCCAGTAAGAAGTAGTACAATTCAAGTTTTAGTTGTCGATTATTCACTTTTTAGCCGGCTTTGGTGGCTTGGACATGAGGTGGAACCATAAAATTTTGCATGAAAGGAAGACTAGCAGCCACGTTGCACCGGAGAATGTGAAAAGTGTTCATATGTAGTAAAAACCTGAGAAATCCGTCCGTTTTCGTCATTTGTTATCGAATCGACTTAAAGGCAGATCGTCACATTGGCCGCTTTTCTCTCTGAGACGGTTACATTTATCGTCTGCAACGCTATGTCGCGTGCTGCGGTATGCGGAGACACTAAAAGCACCACAGTAGAACACAGAAGAAGCTTCTAAGTTGAAGTAATAGCCAGTAAGAAGTAATACAATTCAAGTTTTAATTGTCGATTATTCACATTTTAGCCGGCTTTGGTGGCTTGGACATGACCTAGGACCTTAAGATTTTGCATGAAAGGAGGACTAGCAGCCGCGTTGCACGGGAGAATGTGAAAAGTGTTCATATGTAGTAAAAACCTGAGAAATCCGTCCGTTTTCGTCATTTGTTATCGAATCGACTTAAAGCCAGATCGTCACATTGGCCGCTCTTCTCGCTGAAACGTTTACATTTATCGTCTATAAAGCTATGTCGCGTGCTGCGTTATGCGGAAACACTAAAACCACCATACTAGAACACTGAAGAAGCTTCTATGTTGAAGTAATAGCCAGTAAGAAGTAGTACAAATGAAGTTTTAGTTGTCGATTATTCACTTTTTAGCCGGCATTGGTTGCTTGGACATGAGGTGGAACCATAAAATTTTGCATGAAAGGAGGACTAACAGCCGCGTTGCACGGGAGAATGTGAAAAGTGTTCATATGTAGTAAAAACCTGAGAAATCCGTCCGTTTTCGTCATTTGTTATCGAATCGTCTTAAAGCCAGATCGTCACATTGGCCACTTTTCTCTCTGAGACGGTTACATTTATCGTCTGCAAAGCTATGTCGCGTGCTGCGGTATGCGGAGACACTAAAAGCTCTATAGTAGAACACTAAAGAAGCTTCTAAGTTGAAGCAATAGCCAGTAAGAAGTCGTAAAATTGAAGTTTTAGTTGACGATTATTCACTTTTTAGCCGGCTTTGTTGGCTTGGACATGACCTAGGACCATAAGATTTTGCATGAAAGGAGGACTAACAGCCGCGTTGCACGGGAGAATGTGAATAGTGTTCATATGTGGTAAAAACCTGATAAATCCGTCCGTTTTCGTCATTTGTTATCGAATCGACTTAAAGGCAGATCGTCACATTGGCCGCTCTTCTCTTTGAGACGGTTACATTTATCGTCTGCAAAGCTATGTCGCGTGCTGCGGTATGCGGAGACACTAAAAGCACCATAGTAGAACACAGAAGAAGCTTCTAAGTTGAAGTAATAGCCAATAAGAAGTAATACAATTCAAGTTTTAGTTGTCGATTATTCACATTTTAGCCGGCTTTGGTGGCTTGGACATGACCTAGGACCTTAAGATTTTGCATGAAAGGAGGACTAGCAGCCGCGTTGCACGGGAGAATGTGAAAAGTGTTCATATGTAGTAAAAACCTGAGAAATCCGTCCGTTTTCGTCACTTGTTATCGAATCGACTTAAAGCCACATAGTCACATTGGCCGCTCTTCTCTCTGAAACGGTTACATTTATCGTCTACAACGCTATGTCGCGTGCTGCGTTAAGCGGAAACACTAAAAGCACCATAGTAGAACACTGAAGAAGCTTCTATGTTGAAGTAATAGCCAGTAAGAATTAGTACAATTGAAGTTTTAGTTGTCGATTATTCACTTTTTAGCCGGCTTTGGTGGCTTGGACATGAGGTGGAACCATAAAATTTTGCATGAAAGGAAGACTAGCAGCCACGTTGCACCGGAGAATGTGAAAAGTGTTCATATGTAGTAAAAATCTGAGAAATCCGTCCGTTTTCGTCATTTGTTATCGAATCGACTTAAAGCCACATAGTCACATTGGCCGCTCTACTCTCTGAAACGTTTACATTTATCGTCTGCAAAGCTATGTCGCGTGCTGCAGTATGCGGAGACACTAAAAGCACTATAGTAGAACACTGAAGAAGCTTCTAAGTTGAAGCAATCGCCAGTAAGAAGTAGTACAATTGAAGTTGTAGTTGTTGATTATTCACTTTTTAGCCGGCTTTGGTGGCTTGGACATGACCTAGGACCATAAGATTTTGCATGCAAGGAGGACTAACAGCCGCGTTGCACGGGAGAATGTGAAAAGTGTTCATATGTAGTAAAAACCTGAGAAATCCGTCCGTTTTCGTCATTTGTTATCGAATCGTCTTAAAGCCAGATCGTCACATTGGCCGCTTTTCTCTCTGAGACGGTTACATTTATCGTCTGCAAAGCTATGTCGCGTGTTGCGGTATGCGGAGACACTAAAAGCACCATAGTAGAACACTGAAGAAGCTTCTAAGTTGAAGCAGTAGCCAGTAAGAAGTAGTACAATTGAAGTTTTAGTTGTCGATTATTCACTTTTTAGCCGGCTTTGGTGGCTTGGACATGACCTAGGACCATACGATTTTTCATGAAAGGAGGACTAACAGCCGCGTTGCATGGGAGAATGTGAAAAGTGTTCATATGTATTAAAAACCTGAGAAATCCGTCCGTTTTCGTCATTTGTTATCGAATCGTCTTAAAGCCAGATCGTCACATTGGCTGCTTTTCTCTCTGAAACGGTTACATTTATCGTCCGCAAATCTATGCCGCGTGCTGCGGTATGCGGAGACACTAAAAGCACCATAGTAGAACACTGAAGAAGCTTCTAAGTTATAGCAATAGCCAGTAAGAAGTAGTACTATTGAAGTTTTAGTTGTCGATTATTCACTTTTTAGCCGGCTTTGGTGGCTTGGACATGACCTAGGACCATAAGATTTTGCATGAAAGGAGGACTAACAGCCGCGTTGCACGGGAGAATGTGAAAAGTGTTCATATGTAGTAAAAACCTGAGAAATCCGTCCGTTTTCGTCATTTGTTATCGAATCGTCTTAATGCAAGATCGTCACATTGGCCGCTTTTCTCTCTGAGACGGTTACATTTATCGTCTGCAAAGCTATGTCGCGTGCTGCGGTATGCGGAGACACTAAAAGCACCATAGTAGAACACTGAAGAAGCTTCTAAGTTGAAGCAATAGCCAGTAAGAAGTAGTAAAATTGAAGTTTTAGTTGTCGATTATTCACTTTTTAGCCGGCTTTGGTGGCTTGGACATGACCTAGGACCATAAGATTTTGCATTAAAGGAGAACTAACAGCTGCGTTGCACGGGAGAATGTGAAAAGTGTTCATATGTATTAAAAACCTGAGAAATCCGTCCGTTTTCGTCATTTGTTATCGAATCGTCTTAAAGCCAGATCGTCACATTGGCCACTTTTCTCTCTGAGACGGTTACATTTATCGTCTGCAAAGCTATGTCGCGTGCTGCGGTATGCGGAGACACTAAAAGCTCCATAGTAGAACACTGAAGAATCTTCTAAGTTGAAGCAATAGCCAGTAAGAAGTAGTAAAATTGAAGTTTTAGTTGACGATTATTCACTTTTTAGCCGGCTTTGTTGGCTTGGACATGACCTAGGACCATAAGATTTTGCATAAAAGGAGGACTAGCGTCCGCGTTGCACGGGAGAAAGTGAAAAGTGTTCATATGTAGTAAAAACCTGAGAAATCCGTCCGTTTTCGTCATTTGTTATCGAATCGACTTAAAGCCAGATCGTCACATTGGCCGCTTTTCTCTCTGAGACGGTTACATTTATCGTCTGCAACTCTATGTCGCGTGCTGCGGTATGCGGAGACACTAAAAGCACCATAGTAGAACACTGAAGAAGCTTCTAAGTTGAAGCAATAGCCAGTAAGAAGTAGTAAAATTGAAGTTTTAGTTGTCGATTATTCACTTTTTAGCCGGCTTCGGTGGCTTCGACATGACCTAGGACCACATGATTTTGCATGAAAGGAGGACTAGCAGACAAGTTGCACGGGAGAATGTGAAAAGTGTTCATATGTAGTAAAAACCTGAGAAATCCGTCCGTTTTCGTCATTTGTTATCGAATCGACTTAAGGCCAGATCGTCACATTGGCCGCTCTTCTCTCTGAAACGGTTACACTTATCGTCTGCAAAGCTATGTCGCGTGCTGCGGTATGCCGAAACACTAAAAGCACCATAGTAGAACACAGAAGAAGCTTCTAAGTTGAAGTAATAGCCAGTAAGAAATAGTACAATTCAAGTTTTAGTTGTCGATTATTCACATTTTAGCCGGCTTTGGTAGCTTGGACATGACCTAGGACCTTAAGATTTTGCATGAAAGGAGGACTAGCAAACGCGTTGCACGGGAGAATGTGAAAAGTGTTCATATGTAGTAAAAACCTGAGAAATCCGTCCGTTTTCGTCATTTGTCATCGAATCGACTTAAAGCCAGAGCGTCACCTTGGCCGCTCTACTCTCTGAAACGTTTACATTTATCGTCTGTAAAGCTATGTCGCGTGCTGCAGTATGCACAAACACAAAAAGAACCATAGTAGAACACAGAAGAGGCTTCTAAGTTGAAGTAATAGCCAGTAAGAAGTAGTACAATTCAAGTTTTAGTTGTCGATTATTCACTTTTTAGCCGGCTTTGGTGGCTATGACTTGACCTAGGACCATAAGATTTTGCATGAAAGGAGGACTAACAGCCGCGTTGCACGGGAGAATGTGAAAAGTGTTCATATGTAGTAAAAACCTGAGAAATCCGTCCGTTTTCGTCATTTGTTATCGAATCGACTAAAAAGCCAGATCGTCACATTGGCCGCTCTCCTCTCTGAAACGGTTACATTTATCGTCTGCAAAGCTATGTCGCGTACTGCAGTATGCGGAAACACTAAAAGCACCATAGTAGAACACAGAGGATGCTTCTAAATTGAAGTAATAGAGAGTAAGAAGTAGTACAATTCAAGTTTTAGTTGTCGATTATTCACTTTTTGCCAGCTTTGGTGGCTATGACATGACCTAGGACCATAAGATTTTGCATGAAAGGAGGACTAGCGTCCGCGTTGCACGGGAGAAAGTGAAAAGTGTTCATATGTAGTCAAAACCTGAGAAATCCGTCCGTTTTCGTCATTTGTTATCGAATCGACTTAAAGCCAGATCGTCACATTGGCCGCTTTTCTCTCTGAGACGGTTACATTTATCGTCTGCAAAGCTATGTCGCGTGCTGCGGTATGCGGAGACACTAAAAGCACCATAGTAGAGCACAGAAGAAGCTTCTAAGTTGAAGTAATAGCCAGTAAGAAGTAGTGCAATTCAAGTTTTAGTTATCGATTATTCTTTTTTTAGCCGGCTTCGGTGGCTTGGACATGACCTAGGACCTTAAGATTTTGCATGAAAGGAGGACTAGCAGCCGCGTTGCACGGGAGAATGTGAAAAGTGTTCATATGTAGTAAAAACCTGAGATATCCGTCTGTTTTCGTCATTTGTTGTCGAATCGACTTAAGGCCAGATCGTCACATTGGCCCCTCTTCTCTCTGAAACGGTTACATTTATCGTCTGCAAAGCTATGTCGCGTGCTGCGATATGCGGAAACACTAAAAGCACCATAGTAGAACACAGAAAAAGCTTCTAAGTTGAAGTAATAGCCAGTAAGAAGTAGTACAATTCAAGTTTTAGTTGTCGATTATTCACTTTTTAGCCGGCTTTGGTGGCTATGACTTGACCTAGGACCATAAGATTTTGCATGAAAGGAGGACTAACAGCCGCGTTGCACGGGAGAATGTGAAAAGTGTTCATATGTAGTAAAAACCTGAGAAATCCGTCCGTTTTCGTCATTTGTTATCGAATCGACTAAAAAGCCAGATCGTCACATTGGCCGCTTTTCTCTCTGAGACGGTTACATTTGTCGTCTGCAAATCTATGTCGCGTGCTGCGGTATGCGGAGACACTAAAAGCACCATAGTAGAACACTGAAGAAGCTTCTAAGTTGAAGCAATTGCCAGTAAGAAGTAGTAAAATTGAAGTTTTAGTTGTCGATTATTCACATTTTAGCCGGCATTGGTACCTTGACATGACCTAGGACCTTAAGATTTTGCATGAAAGGAGGACTAGCAGCCGCGTTGCACGGGAGAATGTGAAAAGTGTTCATATGTAGTAAAAACCTGAGAAATCCGTCCGTTTTCGTCATTTGTCGTCGAATCGACTTAAAGCCAGAGCGTCACATTGGCCGCTCTACTCTCTGAAACGGTTACATTTATCGTCTGCAAAGCTATGTCGCGTGCTGCAGTATACAGAAACACAAAAAGAACCATAGTAGAACACAGAAGAAGCTTCTAAGTTGAAGTAATAGCCAGTAAGAAGTAGTACAATTCATGTTTTAGTTGTCGATTATTCACTTTTTAGCCGGCTTTGGTGGCTATGACATGACCTAGGACCTTAAGATTTTGCATGAAAGGAGGACTAGCAAACGCGTTGCACGGGAGAATGTGAAAAGTGTTCATATGTTGTAAAAACCTGAGAAATCCGTCCGTTTTCGTCATTTGTCATCGAATCGACTTAAAGCCAGAGCGTCACCTTGTCCGCTCTACTCTCTGAAACGGTTACATTTATCGTCTGCAAAGCTATGTCGCGTGCTGCAGTATGCAGAAACACAAAAAGAACCATAGTAGAACACAGAAGAAGCTTCTAAGTTGAAGTAATAGCCAGTAAGAAGTAGTACAATTCATGTTTTAGTTGTCGATTATTCACTTTTTAGCCGGCTTTGGTGGCTATGACATGACCTAGGACCATAAGATTTTGCATGAAAGGAGGACTAACAGCCGCGTTGCACGGGAGAATGTGAAAATTGTTCATATGTAGTAAAAACCTGAGAAATCCGTCCGTTTTCGTCATTTGTTTTCGAATCGACTTAAAGCCAGATCGTCACATTGGCCGCTCTCCTCTCTGAAACGGTTACATTTATCGTCTGCAAAGCTATGTCGCGTACTGCAGTATGCGGAAACACTAAAAGCACCATAGTAGAACACAGAGGAAGCTTCTAAATTGAAGTAATAGAGAGTAAGAAGTAGTACAATTCAAGTTTTAGTTGTCGATTATTCACTTTTTGCCGGCTTTGGTGGCTATGACATGACCTAGGACCATAAGATTTTGCATGAAAGGAGGACTAGCGTCCGCGTTGCACGGGAGAAAGTGAAAAGTGTTCATATGTAGTAAAAACCTGAGAAATCCGTCCGTTTTCGTCATTTGTTATCGAATCGACTTAAAGCCAGATCGTCACATTGGCCGCTTTTCTCTCTGAGACGGTTACATTTATCGTCTGCAAAGCTATATCGCGTGCTGCGGTATGCGGAGACACTAAAAGCACCATAGTAGAGCACAGAAGAAGCTTCTAAGTTGAAGTAATAGCCAGTAAGAAGTAGTGCAATTCAAGTTTTAGTTATCGATTATTCACTTTTTAGCCGGCTTTGGTGGCTTGGACATGACCTAGGACCTTAAGATTTTGAATGAAAGGAGGACTAGCAGCCGCGTTGCACGGGAGAAAGTGAAAAGTGTTCATATGTAGTAAAAACCTGAGATATCCGTCTGTTTTCGTCATTTGTTATCGAATCGACTTAAGGCCAGATCGACACATTGGCCCCTCTTCTCTCTGAAACGGTTACATTTATCTTCTGCAAAGCTATGTCGCGTGCTGCGATATGCGGAAACACTAAAAGCACCATAGTAGAACACTGAAGATGCTTCTATGTTGAAGTAATAGCCAGTAAGAAGTAGTACCATTCAAGTTTTAGTTGTCGATTATTCACTTTTTAGCCGGCTTTGGTGGCTTGGACATGAGGTGGAACCATAAAATTTTGCATGAAAGGAAGACTAGCAGCCACGTTGCACCGGAGAATGTGAAAAGTGTTCATATGTAGTAAAAACCTGAGAAATCCGTCCGTTATCGTCATTTGTTATCGAATCGACTTAAAGCCAGATCGTCACATTGGCCGCTTTTCTCTCTGAGACGGTTACATTTATCGCCTGCAAAGCTATGTCGCGTGCTGCGGTATGCGGAGACACTAAAAGCACCATATTAGAACACAGAAGAAGCTTCTAAATTGAAGTAATAGCCAGTAAGAAGTAGTACTATTTATGTTTTAGTTGTCGACTAATCACTTTTATGCCGGCTTTGGTCGCTTGGACATGACTTAGGACCTTAAGATTTTGCATGAAAGGAAGACTAGCAGCCGCGTTGCACGGGAGAATGTGAAAAGTGTTCATATGTAGTAAAACCTGAGAAATCCGTCCGTTTTCGTCATTTGTTATCGAATCGATTTAAAGCCAGATCGTCACATTGGCCGCTCTTCTCTCTGAAACGGTTACATTTATCGTCTGCGAAGCTATGTCGCGTGCTGCGGTATGCGGGCACACTAAAAGCACCATAGTAGAACACAGAAGAAGCTTCTAAGTTGAAGTAATAGCCAGTAAGAAGTAGTACAATTCAAGTTTATATTATCGATTATTCACTTTTTAGCCGGCTTTGGTGGCTTGGATAAGACCTAGGACCTTAAGATTTTGCATGAAGGGAGGACTAGCAGCCGCGTTGCACGGGAGAATGTGAAAAGTGTTCATATGGTGTAAAAACCTGAGATATCCGTCCGTTATCGTCATTTGTTATCGAATCGACTTAAAGCCAGATCGTCACATTGGCCGCTTTTCTCTCTGAGACGGTTACATTTATCGTCTGCAAAGCTATGTCGCGTGCTGCGGTATGCGGAAACACTAAAAGCACCATAGTAGAACACAGAAGAAGCTTCTAAGTTGAAGCAATAGCCAGTAAGAAGTAGTACAATTGAAGTTTAAGTTATCGATTATTCACCTTTTAGCCGGCTTTGGTGGCTTGTACATGACCTAGGACCTTAAGATTTTGCATGAAAGGAGGACTAGCAGCCGCGTTGCACGGGAGAATGTGAAAAGTGTTCATATGTAGTAAAAACCTGGGAAATCCGTCCGGATTCGTATTTTTTATCGAATCCACTTAAAGCCAGATCGTCACATTGGCCGCTTTTCTCTCTGAGACGGTTACATTTATCGTCTGCGAAGCTATGTCGCATGCTGCGGTATGAGGAAACACTAAAAGCATAATAGTAGAATACAGAAGAAGCTTCTAAGTTGAAGCAATAGCCAGTAAGAAGTAGTACAATTCAAGTTTTAGTTATCGATTATTCACCTTTTAGCCGGCTTTGGTGGCTTGGACATGACCTAGGACCTTAAGATTTTGCATGAAAGGAGGACTAGCAGCCGCGTTGCACGGGAGAATGTGAAAAGTGTTCATATGTAGTAAAAACCTGAGAAATCCGTCCGTTTTCGTCATTTGTTATCGAATCGACTTAAAGCCAGATCGTCACATTGGCCGCTTTTCTCCCTGAGACGGTTACATTTATCGTCTGCAAAGCTATGTCGCGTGCTGCGGTATGTGGAGACACTAAAAGCACCATATTAGAACACAGAAGGATCTTCTAAGTTGAAGTAATAGCCAGTAAGAAGTAGTACAATTCAAGTTTTAGTTGTCGATTATTCACTTTTTAGCCGGCTTTGGTGGCTTGGACATGACCTAGGACCATAAGATTTTGCATGAAAGGAGGACTAGCAGCCGCGTTGCACGGGAGAATGTGAAAAGTGTTCATATGTAGTAAAAACCTGAGAAATCCGTCCCTTTTCGTCATTTGTAATCGAATCGACTTAAAGATAGATCGTCACATTGGCCGCTTTTCTCTCTGAGACGGCTACATTTATCGTCTGCAAAGCTATGTCGCATGCTGCGGTATGCGGAAACACTAAAAGCACCATAGTAGAGTACAGAAGAAGCTTATAAGTTGATGTAATAGCCAGTAAGAAGTAGTACAATTCAAGTTTTAGTTGTCGATTATTCACTTTTTAGCCGTCTTTGGTGGCTTGAACATGACCTAGGACCTTATGATTCTGCATGAAAGGAGGACTAGCAGCCGCGTTGCATGGGAGAATGTGAAAAGTGTTCATACGTAGTAAAAACCTGAGAAATCCGTCCGTTTTCGTCATTTGTTATCGAAACGACTTAAAGCCAGATCGTCACATTGGCCGCTTTTCTCTCTGAGACGGTTACATTTATCGTCAGCAAAGCTATGTCGCGTGCTGCGGTATGCGGAGACACTAGAAGCACCATATTAGAACACAGAAGAAGCTTCTAAATTGAAGTAATAGCCAGTAAGAAGTAGTACTAATTAAGTTTTAGTTGTCGATTAATCACTTTTTAGCCGGCTTTGGTGGCTTGGACATGACGTAGGACCTTAAGATTTTGCATGAAAGGAAGACTAGCATCCGCGTTGCACGGGAGAATGTGAAAAGTGTTCATATGTAGTAAAAACCTGAGAAATCCGTCCGTTTTCGTCATTTGTTATCGAATCGATTTAAAGCCAGATCGTCACATTGGCCGCTCTTCTCTCTAAAACGGTTACATTTATCGTCTGCAAAGCTATGTCGCGTGCTGCGGTATGCGGGAACACTAAAAGCACCATAGTAGAACACAGAAGAAGCTTCTAAGTTGAAGTAATAGCCAGTAAGAAGTAGTACAATTCAAGTTTTAATTATCGATTATTCACTTTTTAGCCGGCTTTGGTGGCTTGGATAAGACCTAGGACCTTAAGATTTTGCATGAAAGGAGGACTAGCAGCCGCGTTGCACGGGAGAATGTGAAAAGTGTTCATATGAAGTAAAAACCTGAGAAATCCGTCCGTTATCGTCATTTGTTATCGAATCGACTTAAAGCCAGATCGTCACATTGGCCGCTTTTCTCTCTGAGACGGTTACATTTATCGCCAGCAAAGCTATGTCGCGTGCTGCGGTATGCGGAGACACTAAAAGCACCATATTAGAACACAGAAGAAGCTTCTAAATTGAAGTAATAGCCAGTAAGAAGTAGTACTATTTAAGATTTAGTTGTCGACTAATCACTTTTTCTCCGGCTTTGGTGGCTTGGACATGACTTAGGACCTTAAGATTTTGCATGAAAGGAAGACTAGCAGCCGCGTTGCACGGGAGAATGTGAAAAGTGTTCATATGTAGTAAAAACCTGAGAAATCCGTCCGTTTTCGTCATTTGTTATCGAATCGATTTAAAGCCAGATCGTCAGATTGGCCGCTCTTCTCTCTGAAACGGTTACATTTATCGCCTGCAAAGCTATGTCGCGTGCTGCGGTATGCGGGAACACTAAAAGCACCATAGTGGAACACAGAAGAAGTTTCTAAGTTGAAGTAATAGCCAGTAAGAAGTAGTACAATTCAAGTTTTAATTATCGATTATTCACTTTTTAGCCGGCTTTGGTGGCTTGGATAAGACCTAGGACCTTAAGATTTTGCATGAAAGGAAGACTAGCAGCCGCGTTGCACGGGAGAATGTGAAAAGTGTTCATATGAAGTAAAAACCTGATAAATCCGTCCGTTATCGTCATTTGTTATCGAATCGACTTAAAGCCAGATCGTCACATTGGCCGCTTTTCTCTCTGAGACGGTTACATTTATCGCCTGCAAAGCTATGTCGCGTGCTGCGGTATGCGGAGACACTAAAAGCACCATATTAGAACACAGAAGAAGCTTCTAAATTGAAGTAATAGCCAGTAAGAAGTAGTACTATTTATGTTTTAGTTGTCGACTAATCACTTTTATGCCGGCTTTGGTCGCTTGGACATGACTTAGGACCTTAAGATTTTGCATGAAAGGAAGACTAGCAGCCGCGTTGCACGGGAGAATGTGAAAAGTGTTTATATGTAGTAAAAACCTGGGAAATCCGTCCGGTTTCGTATTTGTTATCGAATCCATTTAAAGCCAGATCGTCACATTGGCCGCTTTTCTCTCTGAGACGGTTACATTTATCGTCTGCAATGCTATGTCGCTTGCTGCGGTATGCGGAGACACAAAAAGCCCCATATTAGAACACAGAAGAAACTTCTAAGTTGAAGTAATAGCCAGTAAGAAGTAGTACAATTCAAGTTTTAGTTGTCGATTATTCACTTTTTAGCCGGCTTTGGTGGCTTGGACATGACCTAGGACCTTAAGATTTTGCATGAAAGGAGGACTAGCAGCCGCGTTGCACGGGAGAATGTGAAAAGTGTTTATATGTAGTAAAAACCTGGGAAATCCGTTCGGTTTCGTATTTGTTATCGAATCCATTTAAAGCCAGATCGTCACATTGGCCGCTTTTCTCTCTGAGACGGTTACATTTATCGTCTGCAATGCTATGTCGCGTGCTGCGGTTTGCGGAGACACAAAAAGCCCCATATTAGAACACAGAAGAAACTTCTAAGTTGAAGTAATAGCCAGTAAGAAGTAGTACAATTCAAGTTTTAGTTGTCGATTATTCACTTTTTAGCCGGCTTTGGTGGCTTCGACATGACTTAGGACCTTAAGAGTTTGAATGAAAGGAAGACTAGCAGCCGCGTTGCACGGGAGAATGTGAAAAGAGTTCATATGTAGTAAAAACCTGAGAAATCCTTCCGTTTTCGTCATTTGTTATCGAATCGATTTAAAGCCAGATCGTCAGATTGGCCGCTCTTCTATCTGAAACGGTTACATTTATTGTCTGCAAAGCTATGTCGCGTGCTGCGGTATGCGGGAACACTAAAAGCACCATAGTAGAACACAGAAGAAGCTTCTAAGTTGAAGTAATAGCCAGTAAGAAGTAGTACTATCTATGTTTTAGTTGTCGACTAATCACTTTTATGCCGGCTTTGGTCGCTTGGACACGACTTAGGACCTTAAGATTTTGCATGAAAGGAAGACTAGCAGCCGCGTTGCACGGGAGAATGTGAAAAGTGTTCATATGTAGTAAAAACCTGAGAAATCCGTCCGTTTTCGTCATTTGTTATCGAATCGATTTAAAGCCAGATCGTCACATTGGCCGCTCTTCTCTCTGAAACGGTTACATTTATCGTCTCCAAAGCTATGTCGCGTGCTGCGGTATGCGGGCACACTAAAAGCACCATAGTAGAACACAGAAGAAGGTTCTAAGTTGAAGTAATAATCAGTAAGAAGTAGTACAATTCAAGTTTATATTATCGATTATTCACTTTTTAGCCGGCTTTGGTGGCTAGGATAAGACCTAGGACCTTAAGATTTTGCATGAAAGGAGGACTAGCAGCCGCGTTGCACGGGAGAATGTGAAAAGTGTTCATATGTAGTAAAAACCTGAGAAATCCGTGGGTTTTCGTCATTTGTTATCGTATCGACTTCCAGCCAGATCGTCACATTGGCCGCTTTTCTCTCTGAGGCGGTTACATTTATCGTCTGCAAAGGTATGTCGCGTGCTGCGGTATGCGGAAACACTAAAAGCATCATATTAGAACACAGAAGAAGCTTCTAAGTTGAAGTAATAGCCAGTAAGAAGTAGTACAATTCAAGTTTTAGTTATCGGTTATTAACTTTTTAGCCGTCTTTGGTGGTTTGAACATGACCTAGGACCTTAAGATTCTGCATGAAAGGAGGACTAGCAGCCGCGTTGCATGGGAGAATGTGAAAAGTGTTCATATGTAGTAAAAACCTGAGAAATCCGTCCGTTTTCGTCATTTGTTATCGAAACGACTTAAAGCCAGATCGTCACATTGGCCGCTTTTCTCTCTGAGACGGTTACATTTATCGTCAGCAAAGCTATGTCGCGTGCTGCGGTCTGCGGAGACACTAAAAGCACCATATTAGAACACAGAAGAAGCTTCTAAATTGAAGTAATAGCCAGTAAGAAGTAGTACTATTTAAGTTTTAGTTGTCGACTAATCACTTTTTCTCCGGCTTTGGTGGCTTGGACATGACTTAGGACCTTAAGATTTTGCATGAAAGGAAGACTAGCAGCCGCGTTGCACGGGAGAATGTGAAAAGTGTTCATATGTAGTAAAAACCTGAGAAATCCGTCCGTTTTCGTCATTTGTTATCGAATCGATTTAAAGCCAGATCGTCACATTGGCCGCTCTTCTCTCTGAAACGGTTACATTTATCGCCTGCAAAGCTATGTCGCGTGCTGCGGTATGCGGGCACACTAAAAGCACCATAGTAGAACACAGAAGAAGCTTCTAAGTTGAAATAATAACCAGTAAGAAGTAGTACAATTCAAGTTTATATTATCGATTATTCACTTTTTAGCCGGCTTTGGTGGCTTGGATAAGACCTAGGACCTTAAGATTTTGCATGAAAGGAGGACTAGCAGCCGCGTTGCACGGGAGAATGTGAAAAGTGTTCATATGTAGTAAAAAAATGAGAAATCCGTCCGTTATCGTCATTTGTTATTGAATCGACTTAAAGCCAGATCGTCACATTGGCCGCTTTTCTCTCTGAGACGGTTACATTTATTGTCTGCAAAGCTATGTCGCGTGCTGCGTATGCGGAAACACTAAAAGCACAATAGTAGAATACAGAAGAAGCTTCTAAGTTGAAGTAATAGCCAGTAAGAAGTAGTACAATTCAAGTTTTAGTTATCGATTATTAACTTTTTAGCCGTCTTTGGTGGTTTGAACATGACCTAGGACCTTAAGATTTTGCATGAAAGGAGGACTAGCAGCCGCGTTGCACGGGAGAATGTGAAAAGTGTTCATATGGAGTAAAAACCTGAGAAATCCGTCCGTTATCGTCATTTGTTATCGAATCGACTTAAAGCCAGATCGTCACATTGGCCGCTTTTCTCTCTGAGACGGTTACATTTATCGTCTGAAAAGCTATGTCGCGTGCTGCGGTATGCGGGAACACTAAAAGCACCATAGTAGAACACAGAAGAAGTTTCTAAGTTGAAGTAATAGCCAGTAAGAAGTAGTACAAATCAAGTTTTAATTATCGATTATTCACTTTTTAGCCGGCTTTGGTGGCTTGGATAAGACCTAGGACCTTAAGATTTTGCATGAAAGGAAGACTAGCAGCCGCGTTGCACGGGAGAATGTGAAAAGTGTTCATATGAAGTAAAAACCTGATAAATCCGTCCGTTATCGTCATTTGTTATCGAATCGACTTAAAGCCAGATCGTCACATTGGCCGCTTTTCTCTCTGAGACGGTTACATTTATCGCCTGCAAAGCTATGTCGCGTGCTGCGGTATGCGGAGACACTAAAAGCACCATATTAGAACACAGAAGAAGCTTCTAAATTGAAGTAATAGCCAGTAAGAAGTAGTACTATTTATGTTTTAGTTGTCGACTAATCACTTTTATGCCGGCTTTGGTCGCTTGGACATGACTTAGGACCTTAAGATTTTGCATGAAAGGAAGACTAGCAGCCGCGTTGCACGGGAGAATGTGAAAAGTGTTCATATGTAGTAAAAACCTGAGAAATCCGTCCGTTTTCGTCATTTGTTATCGAATCGATTTAAAGCCAGATCGTCACATTGGCCGCTCTTCTCTCTGAAACGGTTACATTTATCGTCTGCAAAGCTATGTCGCGTGTTGCGGTATGCGGGCACACTAAAAGCACCATAGTAGAACACAGAAGAAGCTTCTAAGTTGAAGTAATAGCCAGTAAGAAGTAGTACAATTCAGGTTTATATTATCGATTATTCACTTTTTAGCCGGCTTTGGTGGCTTGGATAAGACCTAGGACCTTAAGATTTTGCATGAAAGGAGGACTAGCAGCCGCGTTGCATGGGAGAATGTGAAAAGTGTTCATATGGTGTAAAAACCTGAGAAATCCGTCCGTTATCGTCATTTGTTATCGAATCGACTTAAAGCGAGATCGTCACATTGGCCGCTTTTCTCTCTGAGACGGTTACATTTATCGTCTGCAATGCTATGTCGCGTGCTGCGGTATGCGGAGACACAAAAAGCACCATATTAGAACACAGAAGAAACTTCTAAGTTGAAGTAATAGCCAGTAAGAAGTAGTACAATTCAAGTTTTAGTTGTCGATTATTCACTTTTTAGCCGGCTTTGGTGGCTTGGACATGACCTAGGACCTTAAGATTTTGCATGAAAGGAGGACTAGCAGCCGCGTTGCACGGGAGAATGTGAAAAGTGTTTATATGTAGTAAAAACCTGGGAAATCCGTCCGGTTTCGTATTTGTTATCGAATCCATTTGAAGCCAGATCGTCACATTGGCCGCTTTTCTCTCTGAGACGGTTACATTTATCGTCTGCAAAGCTATGTCGCGTGCTGCCGTATACGGAGACACTTAAAGCACCATAGTAGAACACAGAAGAAGCTTTTAAGTTGAAGCAATAGCCAGTAAGAAGTAGTTCAATTCCAGTTTTAATTATAGATTATTCACTTTTTAGCCGGCTTTGGTGGCTTGGATAAGACCTTGGACCTTAAGATTTTGCATGAAAGGAGGACTAGCAGCCGCGTTGCACGGGAGAATGTGAAAAGTGTTCATATGTAGTAAAAACCTGAGAAATCCGTCCGTTATCGTCATTTGTTATTGAATCGACTTAAAGCCAGATCGTCACATTGGCCGCTTTTCTCTCTGAGACGGTTACATTTATTGTCTGCAAAGCTATGTCGCGTGCTGCGGTATGCGGAAACACTAAAAGCACAATAGTAGAATACAGAAGAAGCTTCTAAATTGAAGTAATAGCCAGTAAGAAGTAGTACTATTTAAGTTTTAGTTGTCGATTAACCACTTTTTAGCCGGCTTTGGTGGCTTCGACATGACTTAGGACCTTAAGAGTTTGCATGAAAGGAAGACTAGCAGCCGCGTTGCACGGGAGAAAGTGAAAAGAGTTCATATGTAGTAAAAACCCGAGAAATCCTTCCGTTTTCGTCATTTGTTATCGAATCGATTTAAAGCCAGATCGTCACATTGGCCGCTCTTCTATCTGAAACGTTTACATTTATCGTCTGCAAAGCTATGTCGCGTGCTGCGGTATGCGGGAACACTAAAAGCACCATAGTAGAACACAGAAGAAGCTTCTAAGTTGAAGTAATAGCCAGTAAGAAGTAGTACTATTTATGTTTTAGTTGTCGACTAATCACTTTTATGCCGGCTTTGGTCGCTTGGACACGACTTAGGACCTTAAGATTTTGCATGAAAGGAAGACTAGCAGCCGCGTTGCACGGGAGAATGTGAAAAGTGTTCATATGTAGTAAAAACCTGAGAAATCCGTCCGTTTTCGTCATTTGTTATCGAATCGATTTAAAGCCAGATCGTCACATTGGCCGCTCTTCTCTCTGAAACGGTTACATTTATCGTCTCCAAAGCTATGTCGCGTGCTGCGGTATGCGGGCACACTAAAAGCACCATAGTAGAACACAGAAGAAGGTTCTAAGTTGAAGTAATAATCAGTAAGAAGTAGTACAATTCAAGTTTATATTATCGATTATTCACTTTTTAGCCGGCTTTGGTGGCTTGGATAAGACCTAGGACCTTAAGATTTTGCATGAAAGGAGGACTAGCAGCCGCGTTGCACGGGAGAATGTGAAAAGTGTTCATATGTAGTAAAAACCTGAGAAATCCGTGGGTTTTCGTCATTTGTTATCGTATCGACTTCCAGCCAGATCGTCACATTGGCCGCTTTTCTCTCTGAGGCGGTTACATTTATCGTCTGCAAAGGTATGTCGCGTGCTGCGGTATGCGGAAACACTAAAAGCATCATATTAGAACACAGAAGAAGCTTCTAAGTTGAAGTAATAGCCAGTAAGAAGTAGTACAATTCAAGTTTTAGTTATCGGTTATTAACTTTTTAGCCGTCTTTGGTGGTTTGAACATGACCTAGGACCTTAAGATTCTGCATGAAAGGAGGACTAGCAGCCGCGTTGCATGGGAGAATGTGAAAAGTGTTCATATGTAGTAAAAACCTGAGAAATCCGTCCGTTTTCGTCATTTGTTATCGAAACGACTTAAAGCCAGATCGTCACATTGGCCGCTTTTCTCTCTGAGACGGTTACATTTATCGTCAGCAAAGCTATGTCGCGTGCTGCGGTCTGCGGAGACACTAAAAGCACCATATTAGAACACAGAAGAAGCTTCTAAATTGAAGTAATAGCCAGTAAGAAGTAGTACTATTTAAGTTTTAGTTGTCGACTAATCACTTTTTCTCCGGCTTTAGTGGCTTGGACATGACTTAGGACCTTAAGATTTTGCATGAAAGGAAGACTAGCAGCCGCGTTGCACGGGAGAATGTGAAAAGTGTTCATATGTAGTAAAAACCTGGGAAATCCGTCCGGTTTCGTCATTTGTTATCGAATCGATTTAAAGCCAGATCGTCACATTGGCCGCTCTTCTCACTGAAACGGTTACATTTATCGCCTGCAAAGCTATGTCGCGTGCTGCGGTATGCGGGCACACTAAAAGCACCATAGTAGAACACAGAAGAAGCTTCTAAGTTGAAATAATAACCAGTAAGAAGTAGTACAATTCAAGTTTATATTATCGATTATTCACTTTTTAGCCGGCTTTGGTGGCTTGGATAAGACCTAGGACCTTAAGATTTTGCATGAAAGGAGGACTAGCAGCCGCGTTGCACGGGAGAATGTGAAAAGTGTTCATATGTAGTAAAAAAATGAGAAATCCGTCCGTTATCGTCATTTGTTATTGAATCGACTTAAAGCCAGATCGTCACATTGGCCGCTTTTCTCTCTGAGACGGTTACATTTATTGTCTGCAAAGCTATGTCGCGTGCTGCGGTATGCGGAAACACTAAAAGCACAATAGTAGAATACAGAAGAAGCTTCTAAGTTGAAGTAATAGCCAGTAAGAAGTAGTACAATTCAAGTTTTAGTTATCGATTATTAACTTTTTAGCCGTCTTTGGTGGTTTGAACATGACCTAGGACCTTAAGATTCTGCATGAATGGAGGATTAGCAGCCGCGTTGCATGGGAGAATGTGAAAAGTGTTCATATGTAGTAAAAACCTGAGAAATCCGTCCGTTTTCGTCATTTGTTATCGAAACGACTTAAAGCCAGATCGTCACATTGGCCGCTTTTCTCTCTGAGACGGTTACATTTATCGTCAGCAAAGCTATGTCGCGTGCTGCGGTATGCGGAGACACTAAAGGCACCATATTAGAACACAGAAGAAGCTTCTAAATTGAAGTAATAGCCAGTAAGAAGTAGTACTATTTAAGTTTTAGTTGTCGATTAACCACTTTTTAGCCGGCTTTGGTGGCTTCGACATGACTTAGGACCTTAAGAGTTTGCATGAAAGGAAGACTAGCAGCCGCGTTGCACGGGAGAAAGTGAAAAGAGTTCATATGTAGTAAAAACCTGAGAAATCCTTCCGTTTTCGTCATTTGTTATCGAATCGATTTAAAGCCAGATCGTCACATTGGCCGCTCTTCTCTCTGAAACGGTTACATTTATCGTCTCCAAAGCTATGTCGCGTGCTGCGGTATGCGGGCACACTAAAAGCACCATAGTAGAACACAGAAGAAGCTTCTAAGTTGAAGTAATAGCCAGTAAGAAGTAGTACAATTCAAGTTTTAATTATCGATTATTCACTTTTTAGCCGGCTTTGGTGGCTTGGATAAGACCTAGGACCTTAAGATTTTGCATGAAAGGAAGACTAGCAGCCGCGTTGCACGGGAGAATGTGAAAAGTGTTCATATGTAGTAGAAACCTGAGAAATCCGTCCGTTTTCGTCATTTGTTATCGAATCGATTTAAAGCCAGATCGTCACATTGGCCGCTCTTCTCTCTGAAACGGTTACATTTATCGTCTCCAAAGCTATGTCGCGTGCTGCGGTATGCGGGCACACTAAAAGCACCATAGTAGAACACAGAAGAAGGTTCTAAGTTGAAGTAATAATCAGTAAGAAGTAGTACAATTCAAGTTTATATTATCGATTATTCACTTTTTAGCCGGCTTTGGTGGCTTGGATAAGACCTAGGACCTTAAGATTTTGCATGAAAGGAGGACTAGCAGCCGCGTTGCACGGGAGAATGTGAAAAGTGTTCATATGTAGTAAAAACCTGAGAAATCCGTGGGTTTTCGTCATTTGTTATCGTATCGACTTCCAGCCAGATCGTCACATTGGCCGCTTTTCTCTCTGAGGCGGTTACATTTATCGTCTGCAAAAGGTATGTCGCGTGCTGCGGTATGCGGAAACACTAGAAGCATCATATTAGAACACAGAAGAAGCTTCTAAGTTGAAGTAATAGCCAGTAAGAAGTAGTACAATTCAAGTTTTAGTTATCGATTATTAACTTTTTAGCCGTCTTTGGTGGTTTGAACATGACCTAGGACCTTAAGATTCTGCATGAAAGGAGGACTAGGAGCCGCGTTGCATGGGAGAATGTGAAAAGTGTTCATATGTAGTAAAAACCTGAGAAATCCGTCCGTTTTCGTCATTTGTTATCGAAACGACTTAAAGCCAGATCGTCACATTGGCCGCTTTTCTCTCTTAGACGGTTACATTTATTATCTGCAAAGCTATGTCGCGTGCTGCGGTATGCGGAAACACTAAAAGCACAATAGTAGAATACAGAAGAAGCTTCTAAGTTGAAGTAATAGCCAGTAAGAAGTAGTACAATTCAAGTTTTAGTTATCGATTATTAACTTTTTAGCCTTCTTTGGTGGTTTGAACATGACCTAGGACCTTAAGATTCTGCATGAATGGAGGATTAGCAGCCGCGTTGCATGGGAGAATGTGAAAAGTGTTCATATGTAGTAAAAACCTGAGAAATTCGTCCGTTTTCGTCATTTGTTATCGAAACGACTTAAAGCCAGATCGTCACATTGGCCGCTTTTCTCTCTGAGACGGTTACATTTATCGTCAGCAAAGCTATGTCGCGTGCTGCGGTATGCGGAGACACTAAAAGCACCATATTAGAACACAGAAGAAGCTTCTAAATTGAAGTAATAGCCAGTAAGAAGTAGTACTATTTAAGTTTTAGTTGTCGATTAACCACTTTTTAGCCGGCTTTGGTGTTTTCGACATGACTTAGGACCTTAAGAGTTTGCATGAAAGGAAGACTAGCAGCCGCGTTGCACGGGAGAATGTGAAAAGAGTTCATATGTAATAAAAACCTGAGAAATCCTTCCGTTTTCGTCATTTGTTATCGAATCGATTTAAAGCCAGATCGTCACATTGGCCGCTCTTCTCTCTGAAACGGTTACATTTATCGTCTCCAAAGCTATGTCGCGTGCTGCGGTATGCGGGCACACTAAAAGCACCATAGTAGAACACAGAAGAAGCTTCTAAGTTGAAGTAATAGCCAGTAAGAAGTAGTACAATTCAAGTTTATATTATCGATTATTCACTTTTTAGCCGGCTTTGGTGGCTTGGATAAGACCTAGGACCTTAAGATTTTGCATGAAAGGAGGACTAGCAGCCGCGTTGCACGGGAGAATGTGAAAAGTGTTCATATGGTGTAAAAACCTGAGAAATACGTCCGTTATCGTCATTTGTTATCGAATCGACTTAAAGCGAGATCGTCACATTGGCCGCTTTTCTCTCTGAGACGGTTACATTTATCGTCTGCAATGCTATGTCGCGTGCTGCGGTATGCGGAGACACAAAAAGCACCATATCAGAACACAGAAGAAACTTCTAAGTTGAAGTAATAGCCCGTAAGAAATAGTACAATTCAAGTTTTAGTTGTCGATTATTCACTTATTAGCCGGCTTTGGTGGCTTGGACATGACCTAGGACCTTAAGATTTTGCATGAAAGGAGGACTAGCAGCCGCGTTGCACGGGAGAATGTGAAAAGTGTTCATATGTAGTAAAAACCTGGGAAATCCGTCCGGTTTCGTATTTGTTATCGAATCCACTTAAAGCCAGATCGTCACATTGGCCGCTTTTCTCTCTGAGACGGTTACATTTATCGTCTAAAAAGCTATGTCGCGTGCTGCCGTATACGGAGACACTTAAAGCACCATAGTAGAACACAGAAGAAGGTTCTAAGTTGAAGCAATAGCCAGTAAGAAGTAGTTCAATTCAAGTTTTAATTATAGATTATTCACCTTTTAGCCGTCTTTGGTGGCTTGGATAAGACCTTGGACCTTAAGATTTTGCATGAAAGGAGGACTAGCAGCCGCGTTGCGCGGGAGAATGTGAAAAGTGTTCATATGTAGTAAAAACCTGAGAAATCCGTCCGTTATCGTCATTTGTTATTGAATCGACTTAAAGCCAGATCGTCACATTGGCCGCTTTTCTCTCTGAGACGGTTACATTTATTGTCTGCAAAGCTATGTCGCGTGCTGCGGTATGCGGAAACACTAAAAGTACAATAGTAGAATACAGAAGAAGCTTCTAAGTTGAAGTAATAGCCAGTAAGAAGTAGTACAATTAAAGTTTTAGTTATCGATTATTAACTTTTTAGCCGTCTTTGGTGGTTTGAACATGACCTAGGACCTTAAGATTCTGCATGAAAGGAGGACTAGCAGCCGCGTTGCATGGGAGAACGTGAAAAGTGTTCATATGTAGTAAAAACCTGAGAAATCCGTCCGTTTTCGTCATTTGTTATCGAATCGACTTAAAGCCAGATCGTCACATTGGCCGCTTTTCTCTCTGAGACGGTTACATTTATCGCCTGCAAAGCTATGTCGCGTGCTGCGGTATGCGGAGACACTAAAAGCACCATATTAGAAAACAGAAGAAGCTTCTAAATTGAAGTAATAGCCAGTAAGAAGTAGTACTATTTATGTTTTAGTTGTCGACTAATCACTTTTATGCCGGCTTTGGTCGCTTGGACATGACATAGGACCTTAAGATTTTGCATGAAAGGAGGACTAGCAGCCGCGTTGCACGGGAGAATGTGAAAAGTGTTCATATGTAGTAAAAACCTGAGAAATCCGACCGTTTTCGTCATTTGTTATCGAATCGATTTAAAGCCAGATCGTCACATTGGCCGCTCTTCTCTTTGAAACGGTTACATTTATCGTCTGCAAAGCTATGTCGCGTGCTGCGGTATGCGGGCACACTAAAATCACCATAGTAGAACACAGAAGAAGCTTCTAAGTTGAAGTAATAGCCAGTAAGAAGTAGTACAATTCAAGTTTATATTATCGATTATTCACTTTTTTAGCCGGCTTTGGTGGCTTGGATAAGACCTAGGACCTTAAGATTTTGCATGAAAGGAGGACTAGCAGCCGCGTTGCACGGGAGAATGTGAAAAGTGTTCATATGGTGTAAAAACCTGAGAAATCCGTCCGTTATCGTAATTTGTTATCGAATCGACTTAAAGCGAGATCGTCACATTGGCCGCTTTTCTCTCTGGGACGGTTACATTTATCGTCTGCAATGCTATGTCGCGTGCTGCGGTATGCGGAGACACAAAAAGCACCATATTAGAACACAGAAGAAACTTCTAAGTTGAAGTAATAGCCAGTAAGATGTAGTACAATTCAAGTTTTAGTTGTCGATTATTCACTTTTTAGCCGGCTTTGGTGGCTTGGACATGACCTAGGACCTTAAGATTTTGCATGAAAGGAGGACTAGCAGCCGCATTGCACGGGAGAATGTGAAAAGTGTTCATATGTAGTAAAAACCTGGGAAATCCGTCCGGTTTCGTATTTGTTATCGAATCCACTTAAAGCCAGATCGTCACATTGGCCGCTTTTCTCTCTGAGACGGTTACATTTATCGTCTGCAAAGCTATGTCGCGTGCTGCCTTATACGGAGACACTAAAAGCACCATAGTAGAACACAGAAGAAGCTTCTAAGTTGAAGCAATAGCCAGTAAGAAGTAGTTCAATTCAAGTTTTAATTATAGATTATTCACTTTTTAGCCGGCTTTGGTGGCTTGGATAAGACCTAGGACCTTAAGATTTTGCATGAAAGGTGGACTAGCAGCCGCGTTGCACGGGAGTATGTGAAAAGTGTTCATATGGAGTAAAAACCTGAGAAATCCGTCCGTTATCTTCATTTGTTATTGAATCGACTTAAAGCCAGATCGTCACATTGGCCGCTTTTCTCTCTGAGACGGTTACATTTATTGTCTGCATAGCTATGTCGCGTGCTGCGGTATGCGGAAACACTAGAAGCACAATAGTAGAATACAGAAGAAGCTTCTAAGTTGAAGTAATAGCCAGTAAGAAGTAGTACAATTCAAGTTTTAGTTATCGATTATTAACTTTTTAGCCGTCTTTGGTGGTTTGAACATGACCTAGGACCTTAAGATTCTGCATGAAAGGAGGACTAGCAGCCGCGTTGCATGGGAGAATGTGAAAAGTGTTCATATGTAGTAAAAACCTGAGAAATCCGTCCGTTTTCGTCATTTGTTATCGAAACGACTTAAAGCCAGATCGTCACATTGGCCGCTTTTCTCTCTGAGACGGTTACATTTATCGTCAGCAAAGCTATGTCGCGTGCTGCGGTCTGCGGAGACACTAAAAGCACCGTATTAGAACACAGAAGAAGCTTCTAAGATGAAGTAATAGCCAGTAAGAAGTAGTACTATTTAAGTTTTAGTTGTCGATTAACCACTTTTTGCCGGCTTTGGTGGATTCGACATGACTTAGGACCTTAAGAGTTTGCATGAAAGGAAGACTAGCAGCCGCGTTGCACGGGAGAAAGTGAAAAGAGTTCATATGTAGTAAAAACCTGAGAAATCCTTCCGTTTTCGTCATTTGTTATCGAATCGATTTAAAGCCAGATCGTCAAATTGGCCGCTCTTCTCTCTGAAACGGTTACATTTATCGTCTGCAAAGCTATGTCGCGTGCTGCGGTATGCGGAAACACTAAAAGCACCATAGTAGAACACAGAAGAAGCTTCTAAGTTGAAGTAATAGCCAGTAAGAAGTAGTACAATTCAAGTTTTAATTATCAATTATTCACATTTTAGCCGGCTTTCGTGGCTTGGATAAGACCTAGGACCTTAAGATTTTGCATGAAAGGAGGACTAGCAGCCGCGTTGCACGGGAGAATGTGAAAAGTGTTCATATGGAGTAAAAACCTGAGAAATCCGTCCGTTATCGTCATTTGTTATCGAATCGACTTAAAGCCAGATCGCCACATTGGCCGCTTTTCTCTCTGAGACGATTACATTTATCGTCTGCAACGCTATGGCGCGTGCTGCGGTATGCCGAGACACTAAAAGCACCATATTAGAACACAGAAGAAACTTCTAAGTTGAAGTAATAGCCAGTAAGAAGTAGTACAATTCAAGTTTTAGTTATCGATTATTCACCTTTTAGCCGGCTTTGGTGGCTTGGACATGACCTAGGACCTTAAGATTTTGCATGAAAGCAGGACTAGCAGCCGCGTTGCATGGGAGAATGTGAAAAGTGTTCATATGTAGTAAAAACCTGAGAAATCAGTCCGTCTTCGTCATTTGTTATCGAATCGACTTAAAGCCAGATCGTCACATTGGCCGCTTTTTTCTCTGAGACGGTTACATTTATCGTCTGCAAAGCTATGTCGCGTGCTGCCGTATGTGGGGACACTAAAAGCACCATAGTAGAACACAGAAGGAGCTTATAAGTTGATGTAATAGCCAGTAAGACGTAGTACAATTCAAGTTTTAGTTGTCGATTATTCACTTTTTAGCCGGCTTTGGTGGCTTGGACATGACCTAGGACCTTACGATTTTGCATGAAAGGAGGACTAGCAGCCGGGTTGCACGGGAGAATGTGAAAAGTGTTCATATGTCGTAAAAACCTCAGAAATCTGTCCATTTTCGTCATTTGTTATCGAATCGACTTAAAGCCAGATCGTCACATTGGCCGCTTTTCTCTCTGAGACGGTTACATTTATCGTCTGCAAAGCTATGTCGCGTGCTGCGGTATGCGGAACACTAAAAGCACCATAGTAGAACACAGAAGAAGCTTCTAAGTTGAAGTAATAGCCAGTAAGAAGTAGTACAATTCAAGTTTTAATTATCGATTATTCACTTTTTAGCCGGCTTTGGTGGCTTGGATAAGACCTAGGACCTTAAGATTTTGCATGAAAGGAGGACTAGCAGCCGCGTTGCGCGGGAGAATGTGAAAAGTGTTCATATGGAGTAAAAACCTGAGAAATCCGTCCGTTATCGTCATTTGTTATCGAATCGACTTAAAGCCAGATCGTCACATTGGCCGCTTTTCTCTCTGAGACGGTTACATTTATCGTCTGCAAAGTTATGTCGCGTGCTGCGGTATGTGGCGACACTAAAAGCACCATAGTAGAACTCAGAAGGAGCTTCTAAGTTGAAGTAATAGCCAGTAAGAAGTAGTACAATTCAAGTTTTAGTTGTCGATTATTCACTTTTTAGCCGGCTTTGGTGGCTTGGACATGACCTAGGACCTTAAGATTTTGCATGAAAGGAGGACCAGCAGCCGCGTTGCACGGGAGAATGTGAAAAGTGTTCATATGTAGTAAAAACCTGAGAAATCTGTCCATTTTCGTCATTTGTTATTGAATCGACTTAAAGCCAGATCGTCACATTGGCCGCTTTTCTCTCTGAGACGGTTACATTTATCGTCTGCAAAGCTATGTCGCGTGCTGCGGTATGTGGAGACACTAAAAGCACCATAGTAGAACACAGAAGAAGCTTCTAAGTTGAAGTAATAGCCAGTAAGAAGTAGTACAATTCAAGGTTTAGTTGTCGATTATTCACTTTTTAGCCGGCTTTGGTGGCTTGGACGTGACCTAGGACCTTAAGATTTTGCATGAAAGGAGGACTAGCAGCCGCGTTGCACGCGAGAATGTGAAAAGTGTTCATATGTAGTGAAAACCTGAGAAATCCGTCCGTTTTCGTCATTTGTTATCGAATCGACTTAAAGCCAGATCGTTATATTGGCCGCTTTTCTCTCTGAGACGGTTACATTTATCGTCTGCAAAGCTATGTCGCGTGCTGCGGTATGCGGAACACTAAAAGCACCATAGTAGAACACAGAAGAAGCTTCTAATTTGAAGTAATAGCCAGTAAGAAGTAGTACAATTCAAGTTTTAGTTATTGATTATTCACTTTTTAGCCGGATTTGGTGGCTTGGACATGAGGTGGAGCCTTAAGATTTTGCATGATAGGAGGACTAGCAGCCGCGTTGCACGGGAGAATGTGAAAAGTGTTCATATGTAGTAAAAACCTGAGAAACCCGGCCGTTTTCGTCATTTGTTATCGAATCGATGTAAAGCCAGATCGTCAGATTGGCCGCTCTTCTCTCTGAAACGGTTACATTTATCGTCTGCAAAGCTATGTCGCGTGCTGCGGTATGCGGGAACACTAAAAGCACCATAGTGGAACACAGAAGAAGCTTCTAAGTTGAACTAATAGCCGGTAAGAAGTAGTACAATTCAAGTTTTAATTATCGATTATTCACTTTTTTGCCGGCTTTGGTGGCTTGAATAAGACCTAGGACCTTAAGATTTTGCATGAAAGGAGGACTAGCAGCCGCGTTGCGCGGGAGAATGTGAAAAGTGCTCATATGGACTAAAAACCTGAGAAATCCGTCCGTTATCGTCATTTGTTATCGAATCGACTTAAAGCCAGATCGTCACATTGGCCGCTTTTCTCTCTGAGACGGTTACATTTATCGTCTGCAAAGCTATGTCGCGTGCTGCGGTATGCGGGAACACTAAAAGCACCATAGTAGAACACAGAAGAAGCTTCTAAGTTGAAGTAATAGCCAGTAAGAAATAGTACAATTCAAGTTTTGTTATCGATTATTCACCTTTTAGCCGGCTTTGGTGGCTTGGACATGACCAAGGACCTTACGATTTTGCATGAAAGGAAGACTAGCAGCCGCGTTGCATGGGAGAATGTGAAAAGTGTTCATATGTAGTAAAAACCTGAGAAATCTGTCCATTGTCGTCATTTGTTATCGAATCGACTTAAAGCCAGATCGTTATATTGGCCGCTTTTCTCTCTGAGACGGTTACATTTATCGTCTGCAAAGCTATGTCACGTGCTGCGGTACGCGGAACACTAAAAGCACCATAGTAGAACACAGAAGAAGATTCTAAGTTGAGGTAATAGCCAGTAAGAAGTAGTACAATTCAAGTTTTAGTTATTGATTATTCACTTTTTAGCCGGATTTGGTGGCTTGGTCATGAGGTGGAACCTTAAGATTTTGCATGATAGGAGGACTAGCAGCCGCGTTGCACGGGAGAATGTGAAAAGTGTTCATATGTAGTAAAAACCTGAGAAACCCGTCCGTTTTCGTCATTTGTTATCGAATCGATTTAAAACCAGATCGTCACATTGGCCGCTCTTCTCTCTGAAACGGTTACATTTATCGTCTGCAAAGCTATGTCGCGTGCTGCGGTATGCGGGAACCTAAAAGCACCATAACAGAACACAGAAGAAGCTTCTAAGTTGAAGTAATAGCC